>NW_004955406.1:26529748-26562397 GCF_000276665.1 Chinchilla lanigera | reverse complement strand
AAAAAAAAATAAAATGCTGTTAAACATTTGTTCTGATTCATGGCTATGTATTTTGATAAAGGTGGAATATTACACATCATTATAGTATTGTTAGAATAAATACAGCATTCAATTAACTTCTTAGGGCATATAATAAATTGTGTGCATTTAATTACTGTTTCAAACTTTTAAATAATTATCTGAGAGTATTGTTTAAAGCAGCTGCATTGCCTAAATATTCATGCCCGAGAAAGCCTTCACAGCTTCAGGTTAAAGCTTTTGTATCTTTAAAAGTAAGTGAAGAAAGAACAGTAAGAAAACCATACTCCAAAACTTATATGTGGTTTTCAAAACAAAGTGATAGGAATTAGTAGATGTTGTTATATTAAATATTGGCATCTTCAATGAAGTTGCTCAGATTACCAGATGTAAGAATGAAGATTGATCAAACCATAGAGAATTTAAAAAAAAAAATCATTAGAAATGATCCAGAGTTTCACTAGACAAGATGGTAAGAATTCACCAATGGTTGTTAAATTGCATATTATTGTTGTCAAATTAGTTTTCCGATTACCAGATATAAGCATGTGAAATTGTTCCAAAAAAATAAGTGTTAACTATTCAAAAGACTATTAGACATTAGCAGTACAATTTTCCCAGCTATCCTTCTATATACATATATATTTTGCTTTGAAACCCTGTATGATTTTTGGTTTTGTTTGGTTTTTGTCTATGTTGTAATTATTTTATTAGGTTTTTATTTTCTTTTTCTTTTTTCTTTTTTTTTTTTTTGGTTTTTCTCCGGTACTGGGAACCGAACTCACGACCTTCCGCTTGCCAGGCAAGCGCTTTTGCCGCTGAGCTAAATCCCCAGCCCCTATCTTTCATTTTTATTTTCTTTAAAATAAAGAAACTAATATGCATGCCTGTAATCCCAGCACACTGGAGGCTGAGGCAGGAGAATGATTACCACGAGTTTGAGGCGACCCTTGGCTACATAGAGAGGTTAAGGCCAGGCTGGACTTCAGAGCAAGACCCTTTCTAAAAAACAACAACAACAACAACAAAAAAAAAAAAACAGTCAATAGGTCATTACTAAAATTAATAATTTAATAATGAGTTACTGCATTCTGCAAATCTGTAAAACTCCCTAAAGTTCTACAAGTTCATTCAAAGAAGTGATGTTTTGTAATTCGGAGAAATCTGAACATCATATAATTCTAGGTGTTATAACTTTTGTCAGCCTGCAAACAGGAAATTAATGATAAAATTTCTCTTTGAAAAAAGATAATACACATATATAAAAATATATAAACTTGTTTATGCACAGAAACTCAGATTTGATAAGACATATCAAATATATGCTCATATGATATTTTGAACATAAATATTACAGTATATAAATGATTTTATTTAATATCTTTATACCAACATAAAAACTGTATCTTTTAATACTGCATAATATAGAAAATACCAGCTTGCATACAATGAAGTTATTTAAAGAAAATACAATTTGTATTAATAAACCATTTTGTTCTTTGATATACTCATAGAGGTGTTCTCAAAGTTGGGAAGATGACAAGGAAGAAAATATTGATGACTATTATTGAAAATAAATTCAGGCTCATTTGAAAAATGCTATTTAAAACATATTTCAGGGGCAGGGGATTTAGCTCAGTGGCAAAAGCGCCTGCCTGGCAAGCGCAAGGTCATGAGTTCGGTTCCCGGTACCGGAGAAAAACCAAAAAAAAAAAAAAAAAAGATAAAACATATTTCCTGTGACAATATCAGCATAACTTGTGAGGTATATATGTATATATATACATATATGTATATATATCAGAGATTACCACTTTAACTGTTCTGCTAAGAAAGGAATATGAAATACAAGTAGATCCACATTTATTCAAAGTAGTACTTTATAAATATTCATATACAATAAAATGCTTTGGAGACAGTAACTAATAAGTTACTAAGTTGGTGAAACTAATATGGGGAACACATAATTTACAAATTGGCTTTTAAATCTACATTCACTAGATGATTGAATTCAGACAAATGAAAATGTTTGATTTAAAGTTGCAGTCAATTGATTGCTCAGTTGCAAAAAGGTTCCTTGAATATATGTTATTATTTAGAAAGATACACCTCTATCTGTGTTGTATCTTTCTCCAGTACTTTTAGGTTTAAAAACTTTTTTCTTTTATTCTGTTTATATAATCTAATGCATTAATTATATTTTATAGTTATAATTTGTAGTAATTATTAAACATAATTTCTATATACTAATGAAGCATATTTAAATATTTATAATTTTCATTTATTTTAGTTATAGATTTTGAGACAGATTTTCTATATATTGCTGCCAATGCCAAGAAGTTCTTAGCCTGCTGTATTTTGCTACTAAAGAAAAATTTAAATTACCATATAGAAGTGATCAGCGTAGAAATAGTAGTAATTCAATTATTAGGATGTATCAGGCTGAGTTTAAAAAAGATATAATAGTTTGATTGCCTATACTCAATCTTTAAAAATAGTTATCAATTTTTAAAATACGACATTTCATTTTTACTATTATTTGTTTGCTACAGTTTCATCTTTACTGTCCAGTTATCTTTTGATTATCAGTGTTTCTGTAAAATTTTTGCAAGCTTTTATCACTGGAATACAGTAAGTTATCATTATGTATATTGCTTTTGGATGAATGATGAACAACTGATGAATAGTGACAGACATTGACACAGATGATATGATACTTCATCATCCATGACCTGCATGTGTTATTTGTGTGCAGCCCTTGTGCCAAGTTTATACTATGCAATTACTCACAGTTTATATACCATAGTAACTGTCATTTGTACCAGGTGTTGTGCTATTTAACTAAAGCCATGGTTGGGCCAAGAACGTAGTTCAGCAGCCTGGCAAGTGCGAGGTCCTGAGTTTGATTCCCGGCACAAAACGAAATTTAGAGTAACCTCAGCCATGGTAATAGAAATTTATGCATATAGGAATAGTATAGGATAAAGTAGTCTTTTGTGTGTGTATGTTACTGGGAACTGAACACAGGAACTTTGCAATAAACTACATCATCTGTCCTTTTTGGAAATTACTATATATGGTAAAACCTTGGTTTGCCAGCATCATTCAGTCTGAAAGCACACTTGATATCAAAAGTACTTGTATATCAAAGTGAATTTCCCCATAAGAAGTAGTTGAAACACAGATGATTCATCCCACAACCCAGAAGTATTCATATAAAAACTATCTCAATGCTATAATATAATACAAAATAGTAAAGAAAATACTAACTATGAAAAAAAATTAACCTGCACTTACCTTTGAAAGTCTGCGTGACTAATCTGAGGAAGACAGAGAGAAGAGAATTATGTGGTAGGACGGCTTTCACTATCACTATCGAAATCAGGGCTACCTATTCACTTAATGAAAATCTTTTCATGAAAATGTATCAAGAAATCTCTCCAATGACACTTGCTTTTGCCCCCTTTTCAGAATTTCATGGAAATGTGACACTGCATTGTGATTAAACAGTCGTCACTCGCACCGCTACAGCCTTATTTAGCTCATGGTTTTCTACAAAATTTTGCACTCTTTCCCACATTTTAGACATCTGCCTAGTCTCACTGTTGTCAGTGATTCCTTGGTCTTTTTCTCCCCCTCCTTTGTACCTTAGATCTCCAAAACCTCTTGCTGTGGAGAAATGATCACCCACAATCACACACACACACACACACACACACACACACACACAGAGAGAGAGAGAGAGAGAGAGAGAGAGAGAGAGAGAGAGAGAGAGAGAGAGAGAGAGAGAGAGACAGAGCGTGGAACCATTGGCTCAATGTGATCAGGTGATGTTTGACATGATGTATTACTCAAAGTGTAACATATTGCTCAGCTGTCAAGTTAAAATTTACTAGAAATGTTATCTCATCTTCTGGAATGCTCAGAGAACAATTTACTTGCAATCCAAGGTTTCACTGTATTTTGCTTTTTTTTCTGTTATTCAGTTTGTGTTGTTTCAATTAAATTCTACTATTAGGTAATTAATAGGTGTTTTGCTCATGTTTTTGATCTAAAAATATTTACATTACTTTGGAATGATGTGAATAATTTTAACTAATTTTATATGAGATTGATTAACATTTTAATTTAAAAAAAGAAATAAAAATAAATGAAAATGAACAGAGTTTCAAAACAGGATAATAAGAAATTAACAAAGGCTAATGTATTGCATATTGTTGTCTTTAAAGTAGTTATTTAGCTTACAAGATATAAGCGTGCAAAATCAATCACCAAATAAATGCATAAACCGATCTTTTCAAGAAACTAAAATATATCAGTAGTATAATTATGCCAGTTATTACGTAATATATTTTTTTCTTTTTCCCTTCCTACTTTTTTCCTTTTGCCCATTCCAGCTGATCTTGCCTTTTGAGCAGTTTCTTTCTCTCAATATTTATTGCAGATTTTGTGTCTTTTTTAATCTTTTCTCCTTTGTTGGTGGGATTGTACACTAGTACATCCATTGTGGAAATCAGTGTGGAGATTCCTCAAAAACTAGAATTAGAGGGTCGACTTGACCCAGCTATTCCCCTTCTGGGTATTTTGCCAGAATTAAAAGCATCATACAACTGCAATATATGTGCACTCATGCTCACAGCAGCACAATTTGTAATAGTGAGATCTTGGAAACAACTCAAATACCCATCAACTGAGATATGGAGAAAAATTTGTGATACTTTAATATAATGGAGTACTACTTGCTCTAAAGAAGGATAAACTTGAGGCTTTTCTAGGCAAATGGATACAACTGGAGACCATACTCATAAGTGAAATGAATCAAACTTGCATGTGTAAACATCATATTGTTTCTCTAGTGTAACATACCAAAAGAGTAACTTGTTTAATGGTAGGTAATTAAATAACTTGGGAACATTTGTTTTCCTTTGTTCAAATACTTACATATTTGTAGAATTGAGAGTTTATATTTTGCTAGAAAAATGACTTCTTGTCTCTAGATTTTAAAAGATGACTGAATAAAGCACATATAGGCTTTTTATTAATGTAGGTTTCTCACAATTTTAATTACTTTTTGTGATGAAATAGACATTGTCTACACGTTTTTCTTTTCAGCACTCTTTGACTTTCAACTAATTTCATTTGAGTGTTGAAAATGCACTCTTACATAGTTGTATATTTATGATAGAATGGAATCTGTTTTGATGCTTACTTTGTCTCTACGTTGTGTATTCCTTATATTTTGATATGTTTTGCATTTTATTTTTACAAAACCTTGCCAAGATGTAAACAGTACTGACTCTAGCAATGTTCGTAGGCTTCTGCTCTGATAAGCTGTGATTTTTCTATATGCACCAGCTTGTTTTTCCAGTGTTGTGAGCAATAGTCTTCCCTGTACCACAGTTTTCTGATGGATCTAAGTAGACTTGTGTTCATATTGTTTCCTGCCTTGAGGATGAGAATGATGACTTCCAAGGCCTTTACCTATAGGGTTAGAACCCACAATTCTTGTTCTTACATTTTTGAAGGATAATTTTACTGGAAACAGAATTGTATACCAGTGAAGTTTTCTTCCAACACATTTTTCTTCTCCTCTTTCTTGGGTTTGGATTCCAAAGAGAAAACCGATACAATTTTTAATCTTCTTCTTGTGTAGAAAAGATGATTTTGCCCTCTGACTACTCTATAAATTTTATTTATTATTTTTTACTTTCAAAATGATAAACACAGGTAGAAATACCTTGGCATTTATATTGACAATATTTTCTGATTTTGTTGTCTGTAATTATTTTTGGAAATTCTTAGCTATTATTATTACACACTTTTCTTGTGTTTCTTTTTTCTCCTATTTCTGATGTTTTCATTATGTATATGTCAGATTTAAAATAGTTGTGTCATAAATTTTGGAAATTTTTAAAATATTTGTTTCTTTATTTTTATATGTGACAGTCACTGTCAGGTGCATCCTGAAAATATTCTTTGCTCAGCCATGTCCCTTTCAGTGATTATTCTATCAAAGAAATCCTTCACTTGTTATTCACTTCCAGCACTTCCAATTTGATCAGATGCTCAGTGAAAATATGTCCTCACCTATAACCCACTTGCTTGATAAGAATCCATAGTATTAGTCACATTTATCTTAAATTCTCAGGCTGATAGTTCCAGAGTCTCTGTGATACATGAGTTTGCTTACAATTATTCTCTGTTTTTCAGATACAAATCTGACTTTAATGATTATTCAGTCTAAGAAAAGTTGTTGAAATTTCAGCTTTTCTCATTTTTTTCACTGGTTGAGAGAATGGATGAAAATTTCACAACTTTTCAAATGAGAGGTTCATGTTATTTTTAATGTATGTACTAACATTTTTCTTAACATGTTGCTCACATATTTTCTTTTTTGTTGTTCTTTTTGAGATAAGGTCTCACTTTGCAGTTCAGGCTGGTTTTGAACTCACTTTGTAGCCCAGGCTGGCCTCAAACTTTCAAAAATCCTCCTGCCTCAGCCTTTCAAGTACTGGGTTTACAGGCATGTGCCACCATGCCCAGCTATGACATGTTTATTCATTGAGTATGTATTGTTTGTCATAATCTTACCTGGGCCTTTGGTTCACAGGAGTAACAAAACTTCCGTTCGATATTTTAGTATTGTTCTCTTACTAATATTCTCTTCACTCAGAGAGTTTAATGTAGTTGGTGAAGAGTATAATTTCTCATGTTTGAAAGAAGATAAACTTCTGGTTTACTTAGAAGACAGGATTGAAAACTAAATTGGGGAGTAGCTGAAGAGAAATTACAGAGCTCTCTTCAAACCCAGTGCCTGAACTTCCAGTGTCAGTGTATTCTTATTTTTAGGATCAATGATTAAACAGCTCACTTTGCCAAATTAGATATTTGTAAAGATGTTTAATACAAAACACCCTATGTACATGCATAAGGAAGAAAAAGGTGGTTCCTACCTTATTTCAGTATTATAAAATTGGAGACACAGAGGTAAAATAGCAATTCAGTTATATTAGAAAATACATGAGGTTATTTTAAATAGAGTGGAAAGATGAGATGACTGATGGAAAAAGAATAATTTTGAGAAAATAACGCACATTAAGAGAACATGTTAAATATGATTAAGCAAGTAGTGTGCCTTCCACACCTTCATGCCTGTCTCCCCAAGTAGTTTGATTTCAGTACTTTGAACTGACATTAATGCTTCCAGGATGAATGTGCCAAAGGCCTAAGTAATGCTTCAACATTAGTCTGATTTCAGAGATCAAGTCTCCAAGTGCATAACCACTGTACTTATAGTATTTATAATAAACAAATAGTGTTTCTAACTTTTCATTGTTAATATCTGCATTAAGGGCAGCATAAAAATGACCATGACCAAAACTACATAAACCTGCCAGTAGCTTTTTTTTTTCCCTGGTACCAGGAATCAACCTGTGATCTTGTAGTTTCCAGGCAGACACTGCGCCACTGAGTTATATGCCCAGGCCAAACTACCTAATTTTGAAAGTTTCTGATATAATGGAATCCTTTAGAGTCTAAAACTTACCAGGTGACAGGCAAAAGGAAATAAGAAAAATGTGTTAGATCTAGGCTCAATAGATTGATAGATTTTAATTATTATTGATAGCTATTATTATTATCTTTGAAGTTACCTAAAAAAAAACCCTAAAAGATGTAAATGCAATTTAAAGCTCTAAATAGGAAATGTATATTCTCCAATATCCAAATATTGTCCAAAACCATGTTATATATTTAAAACTACAATCATGTTGACCGATTTTGACAAAATCTAATAGAATATGAACATGTTATTTCAAATTATTCTAAATCCTTACTATTCTGAAAACTAGTTCTTTCCAAACAAAATTTCTAAAGTTATATTGAGACTTGGCTAACATTTTCATGGATATGTAGCACTGAGAGGGCTTGTTGTTGAAAAAAAATATATATATATAAATGTATAAATATATTTATAACTCTGTTATGGCAGTATCACTACTATGTCAGGCATATGTTCATTTTTAGAGAAAATATAAATGCAACTGTAAAAATTGTACAGGGCCTAATGAGAAAATACTTTAAATCTTGTATGACCAAACCTCCTACTACTTATGTGCTTCAGCTGAAATCATATAAAGTCTCAGAAATTGTTTTTATAAAATTTTTAAATATATATAAAATAATGCTTCAGTATCTCATTAACCGAATCATTTTTACCCTCTCATCCTGACATTTTTCTGTAGGAACTCAGCAACCCTCCCCTTTTCAGGACGCTTTTTCTCTGTAGTCTTACAATATGAGTAACTTCCTCTAAACTCCTGCTTCATTTACAGCCCGTACATTGCTGAGTTACACATTTTGATTCCTCTGCTGAGGCTGGAAGTTCCCTCACCCATGTATTGGTTGAGGTTCTGTAGAAAAATAAACTCAATGAATTAACATATTATGGAATATGGTATTGATATGCTAGGGGTTCGTTACATGCACTTACAGGATCAGCAGCAATGGGGATGGCCACAATGGATGGCTGAGCAGCCAGAGGGTTGAGTAGCTACTAAGATCAGAAAGTTTAAAATCTTAGAATAAGAAGATCAAAAATTCATGTGAATCAGAGACCGAAAACCTAGAAGGTCTTGGAGAGTTGCTGATATAGGACTGGAGATTTAGCTCAGCACCACAGCGCCTGCCTGGCAAGTGCAAGGTCATGAGTTCAATTCCTGGTACCAGAAAAAAAAAAAAAAAAAAAAAAAGATTTGCCAATATGAATCTTTGTTTGAACAGAAAAGAAATTGGAGTCTGTTGTCTTTTTAGACACTTTTCTCATGGCTGATACACAATACCCAATATTTGCAAATTAAACACAGAGAAGTACATTTTGGCTTACAGTTTCAATGTATCCATTCCATGGTCACCTGACTGCAAGGCAGAAATAGCATGGTGGAAAGGGCCCTGAGGAAGAAAGCTTCTGACTCCATGGCAACAGAGAAGGAGCAAGAGAAAGGAGGTACCAGAATCAAGAATACATCTCTTGAAGTTATGCCCTAGTGACCCACCACCAATCAGGTCCCACCTCCTAACAGCAAGGCAGCTATAGGGCTCCAATTATCCATTCACCTGCACAAAGCCCCCACTCTAAACATGGGAGGATTTGGGGGACATTCTCAGTCTAAACCATCACAGACATCTACACCAAAGGCAGTAGCAATGAGCACACTCACTCGAGCAGATTGGAGCTTTAGAAGACGTGTCCAATTTCACCTGGGCTTTAAGCCAATTGGCTGGTACCATCAGACTCAAGGTAGAACTTGTCATCTCAGTGTGCTGATGTACATGCCACTCATCTGTGGAGGTACCCCACAGACACAGCTAACATTCCTAGAAATGTGCTTCACTAATCTTCTAGGGAGTTCTTAATGTAGGCAAGCTGACAGTCATGATTGTTAATCATACCCACTACTAACAGGCCCTCTTCTCCTGAATTTTTCAAAAGTATCTCAGCTTGGTTTATTGAAACTGTTTCATCATTTCCTCCAAAAATGCTCTTTCCGCTCCATTATTATCCCATGACAGACCAATTCTGCCCTTTCCTTGACCTTACCTTTTCAAGTATGTACTATTGTCAAGTAACTACTAGAACTATGTTCTCTATTTTTTTAATTCTCTAATCTATTTATTTCTTCTTACTCTAGTGTAATTATCACAGAACAGATTAGCAGTATCATTCAATCGGACCACATCATTTTTATATAGTCTGTTTACAGTAACTCCTCTTCCTCTGGTTTTTCTCTATTCCTCTTTTTCTATCCCTTACAGTAGAGTGGGCTTTCAAAATTCTCTCTCTCTCTCATTTTATTTATTCCATTTTTTTCATTTACCATATGTGTGTATATGTATGTATGTATATATACACGTATGTATGTATTTACTTACAGACAGGCTCTCACTAATTTGCTGGTTTACAGACTAGACTCAAACTTTCAATCTTCCTGTCTCATCCTCCTGAATAGTTAGGATTACAGGCATGTGACAACTTGTTCAGATGGGCTTCATTTATACTTTTACAATTTAAACTCAAAATTTATGTGAATTGAACATACAAAAAGTTAATCATTTTAAAATTCCAAAATTCTCCTGTGCAATATGCTCTCTGTATTATTTTAGGAATAGATATTACTAGACGGCTTTAAATTTTTAATAATTAGGCAAGCTCTCTTTCCTGATTACTCAGCCCTTTAAGGACAAGAGGGCTCTAAAAATTAAGTGAACCTTGTAATTATTATACCAGGGATGGTTTCTATGCATACTTAAAAATCAATAATAGCTTCTTTATATTCTTCCTCCCTGTCTATTGTCACTGACTAAGGGTTTTGTAATTACCTGGCCACAGTGTAAATATATCAGATCAGATCACTAGTATTCAGGGATAAATAGCCCTTAATGTAATTACTGACATCTACTAGAATATAAAATGTGAAAAGATGATCACATCTCTTGACAAAATGAACCTTAAAATCATATTATATTTCACCATACACAGCTAGCTTGTGAGTGATAAATAAGTAGGGATACAGTAATGGAAAACACAGTAGATATTTCAGTCTAATTCCCCCTTAACATTCAATAACATATACAATGTAAATGCTACCTAGAAATTGTGCTTACTCTTTAAGTGATTGTATTTCTGATATGGCAACATACTTGTGCATTTACACAGGAGTAAAATAATATGTTACTTAAATTCACTGCTACAATGAATTACCATAAACTTAGTGGCTTGAAAACAACATAGATTCACTATCCTATGATGATACAAATTAAAAGCCCAAAAAAAGTGTCACTTTGGGGCTGGGGATTTAGCTCAGCAGCAAAAGCGCCTGCCTGGAATGCGCAAGGTCGTGAGTTCGGTTCCCGGTACCGGAGAGAAACCAAAAAAAAAAAAGTGTCACTGGGTAACCCAGTGGTCTGGAGGTTTTTTGTTGTTATTTGGGTTTTTAGAAGTCCCACAGGAATATCTGTATTCTCTTGTTTGTTAGCTGCTAGAGAGATATTGGTATTCTTTGACTTTTGGAGTCCTTCTCTTGTTTCCAAAGCCAGAAAGATTAGACTGATTCTTTTACTCATTACATCTTGATGGATCTCCTTGACTCCCACTCCTCCTCCTCCTCCTCCTCCTCCTCCTTCTCCTTCTCCTTCTCCTTCTCCTTCTCCTCCTCCTTCTTTCTCCTTCTTTTTTTTCCTCTGGTACTGGAAATCAAATTCAAGACCTTGTGCTTGCCGGACAGGCACTGCGCTTCTGAGCAATAACCCTGGCCCTTCCTTCATCCTTTTAACTCTCACGTATTCCATTTTAAAAGGCAATTGTGATTATATATATAACACATTAATCCTTTATAATAATTTTCTTATTCTGAAAATAAACTGATTAGTGTATTACCTATGGTTTACCAGATAAACCTAACAAATTGGTTGTGTATATACATGGAGAAGAATTAAGTTTAAGGAATTATTTCATGTGATCCAGGGATTGTTAGCCTAAAGTCTTCAGTCCAGACCTGCAGTTTGAAAACCCAAGGATGAACTAATGTTACATTTCCATTCTGAAAATACTTTGAAGGCAAATTTTCCTATTTTTCAGAGGACAATGGTCCTTTCTTAGTAAGTCCTTTTACTGATTTGATAAGCATCATTTACCCTATGAGAAGTTATCAATTTCCTCCATGTGTATAGGTATAAATATGTCTTTTAAAATGCCTTCATAGGGGCTGGGGATTTAGCTCAGCGGCAAAAGCGCCTGCCTGGCAAGTGCAAGGTCGTGAGTTCGGTTCCCAGTACTAGAGAAAAACCAAAATAAAATAAAATAAAATAACCTCATAGAACATGCAGACCGTTTGACTCTCAGGGTCCCTACCTGCCCAAGTTGTCTATAAAATTAACAATAAAAGTAGCAATCTTAATTTCAGTTGCAAGATTAATATGTTTTCTTACTTTGAAATCTACTGTATCTGCAGGCTTAGTGATTTTTAAATACTGACATTGAATTTCATTATTGTGGTGAGTTAACTAATGGGAAACTTGTAACACCCAGCTGAACTGAATCAGCATGGTGCTGGGTGTAGAGGGCCCACCTGGGGATTGTTGCCAACAGCATAAAAAGGAGAACTGGAGAGGAAGAAGTGGAGCTGTTGATTCTTCCAGAAAAGCTTGTCGTGATGGCTTTCCTGATAGGAACTCAGTTGTTCTTAATCATTAGAGGAGCTTGGGTCCTCAGTGTCACTGAGGATGGCTGCGGTTCTCTTCAGGGCAGCTCTGGTCCTTACTTTGAGTGTCGCTACATGTCTCCAGTGCAGATCCCTCAGCCTGCTAGCACAGATCCTTCAACTGCTGGTGCAGACTTTCTAACTTCCATCACTGACCTTTGGGACTTCCCCTGCAAATTCTTGATATGGATTTGCATGAGACATTGTTATGGCCTCCATGCATCCAGCTGGACTTGTGAAGGACATTGCCATGGGATCCAGGCCTTGAGCTGGATTCTTTGGGTCTCTAGGGTTGGACAGATCTCCTGTAGTCTTCTTCAGTTGAATCTTTGAATGAATATTATAAAATAATCCTATAAATAGTGTGTCCTGTATGAATTCCCTTCCTTTACAAACCCTGAGGATAACAATTGTTACCCTCCATAAAATATTTTGCTGGAGTGACATACATGTCTATCATTTGTACCAAATACCCTGAGTGAAACGTTATGCACAGAAACTTAAAGCGTAAATAGGTAAGTACACCTTCTTCTCATGCTCTTCCTAAGCTCTTGGTGGCAAATCTTATAGAACAGGCTAAATTTAATTCTTATAAATATATGTTTTGATTCATTTTCTCTCCTCCCCTTCTCTCTCACTGTCCTTCTCCCTTTTCCTTGCTTATTGATTTTCAGGTTTTCCCCCTTATAGTTTGGGGAATCCATGCACTTATAAAATTTGGACCTTTTTGCAAATTACTTTAACCTCTTAAAAATGGGTATCAACATCAATAAAAGGAGCAAAATAACCACTGAGTTCATGGAATAAAATAAGAAAGACAAGATATGCATAATCATTATGAAAGTGCCTGGTAATTTAAAAAAGGTCAGATTAACCAAACTGTCTTGACAATTTCATCATTAGTAGATATAGTACCTTTCCATATTTAGAAGAAATATTTTCCTAAATAATTTTATATTAATATTTTCCTAATTTTCCACAGTTTTATTATATATTTTCAAATTTTTATTCAGTATAAAGCAATGATTCTGCTGTCTCTTTGAGGTTTTGTGTATTCTACTAAAAGTTGAAAAGTTATTCATTTAAATTTTGCAAAATACCTGTATTTTCTATTCATGTGCATGCATATATGTTTTAGTATTTATATATTACTTCTAAAATATAAACTTTGTGCTTCTTCTAACATTTTTTAACATCTCTGGGGAGCTGACCTGTGTCATTTAGAATGTGACTTCCATGCCATGTTGCATATTCTTTCCTTTATGAGAAATCAAATATACTGTTCCCATGCTCTATGAAGTCAAGTAGCTTTGCATGACTAAATTCAGGCCAGAAACATGGGCTAGTGGAATGACAGAATGGCAGGTACCATTTTTAGGATGCCCCCAATAAAACTTCCTGAATCATTACCTCTCCTCTCTCCTTGATGGGCTTTTCTTTATTGATTGGATTATAAGTCCCTGGCGGACAAAAAGCCCCTAGATAGAAGCAGTGCGAATTTCAGAATGATTTCACTGAAGAGAGTACCTTGGCCAGCATTGTACTGAGAAATGAGCGTGTAATGGAAACAAATTACAGAAGGAAAACCGCTTTTGTATGAAACCACTAAGGGAGTTGTTATAACCAGACCATGTTGACTACCCAATGATCCTGTTCTATTTCCACAGTTCTAAGTCCTAGAGAACATTGGGTTGCTTTGTTCAGGAAGGTAAAGGGTAAAAATGAGGATTTTATTGCTGACTAAATGCAACGTGGACTTCATTAGCTTGATAGTATATGTAAAATTTTGTGAAAGAACCTGTAAGTACACATCAGGCTCACTTTTGTGAAGTAATGGTCAGGCTTACTTTTGTGTACATGGTCCACATAAGTAATTTGTCAAATCTTCTTGGAGTGTCTTCCATTAAATGCTCTGTTCACTTTGAATATTATCTAAATTAAACTTGAAATCTCAGCATACATGTAGATGCTCCTGTAGAAATGTCCCACCTTTATTTCTGTGAGGAAGCATTTGAATCAAGACTATTGATGCATTCATTGCTGTGACCCTGATTCTCTTAAGGTGGTATCATGTGAGCTCATTGCCCCAAGCTGAGGAATTAGGAAGCTTTCAATACCGTATGTCCCAGAAAATCCTATTCATTACTGAACTATTTATCCTTGATCCCTTGATCTACTAAGTTCCTTTGCTCTATCCCTTACATAAATAAATCTTGATTTATTTGTATAGTATGCTGACCATCCCTGACAGAATCTGCATATTGTTTTCCCTCAGTTCATCTAAGCATAAAATTTATCTTTTTATCAATATAATGCATGTTGCACAATAACAATAGCTAAATTTTATTTCAGTGTTTGGAACTAACCAATGACTTAAATTTATACACAGGCCCTCAATTTTCCCAATGATTTATTGAACGTTAAATTCTATTCCTCTGATATTTGATAATTCTATTAGATTAAGTTTGTCCTCAGATGAATAAGATTGATGACAGTTTCTTTCTGATTTATAAAATAATTAGGTTTTCAAAATCCAAAAAAGAATTTTTTTTCAGTTGTGAACATGAATGATGTTATATAATTACACACAAATCTTTATATTTGCTTTTTATCTGATAATATTTACTGATAAACAACTTCCAACATCTTATATGAAGTAAATTATTGTCATTACTTCTGGTTTAGATAAATCATTTTGTTATGCATTGACAGGGCAACATAGCATATTATCAAGACCCTGTATCTAAATAGAGGAAAAACTTGGATAGAAAATTACTTGCTCTGCTAGTGTTCTGCAAGACAAGCAAACATTTTTAATAAATTTTTTTAACTTGATGAATAAGTGATTTCTTGTGACTGGAATATTACCTCACATGACCACAACTGAGCCAAGGTTCTTTCTCTTTCTTCTAACTGGACAGCTGTGGGTGATCTCTCCCAAGAGCAAGAGAGTATGAATGAGATCTTGTCTGCAGAGATGAAGGAGAAAAAGGTAGAGGAATCCCTCAATTCAGGTGAGATTAGGGAGATCCACAAAGTGTGGGAAACTATAATTTTGTAGAAAAGCACCACTCCAATAAGGCTATAGCAGTGTGAGGAATTAATCTATTTATTAACAGTGTAATGTCTAATTTCTGTGAAATCCTTAAAAGCAGACAAAAGAAAATGTCATTGGACAAGTTAATTGTTAAATTTGCACACACACAAAAAAAGATTCTATTGAGTCATCAGAGAGCAGTGATTAAGTAATACCGTTTTCCTGGACATTAACCCTCCTCTCTCTTGTCTCCCTCACACCAGTCAGAGTTATCTAATTAAATGCAGTTCAGGTTGCTTATTTGTCTTTATATTTTGTGCTTTCTTTATCATTTTGTATTATATTTTAGTACTGTAATCATTTATGTGACTATTTTTGTATTGTGAAACAAATCATTTGTATTTTCATTTTTTCTTATGAGGAAATTTGCTTTGGTATACAAGTTATTTGGATTACAAGCATGAGTACAGCATTAATTATGCTTGCAACAAAGGTTTTGCTCTATATGCATAATGCAATTCTATTCAGCAATAAAAATAAATCTTGTCAATTCTAGTAATGTGGATGATACTGGAGAACATTTATGTATGGAAATAGTGGAGGCACAGAAAGATAACGACTGCTAGGTTATGGTTATAGCAACAATCTGAACACACTAGTCCCATACGCTGTGAGAGTAGAAAATGGCTATCAGGTTAAGGAAGGGGAAGGAGTTTGAAAAAGGAGAGGGTGAGGGCTTCAAACTCATAGATGCACAGGAGGAGTAATCCTCTATATGTTATTCTACAGAAGACAAAAATTATTCACAATAATGTATCACATGTCTCAAAATATCTAGGAAAGAAGATTTTGAATGTTCTTCCTACAAAGAAATGGTAAGTGAGATAATGAGGGATTTACATACCTTAATCTGATCATTCAACTTTGTATATGTGCAATGAAACATCACCGTGCACCCCACACATGTGTAATTACCTGTCAATTAAGAATACATTGGGTAGGTCACAGAGCTATCAAGCTCCTACAATTTTAAGAGCTCACTTAGAAAGACACAGAGAAAAATGCAACTTATTTTTTCTCATCCAATGCGAGTTCTAGAACTGAATCGTACTTACAAATGACACTGAAAGTAAATTAGGTTGACCTAACGTCTACAGAAAAAGGGAGATTCATTTATCCTCTTCATGAATTTTGTACACAGAATGCACACAATGTCATATCTGCCAACTAATAAGAATAGAAATTAGTTTTGTTAGCAAATAAAGAAAAATGTCAATTTTATCAATTTGTTGATTTTTAGAAGTGGCACAAGATTCAAATATGTAAATACAAAATATAGTAGTCCTCAAGCCTTCCCCTGAAGAAGTTGAACTTAAATAGATTAAAGAAAGTGCTCCACATCATTAAAAATTGACACTATCACCATCAAGAAAAAGTTCTACAACTGGGAAATACGTATGGTTTTTTTTAAGTTCACACAAAATTTGAAAAGATATGGACTAGAATCAAAGTGACCTCAATTCAAACATGTGACCAAGTTGGAAATATTAGCACAGCTCCTAGCTCTTTACATTTATGTTGTAACTACCTAGCTCATGAATTAGATTACTTACTGGTTTGCCACTATGTAACATCTTAGTGAGCTTTTGGAGAATGTGATATGATTTTGTAGTTTATGATACATAAGAGAGGGGCTGGGGATTTAGCTCAGCGGCAAAAGCGCCTGCCTGGCAAGAGCAAGGTCGTGAGTTCGGTTCCCGGTACCGGAGAAAAACCAAAAAAATTAAAAAAAAAAAAAATGTATGATACATAAGAGGACTGCTAGTGTGTAGTCTGGAGAAGGACAAAATAAAGTGGGAAAGGTGGGAGCTACAGTGTGTTCTGGATGGAGCTCTTGGCTATTCTCTGAACTCAGTCACTATGGATAACCTCTCTCTCAGGAGTGAGAAGCCCTTCATAGATGTCTGCAATACTGTTTGCATGTAAAATTAGCTGTCCATGGTAAGACTTCTCTGCTAGCATATATAATTTTACTATTATGGCTAAAGTTCTTTGGCCTCTTTCAAGTCCGAAGAACAAAACATTCCATGAGGAATTCAACCAGTTTATTTTTAATGCTCAAATCACCAAATTTCATTTTTACTGTAAATTTTATATACATTTTTACTACGTGTTTAAATTACACAATGATTACAGTCCTTGTAGGGAGTGGAAGTTGGCACATGTCCATGGCACATCTTCATTATTTCTTTGTCTCCTTTCCCTCCACTCTCTCTCTATCCCCTCCCCCATCTTTTCTTCACATTCCCTTTTACAAAAAGATCTCTCTATTTTACCTTTAATAAGGAGTTTTATTTCAAAGTAAGTGGCTTTTTCTATTATTTTATATGTAGTTAATAATTGTAACATTTTAATATTCTTTGTCCTTTTCACATGGATGAAAAAATTCAAGAGGAGCTAATATGCTATCTGGTCACAATTTTTAAAAGATTCTTGCCCCCTTGTCCTACTCAGGAAGGTCTCCCAGGTGACCTCGCCAATAGTGTAATGGAGCAGTTTACCTGTCAACCACTGGCCTTTATATGTTCTGTGGTGCTAAATCTTCTTGACCTTTTAATGAGTACAGTCATTAGCCTCGAATCGGAAATACACTGCTATTATGACTTGACATTTTTTCTTTTTATAGCTAACCTTCCTTCCTTAATTTATTTCTCCTCCACTGATATAATAATTCTCTTTAAGTACTCCAATTCTTGTCTTTTACACATCACAAATTGAATTTGATTGAAGAGAATTTTGATTTCCCAAATTTATTTCTTAAATACTCTATAGTCTAGCAACTGTTTAGTAAGGTTAAAAAGTCAACTTTGTTCTCAATGGTAATGGGTGGTTTCTATAAAAGAATCTTCATTCTCTCCAATTAGAAATTTTCTCACACT
This sequence comes from Chinchilla lanigera, assembly GCF_000276665.1. NCBI lineage: Eukaryota > Metazoa > Chordata > Mammalia > Rodentia > Chinchillidae > Chinchilla > Chinchilla lanigera. The sequence goes on along the minus strand of NW_004955406.1, from coordinate 26,544,146 downwards.
GGCATCTTTCAGTGGGCAGCTACTATGTGATGTAATTATTAACTACTTACTGTTAAAGTGATCTCAATAGGGCACACCCTTCTGGTAGGTATTTCATACCTAATATTTTAAAATAATGCACTACTTCTAACTGGTTCCCTCTCTAATGGCTGTAAATAGTCATTTAACCCTGATGCAATAATGATCAGCAGAGTTCTGCATAATATATTATTGAGGAAATAATAGTTCTCAAAGTAAAGCCTTTTACTAGGGTAATATTTTAAAAATATGTTCTACAAAGCACAGATCTTGGTAATATTTCACAAGAAATTGTTTTTAAAGGCAAATTAGTTTTGCAAATTACATTTATTATGATCTCCTGTACAAAATAATTTACTATATTAAAGGCTTTGGAAATGCCAAGAAAGACTTGTTTATTCTGGTGTTTAGAGCATTAATTATCTGACAAGTAATCATCAAATATGTACTTTAGACAGAACATACATAAATATTTTAGTTTATTATTATATAGGATCATTTGAAGATCTATTCCAAAAGTATTCAATGTGCAGCAAAATCAGGGGCAAATTATATGTTTTCTCCACATTCAATAAGGAGATGGGAATTCATGTTCCCTGGTCTCTTGGGTTATAGTTTCACAGGAAGTTATGTTGGGTTTTGACCATCAGAAATGTAGTTACATAGAATTATGAAAACAGACACAAATATATTTTTAGAATCCATCTGATCACTGTGTACAAAAAATACAAAGGCGAAGAGTTTCACTAACATCAAGTAATAAGTACAATTTAAATAAATATGAGTGACTCATTTAGAGTAAAATTTTACAGGAAAAATGGGTTTTCTTTTTAATTGCTGGAACACATGGAAATACATCTAAAAGTTTTCAGAGTTTACCTTAGGAATTTCAGACAGTATACTTCATGAAAGATCTGGAGGGAAGAAACTTCTGAAGAGCTGAATTCTGATGTCTAATACACAGAGTAGCTTAAGAATTTTGGAGGGTCTACCCTTTCTAAATAATTCAAAAAAGTATTAATTATATTGGTTATTTGTAAAGTATCTCACAATTTAGTAATACAAACTCCAATTATAAAAGGATTGTGATGAGGTATTGAATTCAGCTTTTAGAAACCAGAAAAACAACTAAATGTTAAGTAGATGAAGAAGCATAGATAATCATTTTCAAGGAAGATGAAAAAAAGACTTTTGGAAAACTAAATTCTGGAGTAGTTTGAATGGAAAGATTAAAAGAAAGCACCTAAAGCCAATTGACGATGTTTTTACATATAATGAATATATTCTTCTATTTTTAGAATTATTAGAATATCTGGATCAACCAGGTTAGAGTCTCCAAAAAAACATGAAATAGTTCCTGTGCAGTTTGGGTTTTGTTCATGAAAAGAGTGCCTACCCCTATGTGTTCAACATTTCAACCTACTTTCTCTTCCAGTAGATTTAGTGTTTCTGCTGTAACATTTAAATCATTGATCCACTTTGACTTTAGTTTAGTGCATGGTGATAGCCATGAGTCTAGTTTTAGTCTTTGGCATGTGGAATGCCAGTTGGTCCAGCACCATTTCCTAAAGAGGCAATCTTTGTTTCAGTGAATGTGTTTGGCCCCTTTGGGGTGGAGTGTGTTTGTAGTTGTGTCCACATCTTCTAATCCGATCCACTGGTCCTCAGATCTATATTTTTGCCAGTACCATGCTGATTTTATCACAGAAGATTTGCAGTATAATTTCAAGTCAGGGACTGTGATTCCTCCTTACTTGTCTTTGTTGCCCAGGACTGACTTTGCTGTTCTACATCTCTTCTAGTTCCAGATGAATTTTACGCCAGTAAGAATAGCTACCATCAAGAAATCAACCAACAACAAATACTAGAGGAGCTGTGGAGAAAAAGGAACCCTTCTCCACTCTTGGTAGCAATGTAGACTGGTGTAACTACTTTGGAAATCAGTCTGGAGATTCCTCAAAAAGTTAGGATTAGAGATCCCATTTAACCCAGCCATTCCCCTTCTGGGTATTTCCCCAAAAGAATTAGAAACATCATACCACATCCATATATTTGCACCCATGTTTGTAGCAACACAATTTGTTATAGCAAAATCTTGGAAACAATCCAAATGCCCAACAAGTGAGGAGTGGATAAGAAAAATGTGGTATTTCTATACAATGGCGTATTACTCAGCTATAAAAAGATAAGCTCCAGGTTTTCATAGATAAATGGATGCAACTAGAAAACATACTCATGCGTGAAATAAATCAGGCCCACATGTGTAAACACCACACTGTCTCTTTAGTATAAGAACCTAAAAGAGTAAATAAAATCTGGAAGGTACAATAGATATTGTGAAAGAGAAAGAAACTGCTCAAAAGGAAACAGCAACTGGTATGACAGAAAAGAAAGAAGGAAGAGAAAAAATATACATATGACAGCTAAAATCAATTTACTACTAATTTCAATTGTTTTATTGAGAAGAAAAGTTAAGGGGCTGGGGATTTAGCTCAGTGGCAAAAGCGCCTGCCTGGCAAGTGCAAGGTCATGAGTTCGGTTCCGGTACCGGAGGAAAAAAAAAAAAAGAGAAGAACACTTAAGGTTTAATTGTTTGATCAATCTTATATGCCTATATAACAACCATTGTTGATATCCTATCATCCTGCTTTGAAATTCTGTATTGTTTTTATAGTGTTTGTGTTGTTTTGTTTTTGTCTTGTTTTAGTTTTTTTCTCTTTATTTTTTTTTTAATTTTTAATTTTTATTTTTTTGGTACCAGGAATCAAACTCGGGACCTTGCTCTTGCCAGGCAGGGCTTATGCCACTGAGCTATATCCCTGGCCCGTTTTTTTTTTTTTCTCTTTAAAATAGTAAAGACATGAAATATGGAAATTTCCTAGTCATCAGCCAATTATTATTTTATATAGAGATTTAAGGAATAAAACCTTTAGTCAATAGAAATTAAAGCTTTTCATCATTTTAGCAGTCTTTAATTCTATTATTCAGTAGCTCTGTATTTTCAGGTGATGAAAAGATTTTATTCCATGATGTCTTATATCCAATTGAATTCACTGGTTGTACTATATAGGGTGTCTTGCAAAAACTATATTTAACGTAGAACAAAAGAGGAATTCATACACATGTGGACTGGGAGTCGAATTCCAAGTGAAGACCAAATCACTCATACTTGTATTTAATGTGCCAGGAAAACAGTGAGATCTTCTATAAATTTCCAAAACATTATGACACCAATATATTATCGATTTCTCTTGTAAAGGAGACTAGTTGGATTTGGGGAATTAAGCTGAGAGGAAGTGTTAAGACTCAGAGCCTAATCAACAGCAAAAAATGAGCGATATTGGTGGGTGCAGAAATGAGAATCTTGGGCTTGGGAACCGAAGGAACCTTAAATGTTACAGTTTCTTTTATGGCTTGAATACCTTGGACCAACTGCTAAAACTTTTCATTAGTTTCTCTATCCTCCTTTTTACTCCCAAGACAAAATTGAGGTTCTGCCAACACCACAGGTTTGTATAAGGAGTCTCTTGTCAAGGAGTTTTTGTTTTCATCACTGTTATGATGCTTCAATAAACATTTTTTGGGACATCCATATATTTTATATGAACTGGAATTCTGATGCAAGACGATCATAGAAACAAAGTAAAAATTTTTCAAACTCTAATACTAGCACACGGGTGATGTAATAAAATGATAAAAAGGGAGTACATTGTATTAACATTTTCTAACTAAAATAAAATGGTCTCGGCTGGGGATTTAGCTCAGTGGCAAAAAGCACTTGCCTGGCAAGCGCAAGGTCATGAGTTCGGTTCCTGGTGCCGGAGAAAAACCAAAACAAACAAATAAAATAAAATAAAATAAAATAAAATGGCCAACATATTCCTTGTAGCACATATACAATTGCTAGAGCTGTACTGATTTGCCGAAATGAAATTTAATGAGTGAAAGTATTGACTATTCGCGTGTTGCAGATTTGTCAAACGTGAAAATTATAATTCAGTTCCCATTCCATTTTATTCTGCAAGTTACAAATTGCCTCAGCATTATCTTGTAAACCATGAGATGCTATTTGTTAAACATTGCTTATTGGACATGATTTGCAAATCCCTAGTGTTTCAATGATAGAAAATTAACGAAAGTCTCTTTCAGTTTAAACATTTTGGCAGAAAAAAAAAAAAACATCGAATGCCAGTGTCTTAACTTTAATCCAATTGTTTCAATGTTAAAAAGTTAAAAAATAGGGGCTGGGGATTTAGCTCAGCGGCAAAGCGCCTGCCTGGCAAGCGCAAGGTCGTGAGTTCGGTTCCCGGTACCGGAGAAAAACCAAAAAAAAAACCAAAAAAACAAACAAACAAAAAAAAAGTTAAAAAATAAATCATTTTGGAGATGGTAGCTATGTCCACATTTAGACTTAACTGAATGATCAATAGGACTTCTACTTCACCAGAGTGCATTTATTTTTTCTGTCTTATTGGTGAACTTTGCTAACAGAATAATGCTGTTTTTGTTACTTATTCAATTGTTTTATTTTTGTAACTATAATATAGTTCCTTCTACAATACTTAGTAATTTAAAAATACTTAATAGATATTTTTAAATCTATAAAAATTATATGACTAATCCACAATAAATGGGATGAAATATGTAACCAATAAAATTATTTTAATTTCAGTTTGGATTCTACTTTACTTTCTATTGAATATATAAATTTTCATATTCACACAAATTTTATAATAAAATATACAATTAAAAGAAATTTTAACATTGAAAACATTCATTCTTGTAAATAAATATGGTAAGGCAAAACTCATGATTTTAAAGTTTGAATCTATGAAGAATTTTATTAGATTTAATGTATTGCTAAGAGAAAAACATTGTTATCAAGTATATTTCAAAATAAGCTAGAGCTAAGGGTGTAGCTCAGCGGCACAAGCACCTGCCTGGCAAGCACAAGGTCTTGAGTTCGATTCCCAATTGAAAAAAGAAAAAAAATGCTGAACTTTAACCAGGGATATAGCTCAGTGGCACAAGAGCTTGCCAGGCAAGAGCAAGATCCTGTGTTGGAATCCTGGTATCCAAAATAAAACCCTTAAAATAAACTATAAATTAGGATATCAGACTTTTTATGTTGTAGTTATTGTTGGTTTTCCATTAGTGAAAATATTGGTGTGAACCTAATCTTTCATTTATGTGTAAATGGATTATTCTGATGTATCACTGTTTGATATATTTGCTGGGTAAAACCATAGTGCTACATATACATTTTCAAAAATAGCTGCTATATAAAGCTGTGGTTTTTTTTTCTTTTAGAAGTTATTATGTTATCCTGATAAAATAATCACACCCTTCTCTAATTCATCATTCAGTATCTGCACTGTGATTTGTTCAATCAGCGCATTCTTACCGTTACTTATCTATGATGTCTTGAATCCTCATGAAATCCTAGTCCAACTTCTTTGTATAATTTTCTATGGTAACATCTAACTCAACAAACTAAAAGTTAATTAAATTTTCTCTCTTAAAATTAAGCCATTTCCTATCTTATCTACTTGGAATTAAGGGTGGTAATAATTAAAGGGATTCATGATTTTCACTGTCTGGCATTTTGATTGAGTGCACACACATACACACACATGCACGCACACACACACTCACGTACAATATGGTACCTTATCTTGGAATTGACTAAGAATAAGAATCTACACTAAATGGATTTCAAGAATTATTTTACATAAACTTCTATCACTTGTGTTATTGGAAATACTGAGTGCTAGTATATTTAAGTATCTTATAACAAGTCAGTGACAAAGGTACAGTTTGCAGTCTGGCCATCTTGATTACAAATTTTGTTCAAATTTAAAAACCCTTAATAAAAGGGATTCCATTGTCATATAATTTAGTCCCATAAGATGCTCCATAGTACAGTCAAGTCTCCACAGTATTAGTTTTCAATAATGTTGTACTTTTTCTTAAAGGCAACTATAATTTTGTCATGTTTCTCAAATATACTCATAGACCATTCTTCTCAAGAGTATAAGTCAATATTCTGTTTAAGAGATCTCTTTGACTTTTAGAGAGCCTTCCTTCTTTTCTTACTTGAAATCTATGTCTCAAACAGCCTAGACTTCGTATGATTCCTCAGAAACACTAAGGACCTTCACAATGCTTTTAATCAATTACTTTGCTCTTCCAGAAATTATGCTTTCTCACGCCAGGATAAAATGTTGCCATCTAGCTTGACTTTAATTTAGTTGTACCTAGAAGTTGCAACTTTGTGATCTTCCCATCATGAATTGTATACATAGAAGATAAAATAATGCATCAGAGGATTTTACAAGAATATATCTATTGTGGTTAGACAATAAAATTGAATTTTTTGTGAGTATGATTAAGTGTCTTTTCAACAATATGTCATGATATAGTTTATTTTCCCTTTGGTATTGTAATGCTTACATAAATCTACAGTTTATTTCAGTTTGAAATTGATGCAATAGGATATCATACTTCTTAGTTCTCGTAATCCATGTATTTAAAGTGGCATTTACAAAAAGAAGTACTTGAACATAATCTTATCCAACATGTGTTACATTTGCCAACATATGAAAGAAATTTTACTCTCTGACTAGCAAAAATATTAAGGATATATATTTTGCATATACTTTCAACATAACATATAGTCATAAAACAGGATGCAACATGAATAAAATTTCTTCTAAGCCATTTTTTCAGTTGATTCTGGAAATATCAGTGTTTCACTTAAAAGTAACTAACTGTGGTCATCCTAACTTTTCAAAACTATCTGAGACAAAATATTTGTGAAAATATCTGAATGCCAATTTTCAATCTTTTGTTTTGTACTTTATACACTTATTTAATACTAGTAGTATCAAAAATAATAAATGCGATTAAATCTGTATTCAACTTCCTTCCACCTCCCAATTCTTCCTTTTTCTCTCTACATCACAGATAAGTATCATGAATAGATTGATATATAAATATTAAGGTAGCGCTTTGACCCTATGCATGCTACCTGGCCTATGGGATTTCCTCTTTTCTCCTTTTTTCTTATCTGTAAAATGAGGATAAGAATAAAACATTATCCATTAGTTTGTGATAAAAATTAAATTACCTAATTAAAAGCACTTTAAGTAAGATCGGGCGTATCATTTTAATAATCAAAACTGCCTTTGTCAGCAAGACTATGATCGGACTATAAACCACTCAAATCAGCGTTCCTTAGTTGTTTCTTCTGAGAAAATTATATTCAAAATAGATAAATCTATTAACCAGTAAATGACTTCACTCTTTCAAAAATTCTTGAAATATAAATTATCAAAGCCTAACTAAGAGCTCACACATCAAACAACAGTTCAGTCATCAATACGCACATCAAGATCCTTGCTTTACTCTATTTAATCCTAATAATATCACTCATAACACAATCAAATGTCAGATCTCAAGCACATAGTTCTCCTCCTTGAAAGATCAACCTGAACGTATTAACTCAGACCTCAAAGTCCTATGCTTGTCCTGCCTTCAATTTTGTTTCCTACAATACTGCTAAAAATGCAATAGAAATTTTCTTTTTCTGTTGGTGTAGTTAGTTTAGTTTTGTTCTGTTAATGATTTCTCAGGAGTTATTGTGGAGAGATCAGGGAATAAGAAAGAGATTGTGAGTTGATCTATAGGTAGATTGAAATATTTAAAAAGTCATTTTATGCAGTTCGTAACAGTCATCCTGTTAATAACATTTCTGAAAATTCCACAGGAAAATTTTTCAACTATGTGATTTACTGGTCACCTTTAATAACTACATTTTTTAAAATTTCTCAGACAGTTTCTCATTATGTAGTTTAGGATGACCTTGAAGTCACTGTGTAGCCCAGACTGTCCTCAAACTCACAGTGATCCTCCTGCCATAGCCTTCCTATTGCTGGGATTATAGACATGTACTAAATTTTTAATTAATTTTAATTGATAAAAGATTGATTTATTTTGACTTTCTTCTCACTTTAATTATTTTCTCCTATTCTGGTTACTTCAATTCATCAAATTACTTATTCCTCTATGGAATAACGAAAAATATTTTACCATACTATATGTTGTATATTATCAAATAAGAGAGTAATGTTATATTCCCTTTACCACTGAGTATTTCTATAGAACTAATTTTCTCTTTTATAATTCATATATTAAAATTATATATTTTGAGGTAAATATATTTGCTTAATATTTACCAAATATAGTATCATATTGTAGTATCTCTTCCAGAATAAATTATGAATTCTAAATTTTTAGACATAAAGAAAAAAATTCAAAGTGAAGCAATCAGTACATTTATGCAGTTTATAGTAACTGGAAATACCCCTTCTACTTTTCTCAGGCTTAATTAGAAATACATCAACAACTTTAGTAACTTTAATTAGCCAGTTATTGGACATGTATTTTTTCATAATTAAACAATTCTGTTGCTACCACGCTCATCACAACTATAATGAGCAAATAAATTACCTTTTAGAAATTGACCAAATATAATAAGCAATTCAGAGAGAATGAGATTTATCTTGACTTCAATAGTCAATGGGTATGACCCCCTTGTCACTTCAGATTTATGACATTCAGAGCTTTCCCAAATTGAACATAAACTACTTCAGCCATAATATAATAATGAATTTCTAATCTGCCAATTTGAGTCTCATTTGAAGTTTAGTAAAATCTAAGAGTTAGACAGTATAATACAACTGATTTTCATTCAAATAATACAATGTAATGGTTCCAGAGACTTTTATCTATGTCTGTATATCCAAATATAAACCCAAAATGAAATAGGCCTTGATAATTACTGTTACAATTTCAGAAAAGAAAACTAATTCAAATTTAGAGATTTGGTGATCTCAAATAAAATAAATAAATAAGTACAGTATTAGGTAGTTTATAATTGTTATTAATTTTGAAAGAAATTATGACATCAATCACATGATTTCATTAATATTAATACAATTTAAGTAAATAAAACTGTATTTTACTAGCAAAAATGTGATACCTAAACCCCCTGTAGAGGGCAGTGAGACACTTCATTGGCAGTGTTGATCTTACATTGGTCAGAGGCAGAGCCAATGACTGACCTTTCTTCACCTGGGTTGGTGTCCAGAGCTGGTTCAAGCATAGTGGATAAAATATCCTAATCTTGGACTCTATTCTCTTCTTCAGGGGAATGTATCAAACACCAGACTTATAGCTTACTTTTACTAAGGCTCAAGGGAGAAAGTTTTAAACATTCTAGGGCCTGGGACATACCACAGTGGCCATGTGCCTGCCTGGCAAGTGCAAGGTTCTGAATTCAATTCCAGGTACAAAAAAAAAAAAAAAAAAAAAAATCACCTAAACTTTCTATAACAGATGAAATGATTATCCTGATGTGAACACTGGGACACAATGAATGGAAGCATAGAGAACATGCTTTATTTTGAGAATAGGGTATGTGTCCTGCTGTTTTTTAATTAGAGAAACTTAGAAATTGCTCAGGATTTATTTTGAATCATTGTAAACTCTGGAAATAGACTGAGTCACTCTAGGCAGTGTGATCTTAAAGAGAGAATTATTGACTTGTCCTCTCCCAAATTGTGAGCCCCACACTAGTGCATGTCCCCAGGTTATTGGACACAAAGACGCATTCAGATTAAGAATCATGGCCTGGTGTGACTAGAGTTAGTTAATAAGTACCTATATCTCTCTGAGTTGAGATACAAACTGGTCATGATATTAAGAATCTTCACGGGTGCCTCATGTCATGCCTGCTTTGGGAGCACCAGTGTGCATGCTGAAGTCCAGAAGCTGCAGATAGAAGCTCTCCCTGTCATCATGGAAACCTCTGGCCACATGTTTGATATGCTTAAATGGAGATTCTGTCTCTCAAATACATCAAGATGTTTGTATTAGATGAAGCTGATGAAATGTTGAGGCGTGGACTCAAGGGCTAGGTTTATAACATATTGCAAAAGCTCAACCACAACACATAGGTGGTTTTGTTGTCAGCCTCAATGCCTTCTGATATGCTTGAGATGATCAAGAAATCCACGAAGGATACCCCTGGAATTCTTGTCAAGAAGAAAGAGTTGACACTCGCTGGTGTCCACCAATTCTGTCTCAATGTGGGATGAGAGGAATAAAAGCTGGACACACTATGGGACTTGCACAAAACCCTATCACTCAGGCAGTCATCTCCATTAACAACTGAAGGAGGCTTGATAGGTGCTCTGAGAAGATGCTTGCCTGAGACTTCACTGTCTCTGCCATGCATGGAAATATGGCCTAACAGGAATGAGATGTGACTGTGAGGGATTTCTGGTCTGCCTCATGCAGAGTATTAATTACCACTCACTTGCTGCCCAAAGGCCTTGAGGTACAGTGGGTTTCTTTAGTTATCAACTATGATCTTCTCACCAAAGGGAAAACTACATCCACAGAGTCGGTCCTGGTGTGAAGTTTGGTTGTAAGATATGACTATTAATGTGACACAGGAAAGAAGACAAGAGGACTGTTGGAAACTTTGAGACCTTCTAAAACAGCTCCATTGAAGAGCTGCCCTCAATGTTGCTGATCACATATGAGAGGGGTGGTCCTGCTGCCAACTCCAACCAGAGCTCAGTCTTGCCACCAGAGAGCAACTGGAGAGGGAGAGAGGGAATCAAAGGGCGGACACCTTGTCAGTAGTTGTTGTATTTCTTTGTTTCCTTTTTTCTTTGAATAAATGTTTCTTTTTGAGGGGAAAAAGACAACTAATATGCACAGTAATATAATACCTTTGCAGGCACTTACATAACCATATATGAATTAAAAAGGTCAACTATGAAGAAAATGAAATTCTAAATTATCTTTTTTCTGAAAATTATTATATCATGCATATTATAATTATTAGTTATTTATTAATGGTGTCCAAATAAAATTAATTATTCAGCTAGTGAGCCTAAAGTAACCTAATAATATGATAAAATACTTTTTAATATATACTTTTACATGTAATATTTTAGAGCTTATAAAATCTGATGACAGTCAAATAAAATCATGATAGAAAATAATACTCTAATCCACTAAGAAAATTCACAAACTGTCTTCTAAGTCCTGGTAAAATGTAATAAGTTATCATAATATAAATGAAAATGTTTTTTTAGAAATTATAGATATCAATTTTTAATTCAGCCCATTTTATTTCAAGACTCAATGAAGATAATTTCTGTAATAGAAGCAACTTTACAAAGCTCATTATATTTAAATAGTTTATTTTTTTATTCATTTTTGCTCCATATTTAGAAATACTAAATGTTCTCTTTGTAATCAATAATTCAAGTATGGAGGACTTGCTAACAATAAAATAGATAAATAAATCAATAATTGATGGTTTTTCAAGTGCTCTAATCCATTTAACGTGCTGAGAGGGGTGGAGGGAGAGGCTTGTTAATGTATTTCTGTAATAAATCACCTAGGAATGGGTGCCAGAGGCTCAGAGGATATCCGCTGTCTCTCTCTTCACTACAGTGCATGGCTCTAAAATTCAAACACCATGACTCAATGGACTGTCGCATTTTTCACAGATTATGAATCCCTAAGATTTGTTCACAGTCACGCCATCAAATTTCATTTTTTCCCAATATACATGTTACTAATAGTCAAAGCTTGAGCTTTGTCACACTTCAACGAGAACTTTACCTAGGGATTTTGTTATTAATTAACATGTTCTGATGTTCCTTTATGGTTCATGACTGAGATTAAGTGACTTTGAAATAGGCCAGTATCATTTTGGCCAAGTCACTAAAGGAATGTAAATAGTTTTTCTACTTCCTTTTACTGAGTCCTAATGATTGCCAATAGTTTTACATTGGCTGAGGGAACACTTCAGAAACATATCCCAGTAATATTATTGTTTCTAGTCTCTTTTGTCATTTCTTATATCAATGTGAGATCTAGAAAATAATTTCTCTTTAAAACTTTATGCCATGTGTGATACCCTCTTTGTCAAGCATCTTAGTTCATTAACCTTGGGTACAACGTCTCCTGCATGAGTTTAGAGTTTCTCTTACAGTTCATCTGGGCCAAACACCAATTGTCTCTGTCTATTTCACAAGCTCTCCCTGAGCCCCTACATCCATTGACTAGATATTTTCTATAAAACCATAAGGACCTTTAGCCTGAATAAGCATATTATTTAAACAAGAAGATATAACACAATTTATAATTGGCAGGCATATTGTTATTGTTTAATTAAGATTATTGACATTCCAATTAGGAAATGTAAATCACCTTCTCTTTTATTTCCAACAGAAGTTATTTTCAGAATTTTTGTTCATCACTACTGTCAACTTCTGCATCATTGTTTTTGTTTTATCAATTACATTTTCTTGTTAAAATTTATCTGTTATCTCACTATGCCATCTACAAGATGACAGACTAGAATTATCTGACACACTTCCTCCTGCAATAAAAGACAAAAATTAAAGATTAACTCTTCTTCCAGAATAGCGGGGCACAGAACACTGGAGTGAACTAGGTGTGGCAGAAACATCAATGAACACAGATGCTTATGAGTTTTATAAAGAAAGGAAATAAACACAAACACATTTCCCACTTCTTAGTAAAGCTCAAACCTGAACTAAGGTGAACGTTGTATCATAGGGAACCAGCAAATTGGAGGTCCCCAGGTTTCCTTAGTGTACCCATGGACAGCCACACTTATTTGCTTTTGGAGAATCCTGAAGCCCTCATAGGCCTTGAGCTCAGTTTGAAAAGCTCTCAAAGAACCTATGATACTCTTTACTGGGAAGGAGGAAGAACTTATACAAATGAGAAGGGGAACAAGCGAGGGGGAAAGAAAGGAATGAGAAAGGGGCACTGTTTTGCCACAGAGAACGAACATAAACCATTTTGTGCTTTCCCACAATAATAAAGCTGGAACTCAAAACAAGAGTAAGCACAGAAACTGTACTAATGGATACAAATTAAACAATATGTTCCCAAATAAAAAGAAAGTCAGTAAGTCACAGCAGAATTTTTGTAGAATTTTGAAATAAAATGAAAATCAAAACATAGCATGCCAGCATTTATAGTATACTGCAAAAGTAGTACTTAAAAAAAAGGAAAACAATAAGTGCCTACATCTAAAAAGAGAGATTTCAAATAATCAAGTTAGTCATTCTACTCAATGAGTACAAAGTAAAAAACCCAAGTTAAATTAATGCACACACACATACAAAGTGATGATCACAGCAGGAAGAAAAGAGAAAAACAAACAGAGAATATTTTAAAAATGCAACATAGAATTAATTTTTGAAAATATAAAATATACACACCATTAACTAGAGTAACAAACAAAAACAAAGAAAAACCTCAAATAAAATTAGAGATAGGGAAAGGCATTGCAAGGTCTTCCTACTTCCCAAGTCTGTCTTCCACTTCACACCTTCCTTACTATTTAGATCTCACACAATATGATACATTATGTATAAGTACAAATTATGATAAATTATGATAAAAGAAGAATTATGATACATTACATGTATGTACAAGTTCCCTATGATGAATCTGATCATTATGTATGGAAATGTTCTAATAAAAATAAATCAAATTAAATTAAATTTAGAAGGTATTACGAAAGATATTTTATTAATATAATTGATCATTGAAAGTGTTATAAGCAACACCATACCAATAAATTGGAAAACCTAGAATTGGATAAATTTCAATATACATAGATTCTACCAGTATAGAAACAAAAAAGCATAGAATGTCATAAAAGCCCAACAGAAATAAAAGATTGAAAAGGAAATAGTCCCACCAGAAAGATAAGGCCAGGGTTAGATGACATCATTGCTGCATTTTACAGAACACTTGGTATGAAAAAGCACCAGTTTTTCTCAAACAAGTCTCAAAAATTGAAAAGAGGAATCTCTTTCAAACTCATTGTATGTGGCCAATATTGCTTTAATATTAATACCAGAAACAGATACAACAAAAAAGAAAACCACAAAACTATTTATTATGAACCTAAAGTTATTACTAAAATACTAGCACATCAAATTCAACCACATATGAAAAAATCACATGCCATAATCAAATGAAATTTACTCCAAAGATGCAGCAATGGCTCACTATACATAAATCAACTAATGTATTATAACACATTAATAGAATAAAGGCAAAATTACCATTACAGACCCTAACACTGTTTGGTAAATGTTCCCTCTTTTTCTTTCTTTCTTTCTTTCTTTCTTTCTTTCTTTCTTTCTTTCTTTCTTTCCTTCTTTCCTTCCTTCCTTCCTTCCTTCCTTCCTTCCTTCCTTCCTTCCTTCCTTCCTTCCTTCCTTCCTTCCTTTTTCTTTCTTTCTGA
>NW_004955406.1:26482322-26529648 GCF_000276665.1 Chinchilla lanigera | reverse complement strand
TCCTTCCTTCCTTCCTTCCTTCCTTCCTTCCTTCCTTCCTTCCTTCCTTCCTTCCTTCCTTCCTTTTTCTTTCTTTCTGAGACAAGGTCTCACTGATTTGTGGAAGCTGGCTTTGAGTTGATTGTGTAGCCCAGGCTGGTCTTGAACTAGCAGCAATTCTCCTGCCTCTGCATCCCAAGTTGTGGGGTTACAAGTGTGCACCATCACGCCTAGCTGGTAAATGTTGATATACCTCTATTGTAAAACATCTCAGCAAACTGAATATAGAAGGACTTTACCTCAATAAAATGAAGACTATATATACAAACTCACCACAAAGACTACAACATATGGAATAGGAAAATGTTGAAAAAGTTTCCTTTTACATCAACAACAAGAGAAGAATGCTATTTCTTTAAACTTAGTAATGATAATATTGACCATTTTGGAGCAATCTGGAACAAGGAAGAAATGAAAATACAAATAGGAAAAGAAGAAGTGAGACTTCTTTTGCAGATGACATGATCTTGCATATGTAAAACACTACTCTCAAAGACTTAATCACACTCCCATGGCTTTTGCAGCATTATTCACAATATCCAAATTATGGAAGAAACTAGTTTCCATTGATGAATGTGTGAGTGAAGAAAATATAGCACATATGTACAGTGGGCAATTATTCATCCACAACAAAGAATGCAATTCTACCATTTGCAGAAGGGAATTTCATTAAATGAACTAAATCAAGCAATGACAGATAAATGTTACGTTGTCTTGCTTACACTTAAAAGATGAAGAAACAGTGTAGAATAGCACACATTAGTTCAGAAGGACAGGAAATGGGACAGTGAGGGTGGTTTAGTAGTAGGCACCAAAATACAGAAACATAAAAAGAATAAATGTATTATTGTAAATAACAGAAGAGTAAAGTTCAAAACATTTATTAAATATTCCACAAAGAAATACAAGAGAAAGGAATCAAAGTTTCCCAACACAAAGAAACCAAAAATATTTAAGGAGGTGGGAAAAAATTATCGCTTTTTTCTTTTTCAATCACTGTCCCACCACTGAGATGAAATACCTGAGATGCAAAACTTAAGGAGGAGGGGTTTATTCTGGCTCATAATTTCCCCCAATGTAGTGATTACACAGTCAGCTGGCTCCGAGGCAGAAAAGGCAGAGGTGAAGGGCATGGGGAAAACAACAATAAACAGGAACGAACAGAAAAAAAGCCTGTTCCGTCCACCATGGAGAGGAAACAGAGTTCAGGGAGGAGCCAAGAGCAGGAACGCAGGGGTCCAGCTGTGTAATCTAATTACCCTTCTCTCCAACTAGGCCTCCCACACTAACAGCAATGAGCTCACCAACAGCTAGATGCACGGGTAGGTACAGTGCCTCCAGATCTCAGGATCAAGTCACCTTTCACAGGCTCCTCCTCTGAACTCATGAGGCTTCGGCAGGGGGAGCATTTTATGTCTATGTGTAATACCTGATTTGCTCATTATATTTTGTACACATGTATGAATTCTCATTTTTAACCCATAACTGTATCTAATTATTCAATGATGATTAAGAAAAACATTCAGAACTTCAAAAGATAAGTTCATGGATCCACATATGGAACTGGGAAGTTCAGTGGTTCAGAGTCATCAAGATATAAAGGACAAAACGTCATTACCAGTACATGGTGATGCTAGTTGTCTCTCATGTTTCCTTTGTGTTTTAATTTTTCTCAGGTAGTTATTTCATACCTCATGGTACTCTATCCTTACAATTTATAACCCCAAGGATCAAAGTTTGGAAAGGATGTCTTTTACAAGATTTTATCAAAAGACAGAGGTAGGGCTGTCAGGTACACAGCTTTGTGATAACCTCATCTCTGAAACAATATTGCACGTCTATTGAATGAGGCTTTCCTGACTGAGTGTAGATGAATGGTTTTTCTCCATAGAATGGCTATGCAGTCTCTAAATGGTTTACTCTTTTAAAACTTTTATTACTGAAAGTATGACTTCCATGGTGTTATGGTTGATACATTGTGTCAACTTGGGGAGTCTAGAGGTTTGGCTAAGTGACTCAGCAGGAAGCCAGGGTGCTTACTTTGTATACATCCTGAGCCTGTGGAAGAGGAGGGCATGGAGATTATGTGAGAGCTGCAGGCTTCTTAGGTGGGGGTAGCCTGTTTACAATGTAAGGCAGGGAAAAAAGCTGCTTGCCGCCATTCTTCCCTTTTACTCTGGCTACATTGCTGTTCGGCTGCCATTTCCCTTTGCTCTTGTTGCTTTGCTGCCTTCTGCCTCAGAGCCAGCCAACTATGGACCGAAACCTCCACAAACTGTAAGCGAAATAAACCTTTCCTTCCTTCATTTTGGGCGTTGGGAATTTTGTCCCAGCAACGAGAGAAAAGTAACCAAGACACATGGTAAGACAAAGTCCTCCATAGTCAAAATAGTTTCAGCTTTCTAAAAACTGTGCCACTTTCTGGATAGCATCTTTTAAGAGTGTTAGTAACCACAACAATTGCATGGAGTTAAGAAAACTAAGATTGCAAAATTTCAAGTAACTAAAATACATGGGTAAAGATGAGAATCATTCTGGTTGCATAGATGAGAGCTATATTCAAGCATTTATGCAACTATTATGAGCAATAGATGTAATATTTTATATTTATTTAATTTACTATCCTTTGCTTACTTAGATTCTCAATAAATTCCTAATAAACTAATGAAACTGTTTCTCCTCTTGCAAGTAAAGTACAGACAGATAGACAAAGAAAATACAAACAATTAGACTCAATGTAAGTCAAAACAAAACTGAAAATGAAATATATAAAAGCTGTAAATTAACAAAAATTATGATTAAAAGCTATTTTATTTATATTACAAAATTATTGCATAGGTAACACATAACAGCAAAAAAAGAAATCACCATCTATGCATTCTTTAAGGTGGAACACTTGAAGGTATAAAGATATGCATGTGGGGACTCTGTTATATTGTGTTTCAAATTTCAAAATTAAAAATGAAGTCTAAATTTTATTACATTGTTTTGATTTATTGTACTGTAAAATACTCTACCATCCATTACCCTTTATTTTCTAACTGCCTTAATGTAGCAATTAGAAGTCAATAAGAAATGTCCAGGAACAATAATACTTAAAGATCAATTAGGAACCCATGCTGCTAAGAAGATTAAATATTTACTAAAATAACAACAGCCTTGAAACTAATGCTTCCAACTCCATTACTTGAATACATTTTTTTGAACTGCTATTTTCTGCCTCACTTCACTGTAATTGCAAAATGTAATAGTAGCAGTAAATGTTTCAGACTGAAGTACATAAAAAGCACAAAGCTTTTAGGTCTTAATGACACTTGTTTAGATATTGTACACAGAATCACAAGCAATGTTTGGTACAAGTGTATAAAGGTCTAATTTAGAAAGGAAGCATTATAACTGTATTATTTAAGACTAAATATATTTATTTCAATTGATTAAAAGCAAGCACACCAAGTTTATTTCTTATGGGAAGAATCACAAAATTAAAATGTGTTGAACTGCACGTTATGCTGCAGTAATTTACATAGTAGCAATAAAGTCACAGCTTTATGAAAATTCAGCCAAATGTTTCCAATGAAGTTGTTTCCAGCTTTTCACCACTGAAATGCATTAGCTATGAAATTTTTATCTAAAATGTTTGTACACATTGCTAGGACTTGGGACACAGATAATGTAGGCATTGAATGGTTCCTAACAGTGACAAAACTTATTTATAACTTCTGAGGATGAATGTTGTCCAAAATCAGCAGAACATGCATCAGTATTCTTATTACAAGGAAACTAAGATCTGGATGTGTTCAATCTGATTGAACAGTGTCACATGTGAAATAATTTCTGAGGTACCAAAGTGGATGCCTTAAAAATAAATGAGAGAATGTAAGAAGATTGGGAAGGCAGAGAAGCAAGAAGACAGGCAGGGAGGGAGAGAGGACGAAAAATAAGGCACTAAGAATTTAATACCAGGAGAAACTTGGAGGAAGATTGCATCTGGGAAGGAATATGTAGGCCAATTTGATGAGCAAAGAGGAGCAGAAACATTCACAAAGAGCTCAAATAAAGTAGGACATATGGCTATGTCTCCAGGGAGTAGAAGGAAACAAAAGTCATTTTGATAAAAAGACCTGTGGTAAGGATTTGTCTCAAAAGGAAATATGTAGATAGGGATGGAATGGAGATGGCATAGGGATGCAGATGGAGATGGCATGGAGATGGAGATGGAGATGGAGATGGAGATGGAGATGGAGATGGAGATGGAGATGGAGATACAGATATATAGTGCTTGACAGGCAGGTACTTATGCCACTGAGCTATAGAGATAGAGACAGAGGTACAGATAGATGATTCACATATGTACACACACACACACAAACACACACATACATATATATATATGATTCTTTAGTTACAGGCATATTTTGAATATAACAATTCTTAGTAAAATTTCTTTACCTCACGTTAATTAAGAAAAAGCATTATGCTGTGATATTTTGCATTATTTCTGTAATGATAAGAAAATAGGGGGCTGGGGATTTAGCTCAGTGGCAAAAGCGCTTGCCTGGCAAGCGCAAGGTCGTGAGTTCAGTTCCTGGTACCGGAGAAAAACCAGAAAAACCAAAAAAACTAAAAAAAAAAAAAAAACCCTCAAGGTAACATTTTTCAATTATTTAAATAATAAAAACAGAAAAAACAAAATATGTATCACTAGTTTAGTCTTGAAATGTTTTCATTATGTATTTATACTACACATAATTCCATGGTTAATTAGCATAAAACTGTTACAAAATATTACTAATTTGTAACACTGTGAATGCATGTATCAGACAAGCCTACTTCTGAAATGAGAGCATTTCACTGTTTATGTGACCACCTCAAATATTTATAAATCTATAAAATTTGATCTCAGGAAAAATCAGCTGGATGGTACCAGACAACACTTGTACATGCTTCAATATGTAAAAGCATCTATTAATATATGTTTATTATATAAAATTACCATATAAGTGGAAAAACTTTCTAATTCAAAAGTAATAATCATTAGTACTTGTTATAATTAGTGTTCTCCAGAGAAACAAAATCAATAACAGAGAGAAAGTTGGAGATAATTGTAGAGATTATACATATATTTATATATAATATAAATCATGTGTTACATATATAGTTTTATTTATAAATTCTTCTATTATATATTATTTATTTAGAAATTTATATATGTTATATAATATACACAATTATATATAAATATGTATTTTTATTTTAAAGACAAAAGAACAATAACAAATAACAAAAACAAAGACAAAAAAAAAAACAACACAAAAAATATAAAAAAAATACAGAATTTAAAAGCAAGATAAGAAATCCACAATGGTTGTTGTATTATTTATTGTTTTCTCCAAAGTATTTGCTCAGATTATGAGGTATAGGCATGCAAGATTTTTTTTTTTGAGGTACCAGGGATCGCACTCAGGACCTTGTGCTTGCCAGGGAGACCCTTATGCCACTGAGCTATATGCCCAGCCTCTTAGCATGCAAGATTGATCAAACAATTAAACATTAACTGTTCCTTTCAATAAACCAATAAAAATTAATAGCACAATTATCTTAGTTATCTTGTGTGTATATATATACATTTCCCTTCCTTCTTTATTTTCTTGTTTCTCTCATCCCAGTAGTTCTTTCCCTTTTAAGCAATTTCTCTCCATTTCACAATATCTACTGTACCTTTCAGTTTTATTTACCCTTTCAAGTTCTTACACTAGGGAGGTAATAAGGTGTTTACACATACTGGTCCTATTTATTTCACTTATGTGTATGGTCTCTAGTTGCATCTGTTTACCTATAAAAGTCTCAAGTTTATCTTTCTTTAAAACTGAGTAATATTCCATTGTATAAAAATACCACATTTTACTTATCCACTCCTCAGATCATGGGCATTTAGTTTGTTTCCAAAATTTTGCTATGACAAATTGTGAATATGGGTGCATATACATTGCTATGGTATAATGTTTTTAATTCTTCTGGGAAAATATCCAGAAGGGGAATGCCTGAGTTAAATGGTACCTCTAATCCTAATTTTTTGAGGAATCTCCAGACTGATTTCCAAAATGGTTGTACCAGTCTACATTGCCACCAACAATGGAGAAGAGTTATTTTTTTCCCACAGCCCCTTCATATTTGTTGTTGGTTGATTTCTTGATGGAGTGAGATGAAATCTCAGTGTTGTTTTACTTGGCATCTCTCAAATGACCAATGATGTTGAACACATTTCATGTATATTTGCCATTTGTATTTCTTCATCTGAGAAGTGCATACTCATCTCAGATGCCCATTGTTTGATTTGGTCTATGAATTTGGGGGATCTGAGTTTTTTCAATACTTTATATGTTCTAGATATAAGTCCTTTGTCTGAGGGACAGTTGGCTAACATGTTTTCCAAATCTCTCAGTTATCTTTTCCTCTATTGGTGATTTCTTTTGAAGTATGTAGGCTTTTTAATAGGTTGAGATCCAAGTTGTTGATCTTTTCAAGTATTTCCTGTGCAGTTTGGGTTTTGTCCATGAAGGTTGTGCCTACTCCTATGTCTTCAAGATTTCGACCTACTTTCTCTTCCAGTAGATTCAGTGTTTCTGCTGTAATATTTTAACCTTTGTCCCATTTTGACTTTAGTTTAGCACACGGTGATAGACGGGAGTCTAGTTTCAATCTTTAGCATGTAGAGAACCAGTTTTTCCAGCACGATTGATTAAATAGGCAATCTCTTATATTTATACAGACAGAGAGAGAGAGACAGAGAGAGAGCTTTGTTTTGATGGATGGCTCATCTGACTCATGTGATGATGGCAGCCAAGGTTGGAAAGAAACAATAAAAACAATCAAACACTATCTTCATTTCAATTTACAAAAAATACAGAATTAAATGAAAGCAGCAGGAAAATAATCCATGAAAAATATTTTTTTTCCTCGGAAAAGTTGTAGTGCGGGAGCAACAGGGAAATGTTGATGAGCAGGTAGTAGGGTAAATTTAGTGCTGGTGCATGACGGTAGCACACAGGATGAGTATGCATGAGAGTTCAGAGCACATTTTCACCTCATGGTTTATCGTAATGGTGTACAGTATGTATCCCAAAAATAGAACAAACAATTTTTAATTTGATAATCAGTGAGGGGATGATGGAGTAGCGTATTTTAGAAGGTGTATTCAAACAAAGCACAATATGTGAAGGTTAAGAAATACATAAAAACACACTAATCTATATAATTAATGAGGCAATAATTATAATAATATCCATAGAAAAGAAGATAAAAATGTACAATTTGATTTAAACATTATATAATGTAACTGTATACATATACAGAGATCACATAGTACTTGATAAATATTTACAACTTTACATTTTTATGAATCAATCTGAAATAAAATTAAAACAATAAAAATAATTTAATGTCAATCTAGATTTAAGAGCTTTATTTTCTTCTTTCAAATACTCATGGATTTCTCTTTACTACTAAATTTTAATTAAATGAGTAATAAATTTAATTTTTATATATACTTTGAATTTAACACATCTACAGCGAATGCCCAGTCTATTCATTTTCTCAAAGTGAAATCTTCGAGTCTTGTATCCCATTCTGTCCTTAATACCCAAATCCCAGTGATCTCCAATTGTATCCAATCTCAGTATCTCTGTAATGTCTTCATTTGACTGAATCATTTTGGATTTCTCTTTTTCAACCACCAACAATTCTCAGAGTATTCAAGAATTCACATTTGGAACTCCAGTCTATTCTCCACCACCAACTGCCAGAATGATCTTGTTAAAATGCAAATCAGAGACATAAAGGATAGAATTTGGGCAGAAATTACATAACTATGTTAAACATTGTACAGGCAAAGTTTTAATTGAAGAGACATCTGTGTTTGAAGAGTATGAAGGAATCTTTATAACAGAAATAAGTTGAAATCAAAAGATGAAAGTGTATCTCTCCATTTTTATATCTAAGATATACTCGAGAAATTTTATCTGTATTTTCTTCTTTTTCTCAAGCATCTGGGTTTTGAATCACTCTTGAGTATGAAGAAATATGCATAAAGCCAGTTCAAAATTCTTCCATCCTTCTGTTCTTACCAAACAGCACAATGATTTACATTTATATAATAAAACTGTGACCTAGATTTGTTAACTCAGAAACAGTGGCAGGTAAAGTATATTAGGAAAAGTGAGAATAGTGACTGACTTAAAGAGCAGCCTTTATGCTAATTTTTTAGACTCTACAGAGAGAGAGAGAAGGAGAGACAGAGACTCAAACAGAAGTAAAATTAAAGAAATAAAATCATAAAATTCTTGTCCTCATGGAAATCTTGTGGGTTAATAAAAAACTATACATATTAATATTTTCCTAATAATCTTGCAATACAGTTCAAGTAGGATAACGTGAAGATATGAAGTTTTTAACTTTAATGAACATTCAGAATTCTATCCATGTGACAAAAAGATTTTAAATTATAGCTTTGCTGTTAAGATGATTTTTTTATGGGAGCACTTTTGATACAGGTTTGTCTCTGGTATTTTCTCCACCAAATTCAGTTCATATAATTGCCCTTTAATTCTTTAGAAAGGTTCACATATTAATATCATTTCTATTTTTCTAGTAGAATATTTGACAAATACTGATATAGAATCCATTCTTTACTATTTACTTTTGTTTTAAATGATTTATAAAAATATTTTATTCCAATTTTATTTAATTTCCTCAGAAATGCTCATAGATGGAAAAAACCTAAACTCTTGAAAATAATATAGACTGTTATTCATAAAACCATCACAATTAATTGAGTTCTGCTAAAAGGAACTATTGATGTCTCTTCAAGTTTCATTACATTCATTCTCCAACCATATGTTAACATCATAGTGGTAATTTAATATACTCCAAACATATGTAGTTTATGTTTCTCAAATAAGCAGGTAGCCACTAGTTGGAGAATGTTTGTGCAATTTTAGTTCCTACATTAAAAAAAAAAAAAAACCCTGCAATTTAAATAACTACACAAACAAACAAACGTAATTTAGGAATATATCAAATAGCTAAATTTCAAGAGAGTTTCAGGCAACCAACTTATCACACCAGGTCCAAATAAAGCAAATATGTTATCATATCCTGGCCACATGAGGCAGATAATGACTTTCAGCCAAGGAGCTTATTTATCAACTTTGGCTTTGTGTCTGACCAATCAAACCCATTGTTCACACAGTTGGACAGAGTTATATGAATCTCCACCATTTCTGAGCATTGCCTAATTTATAATTGTTTTTTGCTCAAATAAGCTCTACTAAAATTAAATTGCCTCTTTTAATAAATTAAATGACTATCAAATCATAAGTAAATAGAAAACAAATGCATCTATTATATTATAAATCCCTCTACATTATTGTGAAAGTAGGAATGTCTATGAATTGGCCTACTTTCAATAATACTCTGATAAATACTTAATTACCTCTTTATATATGTGCACATATATGAATACATAATAGGAGACACATAAATGTATATATTAGATGTATTTCTATATATTATATATATGTGTACGTTATATTACATGGATATAAATATGTAAGCTGTTTTATTATGCATTGTATAGGTACTACATATAAATATGTAGTAGTTTCATAAATAATGCATAACATGAATTAATATATATCTGAAATATATATACATATTCAGGAAATGACTCTTTGTAAGAAAATAACTGAACCATGTTGATATTGCTAAAAACATATTACACTCACAATTTTAATGATTTGATATATTAAAGAATTCCTATTCATTTTCACTTATTATTTTCTCATTTTTCTTTCATGTCTATTTCTTGGGTGGATTTGTTATTGTTAATTTAAAGTCTCATGTTTAAAAATTTCTTTTAAAAATATCTCCTATTAATGTATATTTTGATTTTTAAAATTTCAAAGTGCTGTGTTTTTCTAAAACAGTATGTTAGTTACTAAAAAATAAACAGATCCGAAGCTAGTGTGGCATCATTTTTCAGAGAATATTCATGACTCCTCAAGCAGCGGGCTGCTCCTGGTATAGTGAATCATCTCATATCACTTTTCTCAGTTGGAGACTGAAGTGATGTGAGTGAAGTCTAGCTTCAGTCCGTGTGAAATTTTGATAAATTATGTGTCACCTTTCACCCTAATGTACACACTCCCAAATTCCACTCAGAGTTTGGAAATTGTACAGTCTTCATTATAAATATGTCTTCAAAAATCCCTGTAAACAGCACAAATCTGTGCTACGGATTTCAGGAAATTGTTATTGCTCGCCCTTTTGAATCTGCATCATCTCAGAGGAAAAAGAGGTCTCAATTCCCTGAACACAGCTCTGTATTTTCCCCCGAACAAACTTTCCAGTACCTTAAAATTTTCACTCTCTTTTGGGCTTTCATTCATACACACTCTTCATCTGTATATTGGGAAGACTATAAAATCCTTCTACAAATTATAAAATGACTCTCAGTGGAAGAATTGGTCTGAAATGCACAAAACATTGCCAGAAAGAGAAGTCATCAAACATAAGATCAATAACTTCATGAGATTTTTTTAGTTACACTCTTTTGAGTCTTACCTTCTTAGCTGATTGAGGATTTTTAATGATTAGAGAATACTTGCTTTTGGGGGTTGTGGATTTAGCTCAACGGCACAGTGCCTGCCTGGCAAGCCTAAGGTCTTAATTTCGATTCCCTGTACCAGACAAAAAACAAACAACAAAAAAAATAGAGGCTACTAGCTTTCATATAGCAGGATCTTAGATTTGGAAACTGATGAGGTGTGCATATAAAATAAATCTAAAGTTTATAATGTATATTCAGACTATGATTGCAAAGAGTCAAGTAGACTATACTTGCTAATTATGTAAGATATTCATAGAAAATGCTGTAATAACAAGGTTATCTTGAAATTAAATGGCATTTTCTCCAGAATCTGAAGAAAATGTCTAAAAAAATCAATAATGATAGCATTAGTATTCACTCAGTAGGGAGTGATTCATAACTAATTCATTTCCACATCTCATTTATATTTCACAGACATGAACAAATAGAAATATATGGTTTATAATAAATAAATTATAAACATGCTTTATGTTTAATATATGTAACCTTGATTTGATATAATTTCTTGAAGATCCAATAATGCTGACTTCAATGGTTTACAACTATTTTCTGACTTTTTGTGATAGAAAGATAATTCTGACCACTTTCAAATAACTGTTCTACAATAGAATCTGAACTACAAATTTATGATTAAATTTTGTAAAAAATTATATTCAATATGTCAATACAATGTTTCCTTCCAAATGAAAGACATTCCTTATTCATATCTTTACAGTACAGCATCTTTTCCTCGACTATTTCTCCACAGACAGATAAATAAATTAAGCCATTCTTCTATTTAAACACTAAAAGTTAAGTGCAAAGAAGCACAAACTTTGAAGATGTGATTTTTTTATTGTTCTATTCTTTTAGTTAAGTAACTGAAAGCGCATGTAGGGGCAAGTCAAAAGGAAAGAAAGAATCAGAATCATTCAAGGAGATAGAAATTGTAACACAAAGAAGTGTAAGGATTTTGAAGGAGAAAGTGGAGGTATATAAGTTGATAAGATAAATTTTTCCTTATGTTTTGACATTACATATTTGGTCTTTTCAATTTTTATATATAATTAATTTATTTGTGTTCTGCTTATTTTGATTTTCCTTTAGGGGTACCATGGTTTTATGCTTTGTGTGGGAAGAGGGCAGAGGATATTCTGATGTTGTATTTTTTTTTCAATAAATTGACGACAGTAATGAGTAATAGTATGTCAATATTATCTGTCTATTAACTTGCTTGGGTTAAGGAAAATCTCCTTAATGATGAACAAAGGAAGATCATATGTAATCTATGATTGTGTAAGACATTTTAAGATACAGGTAAATCTCCTAAAACTTAAAAACAAGACTTAAAAGCATATGTATCTACACATTATATTGTACATTTGCTAGGATTAACAAAGCAGAAAATAAAATAATACACTTTTTGAAATGGTTTATTCACGTGCATTATTTTACATTCTCATTTTTTTATAATTCACACATATACATATATTTGATGCACCCATCTAATGTTATATTTTATTATTTTGATTAATTTTCTAAGTGTTAACTTTGGAAATTGAGATACAATGGATTATGCTACCCGGTGTTATTTTTATCTGACTAAGGATTATATTGTACTTCCTATTTTCTTTAGTACAGATGTCACAGGTTGAACTATCTCTTCAGTTTTGCCTTCCCCATTGTATTGGACTTTGCTAAAGTTTCCTTTTCACATGATCTGTGTGTTGTAAGATTTCTCTCAGCTGTGGAACAGGGTTCGGACTGATATGATAATAAGAGGCGGAAGCAGAGAAAAAGTCTGATGCAAACGTCACAAGTTTTGAGTATGGTGCTATCCTCTACATATAAAGTATACTTAGTTCAAAAAATATGTATTGATTGCAGTATTAAATAAACTAGGAAAAAATACGTTATAATAATCTAAATTGTAACTAATACATAATTAGTAGATATTCTTTCCAATTTTTGATGCTATTTTATTTAAACTTTTAAAATAAGAACATTTAAATTTGTCACTTTATTTTTTGTTACATTGGAAAAGAAAGTGTAGTGATCAAAATTTTCCGTTCATAATATTTGGAAAAGGCATACTGAAATGTGTGTAAAATAGTGTGTATTAGAGATTTAAACTCTAACATAAGGTAAATAAACCTTTTAGAGACAATAAACTTATATTAAAGAGGAAAAGTATTAGGTTCTTTCTAAAAGTGTCCCAATTTTCTTAATATATTTTAGCAGTTACTTGTCACAGCACTATGGAGAAGTTAACATTCATATAACTATTGTTGAATAAAACTAAGTCGAAATGCATAGATTCTAAGTTATTTTTAACAATGAAAACAAAGTCATTCATATTATTGTTACATTCCAAAATATTCTAAAAATAGAGCTTTTAAAAATACTTATGAAAGTAATAATATTAAAAATCACATATGTAACTTCAATATTAAATATTGACTCCTGATTCTGGTTCCTTCCACAAAGTGTAATATTCCAAAGTAGAACTTGTTTAGTCATTTAATTATGGTATTTTACTAAACATATATAAATGTATGAAATGTTATATTTCTACATAATGTATTTTGTCTACAATATATATTTATTAGGCATATGAACAAAATGTCTTCTGTATAGGAGTAAGTCAAAATTGTCAATTATTATTTTCTCTGTTCAGTGTAATTAACTGAAATGGAGAGAATGCCGGACATTAGGCTGTAGGTATAATCTTGTCAAATATGAGATGCCTTTTTCTTAACTATCTTTTCTTGTGATGTTCCACTTGTCTTAATGTTCTGAATTCATTGAAAAAATTTAAGGCAATTACTGTCAAAGGAAAAACTTATGGATTGTCCTTGTCCACTTCATTCCCTGGGTTGGGCTCAAAAGGATTTGTGGCTCTTTCTCAAAGTCAAAATAAAGATGAAAGGTAAATGTTTTGCACCACTTCAGGGTATCATATAGAATTAGTCAGGACAGTATAGCTAACAGCACTCAGGCAGGACTTCTAGAACTGCTTCCGATAGTGCCAAGAATGATGGGGTAAGGACTGTGTGTTGAGAGTGAGGAGCACTATTTTGGAGATTAATAG
The DNA here is from genome assembly GCF_000276665.1 of Chinchilla lanigera. Classification (NCBI taxonomy): domain Eukaryota; kingdom Metazoa; phylum Chordata; class Mammalia; order Rodentia; family Chinchillidae; genus Chinchilla; species Chinchilla lanigera. Next base: position 26,515,873 of record NW_004955406.1, on the reverse strand, counting down.
CAATGTGTCTGTGATTGTATTTTTAATATTTAAACATTCACTCTACCTTTAGAACACTTTATATAATTCTATTTTATATATTTTGTATTCATTGGCTCAATTAATATTCTAGATAATCTATTGCTTTCTCTATGAAATAGATATTATGCTTCCTAATTATCTAGTTGGTTAAACTGCAGGGAATAAATCAAATGTATTTATCAGGTAAAATTGAAATGGGAAGTGGATTGGAAATGTGAGGTACACTCTTCTCATATTTCTTACACACATGTACAGTATTTATACTTTGCCACCTTAAAACCCCATGTGAACACACACAAAAACTATAGAGATTTGAACAATTATGAGCACTACATTAAGTATATGTTTCTACTGTTATGATTTATATTGATGACTTGCATTCTTTTGATTTTCAATCACTTTTGAGCTAACAACAATTTTCTCTATTCTAGCCAGAAATTCTGAAGAAATAATATCTGAAACACAAAAGACTCTAAAATAAATCAGACTTTTTCTAAGTGATATTTAGAAGATCAAAAAGTTTTCAAATAGCAATTATATTTCCTATTCTAGAAATCATGTCTGTGATTTACACAACAATCCTCATTCCTACCACAGTGTATCAAAAAAACCTTTTTTTTTTGGACTAAACTTTCTCCACACTACAAAAATAGGATTTTAATTTTAATTCTAAATACATCTACAACTTTTTGATCAATGCCTTTGGGGAGTGTTGAAGCAGAAAACTTTATTATTTAAAAGAAAACACTTTTTAACATGCACTTAATCTGAAAATTCAAAACTGCATCCCTCACAACAGATACTAGGTTAGAGGCTCATTTTTGTACCTTGTGAGTTATCAATATTTCATATCTTCAAGTTAGTGAACTCATTTACCTAGCCAATGTAACACTCAAAATTCCTAACTATAATTTGTTCACCAGCATTTGGAGAAGAATGACCAATAGATTCATATATTCTGAAATGCATAGTGCAGATACAAGAAATCAAATTTTGAAATATATAAAACCTTTGTCAGGCTTTGCAAGTTCGAAACAAGATAATGTTTCCCACACCTCGGCCGGAAGTGAAGTGTCTGTGAGATCACAGTTTGTTGTTGGCATTCTCAGGAAAGCAGTGTTGTGTGTATGAAACCCCGGGTACTGAATTTATCACTAGTTAGCTGCTATGTGACAAATGATGGATTATAGTAATCACGCTTCTTTACCTCTCTGTGCCTTTTATCAGTAGATTTTTAAAATATCTTTGTTTTTATTTGCACATTTGATAGTTATTTTAAAAGCACACTTTGTATAAACAATATATTTTATACTCAACAAAGCAATGAGATTAAATACCCACACAGACTTAAATTATATCCATATAATATATAACGAATGCTGGTGGGTCTGTGGGGCAAAAGGAACCCTTCTCTCTTGCTGGTGGGAATGTAGACTGCTACAATCACCATGGAAATCAGTTTGGCGATTCCTCAAAAAAAAGGGATTAAAGGTCCCAATCGAGCCAGCTAGTCCCTTTCTGGGTATTTTCGCAGAAGAATTGGAAACATCACGTTGTGACCCACGTGACTACCGATGTCCCAGGAAAAACGGCTGCTGGATGAGGACAATATAAAGAGACAATAGCTGAGGTCAGGCGGAGGTCTTTTCTCTCCTCATGGGAGAAGAACTGAACAACCACCGGGGTGTTCATTTATACTTCTGACAAGGTTAGTATCATGAGACACAGGGTTGCCTGCAGAGTAATGACTGGAATTGTTTCAGCCAGGATGTTTTTCCTCAAGGCTGAGGTAGCTTGACCGCTTTAGATGCTTTGGACTTGTCTTACCCTCACACACATGGCCAGTTTCCAGCTTCACCCATTCCCTACACATCATACCACAGTGACATACGTGCACCCATGTTTATAGCAGCACAATTTGTAATAGCTAGCTCTTGGAAACAACCCAAATGCTTATTAGCTGAGGAATGGATAAAAAAGACGTGGTGTTTTTTTACAATGGAATAGTACTCAGTTATAAAAAAGGATAAATGAGAGTTTTATAGATAAATGGATGCATCTAGAGAACACACTTATAAGTGAAATAAATCAGACTCACATATGTAAAACCCTTTATTTCTCTAGTGTGAGAAACTGAAAGAAGATCCAGTATGTATAATAGATATTGTGAAAGGGACAGAAACTGCTCAAAAGGAAAGAACATTTGGGATGGGGGAAAGGAGAAACGAAGGAATGGAAAATAAAAATAAAATATCTATATATATACAAGATAGCTAAGATAATTATACTACCAATTTATATTAGTTAGTTAAAAGGAATGGTTTCTGCTTATACTATTTGACCAAATTTGCATACCGACATCTTATAATTTGAGCAACTACTTTAAAGATAACAAAATGCAATATAATAACCATTGCTAATTTCCTATTTTCTTCTTTTGAAAATCTGTGTCATTGTTTTCACTATTTCTGTCTCTTTAAAATAAAACTAGAAAAAGAAGTGCACATGGAAAACAGTGAGTTGTCATTATTTTATTACTATAGTCACAGAGAAGATATGGCATATTGCTTACTAAGGGAAAAAATTGGAACGAAACGGATATTTGAAACATTTTTGGTAGTCGTGTATACAGCACTAACACTCTGAACGTGCTCAAGCTTTTCTTCTAGTAGTGAAAATAGTACAAAGATTTTCATAACGATAATGGGTTATAATTTCTTTTTATTCAGTATCTCCAACTGGGGAAAAGTATCTTAATAAAATATTTTCAAATACATGTGATACACATTATTGTCATGCAACATGTTCAACCAAAAGCAATAGATTCACCACACCCACACAATCTGAATTCTTTGGAAATATAAATGCATTTTTAAAATTAGCCTTCTAGGGGAAAAGGTGATTACTGGAGACATTATAATTCATTTTTCCATTCATTTCTTTTATAATACATCTGACATTATATTTTTACATGATTTTTATCTCCTTTTCAAAATGACACTAACATCCCCATGACTACATACCATACATATGAGCTTTATAAATATGTTAAAATAATCTTTTATGAAGTATAAATGAAACTGTAATGTATACTATTTTTATTTTGTACTAATGATTTTTTTCAAATATTCTCACAGTTGCTTTTACTAAACTTTTGAAATGCATCATTCTATTTTAGAAAATATAATTGCTAACAGAACATTACTGTTTCTTGAAGTTCATGCTATCAACTTTACAATCAAGTAATTTAGAGGGAAAAATAACTAGAGGGAGATTACAGTGGAAAGAAAGAAAATGAAAGGAATTATTCTTGGTGATTAAATATGCTTGATTCAGCAGCAGTGCAGTGCGAGTTACTCATGTAACAGGACTGTCTCCACTGGAGGAGCGAGACCTGCTGCTCCAAGTTAGTGACAGCAGTTAAAACTAAGAAATTATATGCATTGGGGCTGGGGATTTAGCTCAGCGGCAAAAGCGCTTGCCTGGCAAGCGCAAGGTCGTGAGTTCGGTTCCCGGTACCGGAGAAAAACCAAAAAAAAAAAAAAAAAAAAAAAAGAAATTATATGCATAGATGTGTGCAAAAAGAAAATTTAAAAAATACTACATATTATATCTACAATAAGGAAATGCTGTTTCTTCTGCTTAAATTTTATCATTTGTAAATATCAAGACTTCTTAAAAATTTGAATTCTTGAACTGACATAATCATGAAAGAAAATTTAATAGCACATTTACTGATAAAAATCTTTTTAAGGAAAGGAAACGTTAGTGAAAATGAGGCAAATGTTGAACTTGCATTGCAAAATGGTGCTAAAGTTTAAACAGCTGGTTTATAGAGAGCTGTTTATGAGATCATAAAACACAACATGATCCCAGGCATCTCTGTAATGGATAGAAAAATAGAACTTTGAAGAAATATACTAATATTCCTGCCAGTCTTCCATGCTTAATAAACGTTACAAACAGAAACAATTTCACTTATACTTTTAAATCCTGATTATAAGAAACCACTTCCCAGAGTTACTTTTTCAGAAGGAAAAAAACAAATTATTGCTCACGGCCTATATACTGAGGCTTGAGGTTTGGGAAGCATTTCTCAAACTCTACTTACCCTGTGGAAACTCAGTATTTCAAAATTCTCCACTCCAGCGGCACCTTGGGCCCAGTTGAGCGGCTGCACTTGTCTCACAAGTGATAACACTCAGTGCTCCTTTCTTCACTTCCCAAATGCAGGCCATCAGTACCTCTCACCAAGATGGTTACTGACCTGCTTGTGTGATCTCCTGGCTTCAAGCATGTCACAGTGTGATCCATACTCAATCAACACACCAGTGTAACTATCTTGTACCACAAATACAATCGCTTCTGTAACTTGAATGCTTCAAAGCTACCAATGACATTGGGTGGTGTAAAAATTACGCAAACATTTTATGCGGACCCCCTCATTAGTGCATGACATCTTTCCTCTGATCACTAATCACATACATCCTTATTCACCTGGAACCAGTCCATGGTCTGCAGATTTAGAAAATAAAGCAAGCAACCGTAAAATAAGGACCATGCTTTTGAATTTAACTTTCTTTAAATTGACATAATTAAAACTATAAACTCTCATATTTAGGTCATCAAATATTTAATTTATTAATTGTCTGATAGTAAATAATTATATAGGAAATACAAGGAGTACAACTAAGTAAAGCACAATAGATTTTATAAAGATGTGTGGTATTTAGAAATTACATAGATAGCATTTTCACACTGACACACAAAATAAAAAATATTTTTAAAATTCCTGAAACATTAAAATTTACAGCAGAGGGGCTGGCGTTTAGCTCAGCGGCACAGCACCTGCCTGGCAAGTGCGAGGTCCAGAGTTCGATTCCGGGTACCCGGAGGAAAAAAAAAAAAAAGGAAAAGAAAAAAAGAAAAAGAAAATTCACAGCAGATTAAACACATTGAACATGGACCAGTGAAGAAAATCTTGCCTTAAGTGACAAACTGAAACGAAGCCCAAAGAAATTTAAACAGAAAAAAGAGCCAATATGTATTGTAGGCATGGCTCATGCAAATAATAATAATGTTGGCTAATCAGAGCCCTGGAAAGAGGAAATAAACACTAGGAAGCAGCAAATATTTGAAATGATAGTGCCTAAAAATTGTCTAGAGTTATCAGAAACCAAATAGATACATAGGTTTTCAACTGGAGAAGAATTTTTGGTCTATTTCCTGCTTACGTTTGTTCTCTGCGTTGAACAGTTTGAGGTTTTTCAGGTCAGGGTGTTCTTTTCTTGACAACACAGTTCTTGGCAATACAATTCCTCAAACATATAAACCTATCATCCAATTGCTTTAGATCATTTCTCTGTACGAGCAGCTACTGCACTTGTCTGCACACAATTTTTAAGCGTAGGGCGCTTTGTTATGTATTTGACAGTCTCCATTCTGTGCTTCCCCCTCTCTGCCTCTCAACTTTACCACGCCTATGAAGCAAGCAGGGTGAAGGGGACCTTCGGCACCTCCCTCTGCTGACTCACGCTATGCTGGCTCCCATTTCAAGGCAGACACTGCATAACAGAAGAAGAGTCTAAAACAGATTCGGGTGGAATATTTACATTTTCGTAAGACTTACATGTTTTAAGGTCACTGTTTATAGATATATTATCTTGTGATATAGAACTCAAATTATCTACATTTTCAAATTGTCCATCAACAATTTTGTAAGCCACAAGCAGTGTTCACAGAATTTAATCTCCACTAGCACATTTCATAGACAAGTGAGAAAAAAAGATATTCATTTTTAATATGTACTTTAGTATCACCACTGACATTACAGTGCTGTGTGCTTCTGCCTTTCCCAATATGATCAATAAGACCTTGTCAAAAGTTTACCAGGGTTGAGGCTGGGGATTTAGCTCAGTGGCACAGCACCTGCCTGGTAAGAGCAAGGTCATGAGTTTGATTCCTGGTACCAGAAGAAAAACAAAAACAAAAACAAAAAAAAAGTTTGCCAAGATAATTCAATATTGTGAATGTATTAATTCTGTGAAATTATTCTATACAGCCGTTGCAAATTCTAGTGATAATTTTGTGAGATTTTAAAATTTAAAATAATTTAAAAATAAAAAAACAATATCCCTAAAGAATTTCAACAATATACTGAGATACCTGGCATTGCTAGGTAATATTTGTATGTAACATTATACTGCTGCTTCCACAGTTTACTTGGTAAATATTTGTCCTCATATTTTATTTACCACATAAAATATGGATCATTATAAAAAAAACTCAGCAAACACCAAGAAATGCAATGGGCATTCCTGTACAAATAGTGCTAACATTGCAAATATTTAAAATAAGTTTTTGGTACAACTATTTATATATCTAGAAATGTATAAAAATGAACTTGGATTATTACCTTACACTATTTTAAAATATCAATTCCAATAAACTAAACATTGTACAGGAAGATTGGGTGAATAAATTAAAGGAAAATATTTATCATATATTTCATACTAAAAAGGATTTTTGCAAAATAACACAAGATAAATCAAAGAGGTAAACATCATTAATTTAATTGTTTTGCAATACAAAAATTTTATTGGTAATATTAAACACTATTAGGGAAATTAGATTTTAATAGAATAACAATACAAGAATTATGTAAAGTATAAATAAACTGCATTGAAATAAAAGATAACCAAGCAAGTCTACAAGATGTGGTCTGAAGATGGAAATCAATTCTGTATGGGAGAGATATAGGCCTGGCAGTATTTTAAAACTTATTAATATTAGGATGAAAGCAAAATTTTTTAAAATATTGAAACATAATTTTTCCTCTGTATTAATGAATTTGATTAAAAAATTTCCTAGATGTTAGCATAGGTAAGGAAACATTATGGCTGGTGGAAATGTGTAATAGACTGACACAATCTATAAAAGAGTATTGTTTTATTCTACGAAATTAAAATCAAATAAATTTTGAGTACCAAATATTATGTTGATGAATAAATTTTAAAAAGTTATTTAAATATAGGATTCATGTACAACAATCTACATGTCAATGTTTGTTATGAAAGTATTAAAGAGAAATAGGTTTTTAGCTACATAATGGATACTTTTATTAACTGAATATATAGTTATACAACAGATTATTATAAATCAAGATATATAAATACACAATATTTACTTACTTTAAAATTTCTGACCCTCGTGTATGCAATACTGTATGAGAAACATCAGTTGCAAAAGACTGCAGAAAGTTTGACATGATTTGTCAATGGCTTTAGAACAAGCATAATTTATGCTACAACTTCCATAGGAATATATGTGTCTTTAGAAAACACATGTGTTTATGAAGAAATGAAAAAGAAGAGGAGAAAGGAAGGCCCAAAGGTAAGGGAAGTGAAATAAGTTTAAAGAATTGTTTAAATAATAGTGACAGAAGAATATGGAAAGGGTTTATTTCCTGGATAAGAAAGGCTTCCCAGAAAGGTGTCATATGTAACAAAATATATTAATTAATTATTTTCTTCATGAGTTGTTCAACTTCTCCAATTTTTAGAACCAACTACCTCCCTAAGTGGTATACTTCATGGCAAAAAGAGGGTGAACATCTCTCTAGTTGGTAAGATTTTCCTGTCCCTTATTGAAATAATGGGCAGCCATTTTATATCTGATTAAGTGGACCTACCACCTATGTAGATCAAATTATAAAATTAAACATATGTCACAAAGTTTAAAATAAAGCTCAGATTAAACCTTCACATTTAAGGAATCCTTAATGTGTATGATGAGCATTTATGATGGGTAAAAATGATTTATAAATTATAACCCAAATTATACACCTATTCTTAATCTAAAAAATAATATACATTTTTCTAACTGTTCTCTAATTCTTTCAACTAATGATAATGTAAGTAGCTATTTTTTTGTAAAACATCCCCTTACTACATCGTAAATGAAACTTTTTAGTTATATTCTCTTAGAATCAATATGATCTCACAGTCCCTTAAAATGTTTCTTTGCATAATATTTCTGGGAACCAGCAGGATTATATCTCTTTGCACTCAGAGAAAAGACAGACTGCTTTATCCACTGTATGGTTTTGTGGTGACTTGTTATGTGACTTTTTCCAAGAGGAATTCTGCCCAGGGCAGAGCAGTTATTGCCAGCTGGTGGCTTCTCTAAGTCCTCAGGAGGAAGAAATCAGCTGCCTCACAACTGTAAGGCAGGCTTTGGGGCATAGGCCCTGAAGAATTTGTGCTTAACAAGGTATTTCAGAATATACTTCTGAGCTCCTTCATCTCATAGTGTTAGTCCCTAATGACTTAAGAGATATTGTTTGTCACTTGAAAACAACCCTGTTGAGCATGTTTACAAGTAGATATTCACAAACCACAAATCAAGATTTTTAAAAATACTTTTTTGTTGTGGTAGTGTTTGTTAAGCATTTATCTGACATACCATAGATTCAAAACTGTCACCTAATCTGGACATGAAAAACAAAAGTCATAGAAGCTTTCTTATCATTTGTTTTTCCACCTTTTCTCATCAGAGTCTGATATACTCAAGAAAACAAAATGGCACCACAACAGCACATCCAGCCAAAAAATTAAATGATCCGTTTGTATTAACTCACTGTTACCACTGATGGTTCGTCTTGATGGTCTACTGTTTGGATTGATATGTTCCGAAAAACTTAGTGAAGCCGACCTAGTGTGACTGTGGGTGTTCCCAGAGACAGATGGACCATGAGGGCACTCCCTTCAACAGTGGAAGCATCCAGGGATGAGGTCTTCATCGGATGGCATTATTGGGAGGTGATGAGAACAGGAGACAAGGCTTGGGTGAAGGGACTGACCGTGGGATGTGACATAAGGGACTGTGTCTGGCCCTGTCCCCTCCCCCACCCTCTCTGCCTATTCCCCCCCCCCACCTCCCTGCTTTCTTTCATGAGCAGCAGCTGCATTCCACCATGCCCTTGTGCAATGCCATTCCGCACCACCTCATTCCCACAGCAGCGTAGCAGACAACCACGCTGTGAGAGTTCTCAAACCACGAGCCAAAGGAAGCCTTTGCTCCTTGAGGTTGTCTTTTTTCAGTTGTTTGGTCACAGCAATGAAAACTAATAAGTTCATTAAAATAAAAACCAGACTGTATTAATTGTTTTATTTCTATACATAGCAGTACACTGAATTGTTATTTGAATCCTCCAATAACACTATATTATAAAATGAAGCTGTTTTTGTCACTTCATTGTCTGACTTTCACATATGTGCCCATTATTCCTCAGTTATAAAGACTAAGTCAGAGGTCCTTAAACTTATAATGTAACATTCCTCTGGAACTTTTTTCTTCTTTTTTTCCACATTAATGATCTGTATTCTCTGGACTAATTTTCTTGACATTCTTGATGGTGATAGAGGCTTATGTCATCATGGCACCAAATTTTATTCTTACCTTTGCAGTAAACAGTTTGACAACTATTCAGCAATACAATGTGTATGTAAAAGCAAGGAGCATAGTTCTGTTTTTCCCTTTACTGCTCCATGTCATAACGAATAGATAAGAAAATCCAGGTGCTTACCACGTTGATACTGGGAAAAAATTCAAGTCAAATTGGTTCTATCTATGTATACATATATTTACCCTAACTCCAATTCTTCTCCACCATAAATCTCTAATGCCAGTCTCCCCTTCCATCTCTGTGTCATTTTATGAACTGTTTGATTCCTTGTCTTGCTCATTCCAAGAAGATTCTTGTGTGAAACACATACACCTTTATATTCCTCTGATAAGCATGTAGAATTATCAGAACTGCAGTCAGAACAAAATTCTTAGGGTGTGCTGTGGGTTACAGCTGTGCTTCCTCCATGAAGTATTAATATTTGAAAACTAACTTACACTCTGTTTTGTCCAATATTGGCTAAAGAATAGCCAAGAGAAATCCCATAGGTCAATATTCAACAAAGGGGATTGATAGAGCAGCTAAAATTTGTTTATTAACAAAAATCCACAATTTGATAAAATCTGACAACCTTAATCCTAATGCTGCACATTACATTTCTAAATTTATTAATTGTACGTGTATTCTCTTTTGTGTACTTTGGCCTGTAGCCAACTTTTCTCTTCTTTTCTCTAGTATTCATAGTTTTATTCTGTCTCTATGCACTTGAGGTCTTTTAAACTACATATTTATGAATGTGTAATAAGTAGTGTTTGTTTTGTGCATGTACCTTTACATAATGTTTCCTACATTAATAATGCTTTTCTTCTACCTTTTGGAAATATACTGTTCATTGTCAGTATCTATAACCACATGATTATACAATAGGACACCAGGACTTCTTACTTCTATCTAAAAAATTACTTACTATTATCCATTAATCAACTTTTCTCCATCCTCCCTAAGTCTTGTTCTCCTCATCCTCTAGTAACTACCATTATACTCTCAGCTTCTACTAGATCAACTTTTCTTTATTATTTCACAAAGGAGTGCAATCATGTCATTTTGCACTGTTGTGCCTGGCTCATTTTTCATTATACCATAATGCCAGTTCTAGCCATGCCATACCCAATGCCAAAGTTCCATTTTTTTTTAAAGAAAAGTGATATCCCACTGAATCTGTATACAACAGGTTTATGTGTTTGCTGTTGGAGAATTAAACTCACTTGTCCCCTGATGGACCCTTGGGTTGCTTCTGTATCTTAGATACTATGAGTGATGGTACAGTGCACATGGGAAGTGCAGGTGTCCGTGAGATGCTAATTTTGTATCCTGTGGGTATATTATTACAGGAGGGACTGCTGGGCAAATAATTGCTTTTAATTTATTTAGAAACCTCTGAACTTTTCTCCATTATGGTGATATCAATCTATATTCCCACCAATAGTGTACTAGTGCTTTGCTGTCCACATTCTTGTGAGCATTTTTTATCTCTTATTTTTTTTTATAACAGTCATCCTTATCTGTGTTAGGTGATATCTCATAATCACTTCAATTTGCATTTTCTGGATACATGGTGATGTTACATAATTTTCAGGAACTTGTGGACTACTTTACATTAAAGGATGATGGAAATATGGTGAATGTGTAAATTTTAAAAATTATTGGATTAAAAGACACATTGCCATTAACCCCCTCAAAATATCCTCTCTCCCTTTGATCTCACTTATGCTATTATTCTTGGCACTTTCAGAGATCATCTTTCACGAGTGATTCAAGAGGTATGATAAAAAATTCAAGAATACTGTTGCCAAATGCCACCCACACAGAAAGGCAGACTTGTAAAACTATTACACCATGACCTCGTGTGCCTTATTTATCAGATCTGGCATCAGACAACTCCCGGGTCTTCTCCAAAGTCAAACAGGCCATGGAAGCTACATGATTCTATTTAGGACATCAAGCAGATACCACCTCGCAACTAAAGATATTCAGTGAGAAAGGTCTTTTGGAAATACATCAAGAAAAGACAAGAATGAAGGAATAATTGTCTCCTAAAGGAAGGAGAATATTCTAAGGGACATTAGTATGCTTCCTTTAGTGTAATATTTTTAATATGTATATGAACCATATTTTTAAATCATACCTGCAAACTTCTTTAGATAGTTCTCTGTTTAGAAGATATTTCCCCCCCCCTTTTTTTTTTCCCCCCCCCTTTTTTTTTTTTTTTTTTTTGGTTTTGTTTTTTCTCTGGTACCGGGAACCGAACTCACGACCTTGCACATGCCAGGCAGGTGCTTTTGCCGCTGAGCTAAATCCCCAGCCCTGAGCTAAATCCCCAGCCGGTTTAATCTTAATAAATAATAAAAAGCTTGGAACACATGTCTTGCTAAATTCGAAAAAGAAAGTATAAACAACATCATGGATGAAGCTTACAAATATAATGTTGAGAAAAAAAATATGTATAACTGATTCTAGGAAATAGTACAAGGAAGCTTTTCCCTCTTGAGTACCCATTATCCTACAGTAGGAATGGGGACAAAACTGGAAACAACATCATGATTGAAAAGAGTGACATTGGAGGAGGCAGCTGAAATGCTCCTAATGTTCTGTATCTTAATCATATTCTGATTGAACAAATGTGTTCAAATTATGAAATGTCCATTATCATTTGTATAGTTTTGAAAACATTTTATTTTTAAAAAGTTTGCTTTTATAATAAAAATATGTAATTTATATCCTTATCTAAAATATATTGATCTCTAACTTGATAATGACTAATTTAATAGTGAAGAACACAAAAGTCAGATCTAGGAATGTATGAATCCATGATAAGCAATAAAAATGTTTCTATGAAATTTTGACACACCAATATGCCCTACAAAACTATAGAGTGGTATAAACAGTATTTAGCACAACCTATCTGAAATTAATGTAGATAATAACGCAACAGCAAGCAGGCACACCACCACATTGACACTCAGGATTTGGAGGCAGATCGGGATCATTTCCAAAATATCAAGCTTTGATCTCTGGTGATCTAGGGCTTGCATGGAATAAGCAAGCTTATCAATGCCTTGTCAGTTGGGGCTTGATTTATACAATGTGCAGCACAGTGACGAGCAAGCTATGTACCGCAGTGACCAGCCATTTCTAAGACACCAGAAGCAACCAGAACTATAACAGGAAACATTACCCGGGCAACTAAGGAACTGAAATATACTGTCTGGGGAGGCATTTACTGTTACAGTGAGATTCTGGCAGTCATAAATAAGTGATGATATGTTTAGGCATTTGGGCAGCTGGTTAAAGAGAGAAAACCAGAGTTTATGTTGCAATAGGTTAGTATGAGAGAAGGGGAAATATCTTCACGAATCAGACAGTTTATGCGCTAGCCTATTCTACAACTTAATAACATGAGGGGAAAAAAGTGTCATGTAAAACCATTAAATCTTCTAGATAATAGTACTGCAGATATTAATATAAGAAATGTAAATCTTCTAAGAGATGAAATGAAACACTGTCAGGCTGTGATTGAACTCTACTTTTCTCTGTAGTTTAGAAGGCTGAGAAAAATTGACACTGCTCTTTGTTTGGAAAAAGTTCAATTAGATCAGTGTTCCAGTGCCTTTGGGAGAATAAGCCATCAGTATATAGTGTTTGGAATCTATTTCAAGTAGCCCAAAGGTGTTATAAAAAGTGATAATTAGGTTTATCAAACTGATTTGTATAGACTTTGCCTGAAGCTAAGGCTGTATTTGTTTCAATAAACTCAGTGGTAACAGGCTTAAACCTTACTTATTTTTCTGAAGAATACTCTCTTAACTATAATTCAGTCTGACACAAAAGCGGACAAATTCTTTAACCCTTATTTTGTCCAAAGTAAAGAAATGTGTAATTTGAGTGAATTGTATGTTGCAATAGGATGTCAATTGGGTTTTAACTTGGCATATTTCCTAGGCCTAAGCACCTATCACAGGGAAAATATGTGTTTTTGGTAGTGGTAGAGGAGGGCATATTGGCCAAATTTTTATAATTACAAAAACTCAAATGACTTCTTCATCACTCTTTTAACACTGAATATTAGTATTTTCACTTCAGTAGCTATTTCAATTGTCTAAAATACTTTAGTTTTTTTGGAGGGGTAATTGTCCTTGAGTATGTTCTACATAATTTATCACTTTTACTAAAGCACCTAGCAAATCAAAGTCAGATTGAGAAGTTCCCTCAAGAAACCCTACCTGCTTTACATGACTACCTACCCATCTTCGAACTCCCTCTTGCTAGAATGAGATGTGTCTATTTTCCTATCAGTTACTTGTTTTTATGTGATCCAGTTCCAATGCATAATTGCTTTAAATGGGTATCATTTTGGGTGGAAATATTTCTCCATATTTTTGTTCCATTTTCTGTATATGAACTCCATATATATTCTTCTTTTTTTTTTTGTATCAGAATTGAACTCAGGACCTCACACTTGCCAGGAAGGTGCTGTGCCAGGAATAAGGTCCTGTATCTATTCTTAGAATAATTCCAAATTTCTGAATCATGATAAGGTATGTCCTTTTATTCTGGTGACTTACAAAATTGATCATGAAACGATGAAAATATACTGCCTCAAAGAAGGTATTGTTAAAGGGAATGTAATTTAGGCATGCTAATATGAAGAACTTCCTAAGGAATACCTAACAATCTCTCTATATCCACCACATGCGTGGATCCTTCTCCTGAAAGTCCTTTGTTAATATGACTATATTAACATTTGCAAAAAATGTATATACCTATACTTTTATATATGTATGCTAATACATATAGAAATTGGTTCAATAGCATTATAAACCATTTATTTTTATCCAATTCTCTTTCAATGCCTACATGATACATTAATATGAAACAGTAATTCATACATTCATTAAGATCTGTTGAACACTATAATAAATGCTAATACTATAAACATTAATATTTTATTTTCCTCATAGTAGTCATGCTGATAAACCCTATCTTTAGGGGGGTTACTTTGATAAGACAAAATCAAAAATTTCACTGCATTAATAAATTGTATATTTACTTCTTACATAACAGTTGGATAATAATGCTCAGTGGATAACATTCAATATGATATTTTTTTCTCTTGGCTTCTTCCAAAGTCCAACAGAAGCAATTTCTATAAGATATGCCTTATAATATAGTGACTATTAACCACATGTGGTTATTTAACTTTAAATTTAGTAAAATTAAAGTTAAACATTAAGTTTCTCTGATGCATTACTGACATTTCAAGTTCATAACAGATACATATAAAAGTGATTACTGCATTGGAAAATTCAGAATACTTTCACTAGCTCTCTCATATACACACATATATATTTATACATATGTATACAAATGTATATATACATATAAATACATGCACATGCACAGATATATGAGTGTAAATATATATCTGTATATATACTTAATGGAAGGCAATGCATAAGCAATATTTAGGGGCTGAGAATCGAAATGATCTAGTTAAGTTTCTATCTTTGATTGGTTAGAGATAGAATCTACACCCCACATAAAAGCAAGAAGAATTGGAAATATTCTTTCACTGCAGTGAAGAAAGTTAAAAACATGCCAAGAATGAGTAATCATCCTTTCTGGAGTCTGTATTTTCAGTCACTAGGCATTTATTCCATTACCTTTCAATGCAAAATTTTGACTTGCGTAATTATTCCACAAGAGAGGTACACTAGAGACCTACAGTTCTCCATACACACCAGAAAGTGTTTCCCCATCCTAAGGACAAGTCTCATTGTAAGAATGAAAACTTATCAGACTGGCTGCATTAACTGAGTTTCTGTTGTTGTTTGTTTATTTGTTTGTTATTTCTTGAGACAAGATTTCTGTATGCAGTTCAGGCTGGACTTGAACTCACTTTGTACCTGAAGCTGGCCTCAAACCCAGAGCAATCCTCCTGCCTTAGCCTCCCCAGTGCACTACCACACTCAATGAGTTTTGGAGACTGTTTTTAAACCTGTGGTTTAATAGTACCTAGAGAGAAAATTATGCAACAGAATGAAATTGAAATTGATGCTCTTACTTATTAAAATATGCATAAAGATTTTGATAAGTATTTTAAAATTTGATTTTGTATACAGTAGTAACTATTCCCCATTTATTAATATGATCATTTTGCCAATAAATTACGTGTTGTATTTTTACACATTGGCTAGATGTTACATGCAAACATAAACAGAAGTTGAAATACCTTGATAGATTAACCAAATAAACTGTTGCACAGTGATGATTACATTATCTGTCAACACTGATCTCTACATCTGTCTGGTTTGAAAGCTGAAAAATCAGGTTGTACGTGTATTAGCACACATGTCTTTGCTTTGTTATAGTAAATGCATTATGTTATTGTAAATTAAATGGAATAAAATTGTATGGCTAGTGGCAAAAAATTCACATTTCTGATTTTATAATTGATACACTAAGTAGAATGAAAACATCATAATTGTAATTGGAATCTTTATATGAAGGAATATCAAAGGAAAAATTAGGCAATTACTAAGCAACAATGAAAAATGCAAAGATGATTCTTCTGTATTATAGCTCACAGGTGCTTTTGCACATTCCAGAAAATAAACGGTTTCATTTACAAACTTGGCACAAGGAATAATGTTTGAGAGTTATAATTAATGTGACTTACATTAGATGCTTTTCTCTGTTTTATGACTGGAAATCTCCAGGTCAAAAGAATATTCTATAGTTTAGATGTAACTCATAATTTAGATCTGATTGATATTTAACACATGATGTAACAACATTAAATTGAAATAAGAGAATATTCTTCAGGAAACAGGAAAAAGTCTAAAGAAAAAATAATTTAAGGAAATATATTAAGTAATTGTTAATTTCGTTTTTATTTTTCTATGTTAATGCCATCAATATCTTGCATATTATCAAAATAAAAGGATCATCTGGAAAATATTATCTGTAGGAAAATATAATCTCTTATTTTCTGCAGTTGGCTATTATTAAATTATATAAGATCTTAATGAGAAAATTTGTCATTTTCATTCAATATATCTTATACCCCAGGATATAATTTAAATATAAAATATGTGCACAAGAGGAACTGCTATATTTAAGAAATAAAATCATAACATTCTAAGATTCAAATTTAAATTTAAAAATAAGGTAAATATGCATTAATTTGGATTCAGTACCTGTGCACATTCTTATTGATCAAAACAAATAGCAATACTCTAAGTGTGTAAGCAAGCATATGAGTAATTTCATTTGCTTAAAACATTCAGAACACTGTTCACAGTTTTGCCATAATGTAATATTTCCCTCAGCTTCATTTGAAGAATCACTGTGGCCCCAATACTTTACATGACTTATAACACTTAATCTTTTAATTAAAAAAGGAGGACAAAGCCAACAACATATACATATGTATATATATATATATACACATATATACACCTCACACTATTAGTGATATTGTTCTCTTTCTCAGTTAAGAAAGAAAATTCTTCATTTAAGAAAGCTACTCTTTTCCATGTCATACAGAATGCATGGAATGCATTATGCTATAGCATTCTGTGTTAACATATCATATTCCATGTTTAAATAGGAAGTATCTGGTAGTATAAAATATGAGGAATGGAATCTCTTTTGTACAGTTTTCCATGTTATCATCTCTGTGCCTTATTGGTTAAAAACCTAATAAAGGGGCTGGGGATTTAGCTCAGCGGCACAGGGCCTACCTGGCAAGTGCGAGGTCGTGAGTTCGATTCCCGGTACCAGAAACAAAGCAAAACAAAACAAAGAAAACCAAAAAACCTAATACAAGTCACTCACTCCATTAGCATAAATATCATCTCTTCACATTTATTTTTTGGTAGCTACTAATTCTCTCCCTTTACTGTTATATTACAAATAAAATAAAGCAAAAATTATAAGCACTTCCTTTTAAAATGGACCTTCAAGTCAATTGGGTTGAAATATAAAGTATTAAATGAAAACTGTGACATAAAATGTAGCATAAAAGACTGGACAGAGTCACCAATTTTACTGTATCTGATCCTAGTTAGAGAAATAGGAGTGAGATGGCAATAAAGAATGTCTTCCCATTTTTTAAATTAAATTTCGTGGGTATTGGTTGTTTGGGATTGGATGTCATTTAACTGCCCATGATTTCTTGTGAAGCACAAAGAAAAAAAAGAAAACAGGGTTTCACCATCAGTACATAACTTTAATGGGGGTAAGTAATACTTACTTAATTGCCTTCTAGCTAAGATCAATGAGATTCTTTGGTCAAAATAATGTTTCTTAGCAAGTGTCAGAAAAACTGAGAAGACAACATAATTTACCATATATCTTCCCAAATCTATTATCTTCGATTAATTTTAGCCATGGAAACTACTACTTCAAGTTTTTTTGGGAAAGATGGCCAAACACAAACCCTGCACCTCATAGTGACCATGTGTCTACGTTCTGTCAAATACTGTGGGAGTACAAGCGATTTGTGCTACTTCTGTGTACAGTTTTTGAAAGGAGTTAACACACCTTCCACTGTGGTTTTCTATCAGTACTATATCAGGACCCAGGTGTCATGGTTGAAACCCTTTTGACAAGATACAAAAATCCATCCTGGGTTATGGGGATAAAAGATAAGAAAACCTCATTTAGTCTCTAAATAGCGCCATGATGCAAATCTTATACCACTCCTCCAAACTTCCTATAACTGTATTTCTTTCATTCCTCAATTTACATCCCTGGGTCTCAGGCTTCTTTTCTTCTGAGAATGCACAGGAGTCTAGAAAATAAGGCGTAACGCATCCACAAAGAACTGGCGTAGAACAAACAGAGAGAGCAAAATCAGATTCTTCTAGGTGGGCCAAAGGGAAGGAAATCTTGTAATTCATGTGGGAAATAAACACTTGTGATTATTAGTATTGATGAAATCATTACATAATTTAAAAAGGGATGCAAATTGAAAAAGAAAAGCACAAGGCATGAATTTTTTGCCTACTCATTATGGGAGGGACTGGAATTAGAAAGATATATAGCAAAGCTCATTAACTATGAAACAAATCTATAAATTCATGTTTATTCATTGATTGCCATATCCGTTTGAAGTTTCAATACGATTTAAATTGATAAAAATTTAACTAGAGTTACTTTCCTAGGAAAAAGTTATGAGTCTTAACAAAGTAATGTTGGTGGTTTTCTGAAAATCTTAAAGTTGTTCAATTCTCTCATCATCATACTTATATCTAGTTATAAGTAATTGTCAAGTGTTAAAATATGCTTTAAATTACTGTAGGATAAATTGCCTTATACCTTGCCTTAAGCGATACTTAAGTTACAAAATTCAATCTCTGTCATCTCACAGAGTGAATTTAACACTCAATTCTTAATTGTAGCATGTACTTGAGCCTTTTTCTTTAAAGCTTATTCTTATCAATTTTTAGAAGTAATTGTGACTGACTCAAGTCTCTTGGCTCCTCTGAAGTTCTGCTTCCATGTTATAATAACAGAAGTGTGGCTGCAATTTTCTTTTTTGAATTGAGAAATAATTGAGGACAGTTTTGAAAAGATGTCAAGTGCTTGTTTTCCCTGAATAATCCTGTAATTTTGAGTTTTGAGCACCACATCATGAATGATGTGTTTAATGCTGATGAAGAAATTGCATTTAAGCCAGAAATGTAAGAGTTTGCAGATAAAAGAAATATAGTGGGTAGAAGCAGATAAAGCTAATTAATATGGATTCATTCCAAAGGAAAAAATGTGGTTTTGACAGTTATAAAGGGAAATATATGGTTGAGAACTCAAAGGCACAAATGATAGAGATGAATCAATATATGAAAATAAACTGAAACCATAAAGATGGGGGCATGTTATGCTACACAGATAGTTGAAATTATTCTATGCATTTTATGAAAATTGGGATGTGGTACCATTTCATAAGTGAAATATAGGTTTAGGCTATGTCATTATTTAAAGGGAGAGGCATATACATTTAAAATATAATGGAATAAATACCAAGTATGTTACCTCTTTGAGAGCCTATAATGTGTAGTACACTATTATATCTAAAATTATTCTAAATAATAAGTAAATAAAATTTAATCTCCTAAAAGATATTTTTTCACTACCTCATAGAAGAAACAAAACACTTTAAATTGTAAAATTAAAGATTATAAATACAAAACAAAGAAATAGACAGGCAGAACACGCTACTTAATTACAATTATGTGCTTTATTTTTTTAGGACAGTGATATATTTCAGATACAAATTATTAATTGGAAAATAAAACTTTAAGCTAATAATTAGTGGGTTTGCACAATACACAAATGAAAGAAAAAATGAAAGAAAGGAAAATAGAAAAGGAAGAATGCAATCCTAATTAGATGAATGAATGCAAATAAAAATACTGTAGCAATAGGTATAATATCTGATTTGAGTTTTAGTTCATTATTATTACCAAACTACTAATATTAATTGAAATTTTACACTTCATTTCATTTTAACATATTTCCTATGATAAGATGCAAAGAACATAATCAAATTCATGTTTCCTCTCTTTTTAATTTTTTATTTATATTTGTCTTTTATTAGTAAATATTTGCACTACATAATGACCTCACTCACTGGACTGAATTGGTATATATACATAACACATTTCAATTCTTTTCTTTCCTCTTTCCTTTCATGTTTTATTTTTTCTTTTATTTTCCAGCATCAGATTCATTCGTTTACCTTACAAGGCCTTATAAAATTAATTATAACATATACAGATTAAAAAACAGTCAAATTAGCTAAATAATATATAAAATGTGGCAGAAATTACTTACTAAATCAGAGTACATTTTTAGGTACATCATCTTATGTACTTTCTCATTTATGACTATCGGGGGAAAGACAGTAAATAATCAAAGGGGACAAAAATGGCTAAACTTTACTGTCAACTGGTTGAGCATTTATGTGAATTAAACATTTAAATATGGTTAATTAAGCCATTAACCTTTACATTAAAAATTCCATTTCACACTGTGTACTACACCACAGTTCAGCTGTATTTCAGGTATTAATTAAATTTAATGCCAACATATTTGTTATCTATTAATTTATTTATTGAAAGACTAAAAATATTCAGTATCAGTATTTTATCATTAAATTAGTTTTACCTAATGTTATATTTGATAATTTTTTAAAATACATATCATTGTCTATTAATTAAAAGGAGTAACTATAAGAATTGTGACTATAGGAGTAATTAAAGCACAAATTCATTGTTAAATTTTTATTTTGGTGTTATACCTTGCGTTTACATGATGATTATAATCACATTTATGGAATTGGAATTCATGCAATGGCATTTCATAAAAATAAAATTTTTAAATTGGAATTGTTTTTTTTTTTTGTTTGTTTGTTTTTGTTTTTCTCCAGTACCGGGAACCGACCTCACGACCTTGTGCTTGCCAGGCAGGCGCTTTTGCCGCTGAGCTAAATCCCCAGCCCCTAATTGGAACTGTTATAATAAAAATTTATGTAGTAATGCATCCACTATCTCAATATATAAGTGAAAATTCTATTCCATAAATTTAAAAATAACATTATTATAATTATACTTTGCAATGAAAAGCACAAAGCATAAAGTTGGCATTCATCATTATGTCCTTAACTATATTTCAGGTTCCTTATATCTAATTTTCCTCAGAATTTTGACTTTATCATAAACAAAAATAGCAGTACCAGAGGTATCACAGAACTCAACTCCAGAATATACTTACAAAGCCACAATAAAAACAAACTAACTGAACATGATGATGCTATCTCAAAAATGTACAATTGAATCAGTAGAATAGAATATAGCACACAGAAACAAACCCATCTGCCTTTTGAAAAAGGGGGGAGACACACACATAGAGGAAAAGAATGCCCCTTTAACCAATGGTACTGAAAAAACTGGATAACCACAAGAAGAATACTAAAATAAGGTCCCTATGTTTCATACTGCACAAATGTTAATATGAAATACATCAAAGACCTAGGTATAAGATGTCAAAATTTGAAACTGCTAAAAGAAATCATAAAGGAAATGCAGCCAGGAGTGATGGTGCACGCCTGTAGTCCCAGCACTTGGGACTCTGAGACAGGAAGATTGTTGCAAGTTCGAGACCAGCCTGGGCTGCAAAGTGAGCTCAAGGGCAGCCTGAACTGCATAGCGAGACCCTGTCTCAAAAAGACAAAGATTTTATTTGCACTTTTTCTGCTTCTGGTTAATGTTCTAGACTCACCGGTTTTGTTTTGCTGTGAATTTTTTCTTTTTAGTCTTTTTGAGACTTTAAAAAGATTAATTTAAAAATTAATTTTAAATTTAAAAATTTAAAAATCCTGTGAGTAGGGTTTGAAAAGGTTGTGTCCCCTTGATGGATGCATCCTTAGTAAATCAAAAGTGCTACCTCAGTGTTAAGACACGGAAGAATGACTTGTGCGCCGTGCTTTTATTGTAGCCAATCCTTGCTGTTCCAACCCGTGTCAAAACCGAGGGGAATGCATGACCGTAGGCTTTGACCGCTACAAGTGCGACTGCACCCGGACCGGCTTCTACGGTGAAAACTGCACTACACGTAAGTGTGCCTCTGGGGTCCCTCCTTTGGAATGGGGCAGCAGTCAACATTCCAAGAGATGTGTCTTTGTGACAAGCCCCATTAACTACTTTTCCCCCCTCTTACAGCTGAATTTCTAACAAGAATAAAGCTACTGCTGAAGCCCACCCCGAACACCGTGCACTACATACTTACTCACTTCAAGGGAGTCTGGAACATTGTCAACAACATCCCCTTCCTGCGAAATGCCATCATGAGATACGTGCTGACGTGTGAGTACAAGGCTTTCTCCAAGGTTTTCAGTTTCTTATACTGCTAATCACTAATTCAAAAAGATTGCTGGGCGTGGTGGCTCACACCTATAATCCCAGCACTGGGGAGGCTGAGGCAGGAAGATCATTGTGAGCTGGGGACCAGCCTGGGCTACAAAGTGAGCTCAAGGCCAACCTGAACTGCATAGCGAGACCCTGTCTCAAAAAGACAAAGAGAAAAGGGAAATTCAGTACTTAAAGTCAGAGACAGCAACTTTGTGAGAAGGAACTCAGTAGAGCAGGGTTAATAGCAAGAGTCAGCACATGGATATACATGAAATGTAAAAGCTTCTGCACACCAAAGGAAACAATCAACAGAGTGAAAAAAATGTCTCCATAATGGGAGAAAATCCGAGTCAGCTGCACTTCAGACAGAAGATTAATATACAGAATATATAAAGTCCTCAATAAACAATATGAAATTCCCACAATTGATAAATGGATAATGAACTGAGCAGATGCTTTTCAAAAGAAGTACAAGAAGCCAAAAAGTGTGTGGGAAAAAAAAAAAAAAAACCTTTAACTTCTTAGCTACCAGGGAAATGCAAATCAAAACTACATTGAGATTCTATATCAGCCCACTCAGAATTGCTATCATCAAGGGGGAAAAAAAAAGCAGTAAATGCTGACGAGCATTTGGGAAAAATGGAACTCTTCAATGCTGCTGGAAGGAATGTAAATTAGAATAACCATTATGAAAATCAATATAGATGTTCCTCAATAAAGTAGAAATGGAGCTAGCATTTTATCCAGCTATCCGACTCTTCAGTATATTTCTGAAAGAATTAAAGCAGTGTACTCTAGAGATATGTGCACACAGACGTTGCTCTCTGTAGCACAATTTAGAATAGATAAGCTAGGAAAAGAGCTGAACTTTTTAAACAGTATATCTGCATACATTGTTCCAACTGGAAATCTTGATACAGGAAAAAGGAACTCTTGAGCAGCTGTTTCTTATAGTTTTTCAATTCAAGGGTTTTAAGTTCCAGCAATATGTCATCGAATATTTAATTTTGCTTTACGCTTTGAATAGTTAGTAAAATCTAGACTTGACAAATCAGCCTTTTATGTTAGCACAGTTTGGTAGCAATGTCAAAACTCATTTCCAGACTTGTGGATCATTTTTGGTTGAGAAACAGTGGAAAAATGATGTGAATTGTATTTAAGAATGGCTTGCTAGGAAACTCTGAGGTCAGTAGGCAAATTCCTAAAGAAACTAGTGGGACAATTTGAAAGGTATAAATGTAGACCCACAGGATTTGGCCAAAGAAAAGGAAAGAGAATAAAATTCATTAAAAAGTGAATAAAAATAACTTACTCTTACTTTTATTACAGTTGCGTTGTCCTTGCTGAAATGAGAAAACATTGAAATTATCATTTATGAAGAGAGAAATCAGAACAAAATAAAATTTGTAAGACATAGTATTATGTTGGTTATTGAGATACTTTTATATTTCCTAGATACCTAAATAAACAAGTGAAAATTACATATGTGTCTGGGAGCCACAACCGGGTGTGCATGGAATGCAAAAGGCATTCTTGGTAAGACATGACCCTCCATGTACCATGATTCCCATGCATAATAGAGAGATCACTTGAAAGGTCATAATCTGAAAAGTTCTAAAATTAATGAAAGTTCTGATAATGGTTATGGCACATATTAAACAATGAGGAGATTATCTTGTTTATCTCTATTACATTAAAACATATGCATTACATGTGAATAGAAAATGTACCTTCATCATGTGATGTGACCACCAATTCTCTCCTTCATCAGTTTGAAATACTTTGTAAAATGAGAATTTTGGAGATTGTTTAAGTCTTCATTTATTATGTTAAGTATAATATAGTAATAGTACATTATAGTATACTATTTGAGTGACACAATAGTTTTGTTTCTTCTTTCATCCATTTTAAGACCCATATTTGCCAAGTATAACAGATGGATGGCTCATGGAGAGAGATATAAATCTTCTCAGATTACAGAAGTTGTGTGCAAGCATTTCAGCTGCTCAGATACACAGTCTATACAAGAGACACCATAGTCAAAAGAAGATTAGTGCACCATTATTGAATTGGCAAGCATCTTTTCACTGTGTGTCAAAGTAGAGACAGGCATAAAGGTTTAATTGTATGTATTGAAAACATGTAGGAAAGAAGAACTGTTATGGTTGATACATTGTGTCAACTTGGGGAGTCTAGAGGTTTGACTACGTGACTCAGCAGTTCTGTCTCTTGGGGTGAAAAGGACACGCCCTTACCCTTCTGGGATGTTGTTTATTGTGTTAATTTGAGAAGTTTAGAAGGTTAACTATGTAACTCAGAAGGGGTCCAGGGTGCTTAATTTGTATTCATCCTGAGCCTGTGCAAGAGGCAGGCATGCAGAGGGTGTGGATGTGGAGGACCACCCCCACCTCCCCAGAGCAGGTAGACTGCATAATAAAAGGAATTGAGGAAGGACTGGCTGGGGGTTCTTCAGAGGACCTCCGGTCTTTGCCTTCAGCTTGGTCGTCTCCTGCCTCCTGGTGCAGACTGTTGGCGTTCCGTAGCAGACTCATCAGCCTTCTGGTGTTGGCTCTCAGGCCTTCATTGTAGATTCTTCAGCAGTCTGTCGCAGACCCATCAGCCTTTTGATACGGACTTGCCGCGACACTGCAGCGAGCTCCAGGCCCGGGGCTGGGCTCTTCAACCTCCAGCGTGCAGACACCCTCTGCACACTTCCTCATCCAACTCTGTAGCTGACCATTGTATGCCAAACTTTTAATTCCTTGTACATTTGTTTATCTTGTATTATATCTGTTCCTCTAGTGAACCCTGATACAAGAACCAAGTGGAACATTTAACTTCTGTTTTAAATAATTAATATATTATCAATAATGGTATATTTCTAGGATTTATTAGCATATTTTTGATAGGAGTGTGATATGAACTTGAAATAATTTAGAAATAATTTTCAATATTTTGTCTAGTTGTTGAAAATAAGCTCACAGTTAAGCACAGCCAAAGTAGAGAATGCTGAATTTCATGTCTGGACATTATCTCTACCACATATGTGGCCTATGTTTTCACTTTTGTGAGCCTTTCATGATGCTTTTTATTTATTGTAATTCCATCTTCATTTTTTTATGTTCCAGTGAATGTGCTATTTTTTTCTCTATCAAAATCTTTTGTGTCTTTCTTTCTCTTGCATAGATAATTTTTGGCATTTCAGAAATATCAGAGCCATGGAATTGAATTAGTACACACCTTTGAATCTCTGTGAAACAAAACTATCAACTAACCGGGAACATTTAACTACCATATTACACAATCCTATGAATTAAATATACATCGTATTTTATATAAATGAAAACAAATATTGATGTAACAGTTGTTACACGTTTTTGTTTGTGTCTAGATGTCCCCCCAAAGACTTATGCATTCATGGGTGCAGGCTTTTTCAGAGGTAATTGAATCTGGAGTTCGTGATTGATTCATGGTTCAATGCTGGAATTAAGGTTGCTGCAATTAAGACTGTATGATTGCAGGATCACTATATTGATTGGACTGGCACTGCCCAAATCCCACCATAGAAAGAGTCTTATTTCCCCTTCTGCTCTTGTTGCTTTTGCTGTCTCCACCACCAGGAACTGCTCTCTCTCTGTCACACACTCTGCCTTGGAGCCAGAGGATTATGGACTGAAACCTCCATAAACTGAGAGCTAAATAAACCTTTCCCTCTTTAACTATGAGTGTCTTCATTTTGTTCAGCAACAAGAAAACTAACTAAAACAATAAAATGCATACATATATTTCTTATTCTACTGGGCATTTGCAAAAGGGATCCCTAGAACATAAACTGAGATTTGGGCACAGACATGTTTTTGATCCACATTTGATGTTTAAAGTCGAGCAAAGCCTTATTCCTCTTGGTTTTTGAACAAACATTGTGACAAATAAAATTCATTATATATCAGCAAAAATGAATTTGATTCCTCTTCTGTTCAAATATTTTAATGTTTTTAAATATATCAACCCTTTTCAAATTATATTATAAATGCTATATATTTTCACTTTATAGTACACTTATAGTTTGTTTTCTTATGAAGTGAAGACCTTAACTCATAAATGGATTAAGAAATAATACCTAGAACATATAAGAATGGGAAAAATATGGATATTTTAATCTAAAATGGAATTTGTGAAAGTGGATGTGTTGTGAAATATGGCATCAAAATCATCTGGCTGTTGGTTGATGGCTGTTCCCAAATTTCTTTCTGCAATCAAATGTTATTGATCAATAAACGTCATGTGTGAAGTTTGAGTTGTTGGCCTATGTTGTTTTGCAATGTCCTATAGGGGTTTGGGCTATATGTAGGGTTTTTTGCCTGAGCATAGATGTCTGCTGTTGTTGTCCTCCACTACACATGGTGCTTAAGGTGCCTTGATACCTTGATTTCATATCCTCCTTCTTAGTCTCACACCACTACAATGAAGATGCTGCATGATCTTCATATTTTCAGTTTCATAAGAATGAGTCCAAGGGGCTGGGGATTTAGCTCAGTGACAAAGCGCCTGCCTGGCAAGCCCAAGGTTGTGAGTTCGGTTCCCGGTACCGGAGAAAAACCAAAAAAAATAAAGAAAGAAAGAAAGAATGAGTCCACCAGTGTCTCATTGGAGCTCATCCAGATTGGAGAAAAACTATATGCCATACTACACAGCATTCTTCTTCAGATTCAATTCAGTAGTTGTGGATGCTAATAAATGTGCAGTAATGTATTAGGGTGCATCACCAGTTCCCAGACCACTTTTTAAATCTTTTTGAGTGACATGCACACATACCCAGAAAAGACAGTGTTCATATCATAATTTCACTAATTTTAACCATGTGGATATACCTGAGTGATAAATATTCACGTTCAGAAACACCATCCTTATCACCAGCATGCTAGTCAAGACATAGCTGACCCTGAGTTTCTGACAGATTCATGTAAAGAACTGACAAATGCTGCTTCATATTTTATTCTCTTGGAGTGAATTTAACAGCATTAATATCAATACTTACTTAATCATTTCAAGAAATCCATACTGAGTCACAAAGGACTGATATATTTTTAAACAACGTATCATATCCCCTTAATTATATGAGCATGGTTAAATTTGGTTTTTATATTATATTTGACAAGTTATGCTTTTGAGGAATTTGTCCATTTTATTTTAAGTTAAAAATTTATGAAAGCAAAGTTCTACAAACAGAACTTTATACCAATATGTAAACTCTATAGTGAAATGTCCCTACTTTTTCCTGGAAGTGGTGATTTATAATACTTTTTAATGTTCTTATTTATATAAATTAATGAATTTTTAAGTTTAATGTCCTGTTCTTATACATATTAACCATAGTTATTTTGAAGCCTTTGACCACTAACTTCAATATGTATATAATTTAAAGATTTAATTGAATGGACTTACTTGGTGGTATGACAGGATGCCAGAATTTTTACAAAATAACTGCAGAGGTCTAGATAGTATTGCCACACATTCATAATGAGGGAGACCCAATTTTCTTTGTTAAATACATAGAGTGGTGTGAAATTTCTCTTCCTCTGAAATCAACTAGGAAGTGCCAGATTATTTCTATGTTACAGGGTTTGTAGGACTCTTAATCATGGGCTAATTCATTTTATATCCTCAACTCTGAAATACTAGAAAAACATTTCCATTCATTCAAAAAATTGTGTGTGTTTTGCATGTACTATATACATCATCATTTTGGTAGTATGGTCCTTAAAGGTCATGATGAAAAGAACTTAACCTCTGTGATAGTCCTGTAAAACTATAGCCATTTAAGCATAATTTTGAAAAATCAAAAGGATCTCTACAGGTGGAGGTTGTACAATATATCTGGCAAATACTCTTTAAAAGGGTCAGTCATCAAAAGCAAAGCGTGAGAACATGTCACAGGCTAGCAGAAATGAAGTAAACATAAGGTCTATGTGCATAACAATATCTTGGACAGAATTCTCCAATGGAAACAAGAGATTAGGTCAAAATCATGTAAATGTTACACATGATGAAATCTTATCATCATCATAATGTGTTAATATCGGTTCTGAATCCCGGAAGATTCTACTGAGCTGTCTCCTTTCCTGAATATCTCTAGAAAATGAGAAAGTCTATATCTCATGCTTGTTGCTCTATGTTAAGGAAAGCAATTGTTTTTAAGCACATTCTTAGACCTCAATTTAGCTTACCTCTGCTTCAAATGAAAGTAATGTCTTGGAGAGAGTTCTGAAATTTGCTTTTCCTAGGAATGGATGGTTTCTCCCTGTGGGCAAAATCTCCCAATCATTATTGAAGGATAAGGTGATACCTCTAGTGTCAAAATGTTTCTACTCTAAGAAGGACAAGACAAGCTGTAGACTCAGTATAGATGTCACCAACTTACCAAGCCTTGACTTACAGCTTTTCAAATTTATAATAGGGCAAATACATAAGCAGGAGAAACTGCACTTCAAATTTTGAATTTCCTTCTTTTCTAAACTAGAGATAGTATGCTACCATTTCTTTCTTATGTCTTTGTTATTCATACTTTCTGTTTTTTTAACATGGTATGTGTTTGCAGGACATAATGAATTCATTAAGTTTGGGTGGTTGTTACATTCAACACATCTTAATGCTTTTTACACCCTCTTTTCCTCTTTTCTCACTCTCAATATCTCTTGGTCTCATTTGCAAAATATCTATCACCCTGTCTCCTGTTCTCTCTTTTTTATTTTGTTCATTATTTATACACTGAGTTTCTCATAAAAGAGAAATGTAAGCAGCACAGCAATCCACAGCTCCAGTCAGCCATGTGATCAGGAGGGGAAACAAAATATATTCTGTGGTGCATTGTGTGGCTAAGCTATTGAGTTTCAGCAAACCAAATGCATTTTTTAACTTATTCTCAGTGTATAATGGGTTTGTTGAGATGTAATCCCATCATAGGTTAAAGAGTATTTGCACTTTCAGCTTGTACACTTAAGGGAAAACCTGAGGTCTCCAAGTGAAAGCTGGGAAAAGGAAGTAGACTCTTATCCATGCTCATCAGAAATTTAGCTTATTTTGCTAAAAGTTGGAAAAGGATGACAAATACTGATGATCTGTCCTGCTCAGTGAGCTACAATAGCCCTAGATTGGGAGATGAAGAAGAGGAGAGATGAGGGAGAGGAAGCAGATGAGGGTGAGGTGAGGGAGAGATCAGGGTGAGATGGGGCAGAAGAGAGGGGGACAAGAGGCAGAGATGGACAAGAAGAGGCAGGACAGGGAGAGTGGGCACCCTGTAATCATCTGACATAAGCCTTCCACCATCTTGACATTGGAAGGAGCAGCTCGTGCACCATTACCACTAACTGGTTATTGTTTGAGTTTAGTAGGCTTTCTTGAATAACTGTTCTTTCATTTGCTTTGTAAATAAATTACAAGATTTATTTAGTTTTGTTTAAACTGATAAATAAAATAATGTGTTTATAGTGCCCAATATATTGTTATGAAGTCTATGTGTATTCATACAAAAACACCATGGAATGATAGAATTTAGGTAAAAAATATATATATTAGCTCATACAGTTATCATGTCCACTCTTTAGTATGTATTTCTGAATCATGAGATGTATTGTGATTGTTTAATAGCTGTCTTCAGTTTCGCTTGTTTTACCTAACAGAGGATATATATATCCTCATAGGTTGCCACCTAGGAAGTGGAAGCGATCTGTCCTAGAAGTCAGATTAAATGAATCTTTATTAAAATTAAAAGGGAAATATCTTGGAGTTAGAGAAGACTAAAAGTAATGGAAAGTTTCTACGCAGTACCTGCCTACAGATGCATTTTATTTTCTGCAGTGTAAAAATAGTGCCCGGAGTGATGCGCACGCCCATAATCCCAGAAGTCATGAGGCTCAGGCGGGAGGATCGCTGTGAGTTCGAGGCCAACAGGCTACATAGTAAACTCAAGGAGAGCCGAAACTGCGCAGTGAGACTCTACTCAGAAAAAGGAAATATAGTGTAGATAAATGCAGGTGAACTAATAACACTTGCTTTTTAAGTCTACTGAATAAACATGAGTGTAAAATGCACAGAACCAACAAATGAGCTCTGAACTTCATCAATATTCTAATTTATATCATGACAGATACCTAAATCATTTTCTAACGAGGATATTTTATAATTTTTACAAAAAAATTTATTTATATAATTAATATTACAAGTAAATTACATTTGTGTACTAGAGAACTATTACTAGTTAAAAGTTACTTCTAACAAAATTGGATAACTTTTCATTTCTCATACATGTTTTTGTTGTTAATAATTAAATTGGTTTCTTTTTCTATCACTGGAGCTAAAAAGACCCATTATACTATATGCAACAGAAACTTTCTCAGTTTAAATTGGTAAAATATTGTCATTTTGATAAATACACATTTCACAGCTGAATAATAAAAATTTCAAGTGGAGTTTACATAGTTTAAGAGAACTAACATTTTTACTGTATTCACATTTGCTCATGCTCTGGAACTTCAAAATACTTCAATTATATTGATTTTTTTTTCTTAAATCATCCTCATGATCACATTTGTTCATCCATCTGTTGTGTTGTATTCACTCAGTCTGTTACTGAAATATGACAGAGTTTATTCTTCTAGAATATTTCTATCAGTATATTTACAGTTCATTTATTTCTTTGTTATTACACTTTTGTGGTTGGCAGGTCGGTGGCAACATATGTAAAAGTAGATCAGAATTCTTCCAAATAGTCTAACTAAAATATTTAACAGAAAATCAACTTAGTTTTTTACCTATTTTCTCCTTGTTGGTTTTGGTGGTATTTATTATCTGTTTAGATTTTAACACATGCTTCCACACAGAGAAACAAAAATGCAGTAGGAATACTTTGATTTTTACTACAAAAAAATGTTCTTGCATGGTGAAAAATAAAATGGTCAACTATAGGCCATGACAATGGTCCAGTGCTCAATATGAAAAAAATATAATTTTCAGCCTTTGACACAACCATATCAAATTATAATATTCAATTTCAAATGTACTGTACTGAAAATATGTAAATAAGATTTATATTGATGTGTGATAGTTTAGAACAGTAAGAAATTTGAACTAGTGATATGTATTTCAATATTTGTATTTTTGATTTAAGACTTTCCTTGATATTATAAAGATTTTGGGCAAGTTTGATTATTTTACTCCTTTTAATAAAATGAAAATAATTTCACAAATATTTTGTGGACTTTGTATTAAATGATGCTAGCATACATAACTCTAAGATCACAGAAATATAATTATCAGATTTAAGAAATTTAGATATTAATGTTTTTATTTTTCCTACAAAAGTAATGTCATAGTTACTCTCGTGTAATGTAGTACGTTTTAAAATACTGTTTCAAGTACATGAAATGTTCGTGGCTGATATTTAAAGAAAATTAACTGTGTTCATATTTGGTAGCCCCTTTGTGTTTAAAAATAGCGTATTAATGAGCAAGTTTTCACACTCAAATGAATGAATTAAAAATGGTATTTCACAGATAGAGAGGAATGTAAGAAGATACATCTAATTTCTTTAC
Source organism: Chinchilla lanigera (assembly GCF_000276665.1). NCBI lineage: Eukaryota > Metazoa > Chordata > Mammalia > Rodentia > Chinchillidae > Chinchilla > Chinchilla lanigera. Next base: position 26,483,885 of record NW_004955406.1, on the reverse strand, counting down.
CATTTGGAAAACTGATTTATAGAAGTAAAGAGATCTTGATAATATTCAAATACTCACTCAAGGGTAGAAATGACATTACTATCAAGATCTTTAGTGAAATACTAATTCAGATTGTGTCATTTTATACAAGCAGTGATTATCTTATGGTACAATAAGTTGAACTACTGTTTTTTCTTTTATTTCCCTGCTTTATTATTGCACATTATTCTTTAAGGGAATTTTAGCCCCAGTTATAACTTACTCAATCAGAAGAATATATTAATGAAAAGTTTCCATGGAGGAAAAAAGAAAATGAATACGAATCTAATTCAAGTGTTTATTGCACTTCATACATATAATGATTGCTGATATTTGACACTGAAAAAATTGGGGCTGGGGATTTAGCTCAGCAGCACAGCATTTGTCTGAGAAGAATGAGGTCGTGAGTTCGATTCCTGGTATCAGAAAAAAAAATCATATTAAGTGCATTTAAATAGAAAGTAAGTCTGTGTGCAACCTTCACTAAAATATTAACTTAGGGATTATTGGGAGCAAGACAAAAGTTGGCTTAAGATAAAAGATAGAAAAGTTCCTTAGAGATGTTACAACCTAATAAGGAGTATTCTCACTTTGCTTCTATGTGAACACCTTTAAGTTTGGATGTTATAGTAGAGATAAAAGAAAAACATTGTGGCATGTAAGATATAAAATATGTATCCTTTTGAATCAACAGTAAGGACCATTTTAAATAAAAAAGAACACTACATATATATATAGCCAAGAAATCAAGGCCCTTGGATAGCAAATCATTTGAGTTGTTCTTTTACTTTCTTTTGGTGTGTGTGTGTCAAATACCAATTCTGATGGGTCAAACTAAAATTATGATCAACTTTCTATTCCATAATAAGTTATGTCAATTTAAAATGTATTCCACAGTTTAAAAAATATGAGCTCTTAACAATATGTTAGAGAGAAACATTTGTTTAATGACAATATCAAATTAGAAATTTGTGAAGCATCAGGATACACAGGTAGATATATACTTAGTAGAAGTGAATAATAGACACTCCAAACTTTTATACATTAAATAATCTTTGAATAATTGTGTGGGACAACTAAATCCAAAATTCAGCTAAGTTTCTAAGACTGAAGATATGTTATGGGTCTTTTGGTGTGTTAATCCCTTCATAGAAACTTAAATTAGTTTTTAAATTACATTCAATTATCTAAATTATTTGAGTAGTATTTTTATGGTATGTGAACATTTTCCACTATAATACACACTTTAAAATGATGTTTCTTCATTTGCACAAGCAGAATTCAATAATGTTCTTTGCATACATGAGTGACATGCATATATGTAAGCATCTACTGATATAAAATAAATTCTGCACAATTTTATAAGACTTTTACTTTGTAAAACTTTGTGCTAAAATGTACACTATAGAATTTAATTTCCCATTAGTCAGTGTACCTTTTGGAATAGTATTAGTTTTTTTTAAAATTTACATGAAAATTTCCATTTGGCTTATTTTTTAAAAATACAAGGACTCTAATTTGCTTTTATTAATGTGTTAGAAATGC
>NW_004955406.1:26398165-26482222 GCF_000276665.1 Chinchilla lanigera | reverse complement strand
ATTTCTATTATAGATGTTATTCTAAAAACTTAAACCAATGTTAGGTTTTGATTTCAGGGACAAAATACTTTACAAAAAACAACTTATAAGCAGGAAAGGTTTATTTTGGCTTAAAGGTTCAGAAGTATTCAGTGCATTAATTTTTGCCCTTTGTTGCTTTAAACCTGTGCAGGTCACAGTTTATTGCAGAAGCAAAGGCGAGAGGAAGGCTATTCACCTTTTGGCAACCAAGAAGAAAATAACAACCAGAAATAGAAGGCTCAAGGGTTTCAATAACTGCTAGAAGGGGATGCCCCTGATGATGCACCAGAATTGATAAACATATGTGATAAATATTTTTATCCAAAAAAATTTGTTGTGATAAAAAACACATTGTTATTAAACTCCATCAAAATAGTCCTACCCCTAAGAAGTATATCCCATCATTCTTACCATTTTCTGAAGCAGTTCTGAAAGTCTTCTTTTGGGAGTGTTTCTATGAAGTGAATGCTATTGCCAAATTCCAAGGGAAAATCAGGCTCATAAAAATATTATGGTGTGTCCTCATCAATGGATTTTGTGCTGTGTGACTTCTGTCTCTGCTCTAAAGCAAAAATGAGCATGCAAGACACACATTTTACATTGGTTCATATCCCTGCTTGTCTTAGTTACCATAATAAATATCAGTGCAGTACCATCTTTTCCAGAATGATTTTAATGACCTCTGGATATTATAGCAACCAGGTCTTTCATTGTAGGTCTTCATGTTGTCAAGCTCCTCTCCACAAAGCACTTGACAGGATAATTATCTATATAGCAATGTGGAGATTTAAAGTATGTCTTTCTCTCTTGAAAGATGCTATCTAATGAGGTGAAGTAACTATTACAGCCACTCATATTGTTCTGTTCAACAAATGTTCGCTGTTACCTATGTAATAATCAGCTAGTCTCTAGAATAGTTGCTGCTCAAAGCTATTTACTGAATGAACTCATGGATGAATAGTGTGAAATCGTAGTTTAGGAAACACAGTCTTTATATCAACTAATTCATTCATTATAAGTTAGCCTCATATAGTTTTTAATAATTTGAGTTCATACTTGTAAAATGAATTTATCCATAGCTTGCTTATTAGATTCTGTACTCTTAATTATGGTAATGACTTGGCTAACCCCTTTTCTGAAGCCAAACACTGCTACTTGCAGATAGAAGCCAGTAGATTAACACACAATTATGAGGTGGGCAGAGCTTCACTGATTCACCAAATCATGTTGTCTTAGATTCAACAAAAAGTAAAATCCCAGAGAATTAAACTTGATTTAATTTCTAGGAGGTAGATGGAAGTCCATGCTGGGTGCCAGGAGAAGCAGAGGGACCTATCTTTCTTCCTACTCAAGAGTGCTAAGCGACTGCCAAATCAGCATTATTTTAAATTAATAAATATCAAGAATTAGAAAATATTTATCCTTCCAGTAATAACAAATGCTGGAGGGATTGTGGGGAAAAAGGAAATCTTTTCCACTGTTCGTGGGAGTATAGACTGGTGCAGCCACTGTGGAAACCAGCCTGGAGATTCCTCAGTAAACAAAGATTACAGTCCCATTCAACGCAGCTATTTCCCTCTTGGGTATTTTTCCAGAAAAATTAAAAACATCATGTCACAGGGACATATGTGCACCTATGTTTATAGCACAGCAATTTGTAACTGCTAAATCATGGACACAATCCAAATGCCCATCAACTGAGGAATAGATGAAGCATATTTGGTATTTTTATATAATGAAATATTACTCAGCTATAAAGAAAGGTAAACTGGAGGCTTTTATAGGTAATGGATGCAATTAGACACCATACTCACCAGGGCAATAAATCAGACTCACATGTATAAAGATCTTATTGTCTCCCTAGTGTAGGAATCTGAAAGAGTAAACAAAATCTGAAAGCTACAATGGATATGACAGGAAAAATGTCTGCTCAAAAGGAAAGAACAACTGAGATGAGGAAAAGAGAAAAGAAGGACGGAGGAAGGGAAAATATGTATTTATACACAAGATAGCCAAGATCATTTTCCTACTAATTTCTATTGCGAAGGGAACAGTTAATGTTTAATTTGTTTGATCTATCTTACATGCCTATATTTGTTTATCAGTGTAACCAATTTGAAGATAACTATATGTAATATAACAGCCGTTGTTAATTTCCTACCACCTTGTCTGAAATTCTGTATTGCTTGTATTATTTTTTGTTGTTTTGTTTATGTCTGTGTGTTTGTTAATTAGTTTTGGTTCTTTTCTCTTTAAAATAAAAAATAAATAAATAAAAGTTAGAAAATAGAGCAAGAGTATGACACGTATAAAATATAGTTGGTCAGATCTGGGTAACTTATTAATATACACTGGCCAACCAACTGTCCAGATCCTATCCCTAACTCTGTCCCATTCCCTTGCTATTTTGCTATAGAGATTCCTCTGCCTGAACACAGTTGACATTTCAGACCAGATGATTCCTCTCAGTCAGGCTATGCTGAGAAAAGCAGGCTGCTCAGTGATTTCTCCATCACCTCTTTTCTAGACACCCCTAGGCTTCTCTTTCCTCACTGTAGCAAAGATTTCCCAAACGAAGTTATATATAGGGTCTATAATCACGAGTATGACCTCCCAAAAGGATAACTTAAATCTTATCATTTAAATTGTATATATTTCATGGGTTCAGTGTGACAAATATATAATTGTTTAAAAACAGAGAAAGAAAACATTTTTATTTCCATTTATTAATAAAACATCACATAAACTTGGCCAAGATGTCAGGAAACTACATTGAACCCCAATGTGTTCCAGATATAAATCATGTTGATTAATGTTTGGCAACTTCGATGATGTTTTTAAAATTCCCATTATTAGTACAGAATTTCTGCTAATCCTCAATAGGTTGGTGATGTTTATTCCTTCTTAGATTTCACCTGAATGAAATTAAACCTAATGTAAAACTTACAATTCAACATCCAGCATGGAACTCCTTTTCTCTGGCACAAAAATATATACATTTTCATCAGTCTTTGCTAACCATAGATTTTGTTAGTTCTACTACTTTAATACCTTTACCATTTATTTATAAACTTGAGCTAATCATAGAGTCAAAATGAGAATTTGTGTTTTGAGAGTGAAACAGAAGTACTTAATAGATAATTTAGTGTCATATGTTTCCACACAGAGTATTTTGCAGCTAATAAATGCACATGAAATACTGTGTTACTTTTTTAAGTAGGGGAAGCAATAGAATAACTGCTACACACGAAATGTAATGTTGGATACATATCACATAATTAAGTAAATTATATTCATTAACTAATGTATTCTGTGTGCATACTTTGTAAGCAGTGCTAATTGTTGCAAATAAAATTTTAAAATGTCTTGGATGCGTAAGAGATCTTCAGTAACAATCTGCTTTGAACCTGATAGTGATGATAGCTTTTCTCTCAATAAAGTGAACAAGATCCAACTAGTTTTCAAACTTTTCTATTAATGAGCTCTAAAAAATAATTTTACTGTGCTTTAACAGAATTTCCTGGGGCATGTTTTATTAGGGTAAACTGTAACCAAAAAACTCCAGTGTAAGAAAATTGGAGATAGAAATGGAGAAAAATCTCTGCCCAAAATGGAAGTGTGGATTCATGGGAAATTAAATATTACTCATTTTAATTGGTGTTTGCTATAATGCAAGAAAAAGAAATAATGTAAATCTATGAGTGAAGTTTGGGTTTCATGGAAAATAAATATTTTAGAAGTCAAATATGTAAAGACTAATTTATTTTATATATAAAATATATATTCACATAATTTATTATGGTAAAACAAAACAATAGTGCTTTTTAAAATTTATGTAAGTGAATTATGAGTTTAGTTATAATCAGAGCAAAATAATATTTTAATGTTGCTGCCTCTGAATCATTTTGCTTTTCATGGTAAATCTTCTAAATGTAAAGGGAGTATATTATACACATAATTTACCTTGGAGAATATTATTATGTCTATAAACCACCAGCTCTGTCTTCTTAAGAACTATGATGTCACTAGAAAAGATGGCGCATCAAATCTTCCGCATTTATACTTAACTTTTTATAAAGGGAGAAACATCTAAACAAAGAATATACTTTGAGCAACTGACAGTTATAATAGAAACATCACTGGCCCAGTTTATGATCAATAGAAGAAGTAAGCCCTGTGTTAATATGGAGGCTACAAATTTTTTAAGATGCAGATGTGCTGTCAAATTGATACCATTCTTTCACAGCTTTTATTTTTTTATTTTAAAAGTGAAAGAATGAAAACATACTAACAGACAACCACTTACAAAGTAGCACAAGAACAGCACAAGCAACAATGACTACTTACAAGGTGACAGGGAATTAACAATGGTTGTATTACATATCGATAACTTCAAAGTAGTTACTCAAGAAAACAAATACAAACGTGCAAGATTGATCAAATAATTAATCATTAACTGTTCCTTTCAATAAAGTCCTATAAGTCAGTAGTACTACTATGTTAGCTATCCTGCATATACATGTATACATAATTTTCCCCTTCTTTCTTTTTTCTTTTCCCTCATCCCTGTTGCTCTTTAATTTTGAGCAGTTTTCTTTCATTTCACAGTGTTTATCATACCTCCTAATTTTGATTCAATCTTTCAGATTCTTACACTAGTGAGACAATAGCTGCTTACACATACAGGTCTGTTTTATTTCACTTATAAGTATGGTCTCTAGGTGTGACAATTTACCTATAAAAGCCTCAACTTTCTTTCTTTGTAGCTGAGTAATATTCCATTAAATAAAAATGTCACAATTTTTTTTATGCAATTCTCAGTGAATGGACATTTGGGCTGCTTCCACGATTTAGCTATTACAAATTGAACTGCTATAGACATGGGTGACAGCTTGTAAAAATCATCTTGAAGTAAGAAATAAAAGGAATCCAAGGTCCTGAGTTCCATTCCCAAGACCAAAAAAAAAAAAAAAAAAGAAAAAAAAGAAAAGTAAAGAAAAGAAAAAGAAAAAATAGAAGGAGATCACATCATTTGTCACAACACTGCTTCAAATAATGAGTGGATGTTACCTTTACAGGTTTTCCAATGACTCTGGAGATTGTTATAGCAACCATGCTTGATTAGTTCTGTCACTGAATTGTTGTCATTAGGTTATAACAAGGAGAAAAGTTTTCAAATTATGTGCAGTTTCATTTTAACATTTCCATTACTCATTTTAATTGGTGTTTGCTATAATGCAAGAAACATAAATACTCTAACTCTATGAACGAAGTTTGGGTTTCATGGAAAATAAATATTTTAGAAGCCAAATATGTAAAGACTAATTTATATATATATATAAAATATATATTCACATAATGTATTATGGTAAAACACAACAATAGTGCTTTTTTAAAATTATGTAAGTGAATTATGAATTTAGTTATAATAAGAGCAAAATAATATTTTAATGTTCCTGCCTCTGAATCATTTTGCTTTTCATGGTAAATCTTCTAAATGTAAAGTCTTTAATGGTAATGTTAAATTAGAGAATAAAAAATCAAGTATTATTGTTTCAATTAAATTGAAACAAGTATTATTGTTTCAATTAAATTTCGATAAATTGTTTCAATTGAAATTAATATTTCAATTCTCTACCATTAATGTCTAAATAGTTTTGTGTTTACTCTAGATCAGCATGTCCTAAGACATTTGTTAGATATATAATTTGACGTTCATATGCAAGCAAGTAAGTGATAATTTTTCCTAGCTCTTTTAGTTACATTGTATCACATGAGTCAACATTTACAGTGTTATATCTCTGCATTCTCCTGAGATTGGTCCCAGGGCACCCCCCTGATACCAAAATCCATGGATATGGATATTCCAGATCTTATAAAATGGTGTAGAATTTGTTTTTAACTTTCCCAGATCCTCCCACGTCCTTTAGCATCTCCAGATTATTTAGAATGCCGAATACAATGTGTTTTGATAATAGTTCTTATACTCACTTTTTAAAAAAGTAATGACAGGAAAATTATCTGTACATGTTCAGATATGTTTTCAAATATTTTAAAACTACTGTTGGGTAAGTCTGCAGATGCATAATTTGTAGCTATAGAGGTATGCCAGTACTTGTAAATGGACTGTCAGAATATAATGTTCAGTTCCATTTTAACATTACCATTACTCAGAATAGTTTTGTATTTACTCTAGATAAGCATATCCTAAGACGTTTGTCAGATATATAATTTGACATATATATAGAGTATCTAAGTGCACATTTAGATGTACATATAAATATTAAAATAGCAGATATTAATTTTATAATTTTGTTTTCTTATAGTGATTCTGTGTTTTAAATTTTTAGATCTTAAATTAAGAATAAAAATTAGGAACAATCATACTTGATTTTTTTATTCTCTCAAGTGTTTTGTCCTCCAAAAGCAACTATTTTAAAGCCCATTAGAATACCATTCCCTTCTTTCAAATATTTATTTTACTGTTGAGAGACAATGTTATAATCCCATATATGTATTTTGAAATAAAATGACCCTATACAAGCATGTATGTTAAAAATATCAAAACCTGTGACAAATATGGTTTGAAGCTGATAAACCCTAATAAAGTTGTCCTAACAAACTTAGCAAAAAGATTATTAACTAATGCTTTAACTGTGAGGGTAACAGTAAGAAAGAACTCCTGCAGCTAATTCAGATGTTAAGGTCATCGTAATATTTCAAAATACTGGGATTAATGGATTTATGTTTTATGGGGGAGGTAACTGGTTTGAATATTAAATATAGGAGAATATATTGATTAGTTGTGAAAAGAAGGATAAAATGTACAAATATCTGGGACAACATTGCAATCAGTATTTCCTTAGTAGAATATATGGCCAAAATAGAAGAAAAAGAAATTTTGACCATGAATGAGCTATGCACACAGTATTATGTTCCCTGAGTCTAACTGTTTTGTGTTTTCTAGTGAATACTTGCTTTACTTAGGAGTAAAAAATGTAAATGTGGTGGAAAAATATAATGGGCTGCTATGAATTTGATGTTTTTAACAAAACACCTGCTGAACTAGAATGTCCATTGTGGTTTTGTGGTTATGATTCTTTAAATCATGAGTAGATTTTTAAGAGGAATTAATGCCTTTCTCCTCATGGGACTGAGTGTTTACTCTCCTGCATCTATATTAGTTATCTTCCCTGGTGGAGAGCAATTGTTCCACAGTGAAGCTCCCCCTTCTGTTTTGTCACTTCCAACTATATTCACTTGCCCCTCTGTTTTCTTCTGTAAATTGGAGAACCAGGAGCTCCTTACCAGTGTTATGATCTTGGGTTCCTTTCCCAGCCTTCACAACTGTTGCATCCACAGGTGTAGGCCGCACAACTGTTCCACAGCCACCTGGGATCATAAACTCAGTATCAGAAACTCACTAAGGGAATCAAGTTTAGGAATAAAGACATTTTAACAAAAAGAGAAAAAGTGGTAAAATACAAAACTTTCCCAATGAATAGTATCAGGGCAGTGGGCACTGGAAAAGGTGATGCCTACAGGCCTTTGTCATCAGCTTACTTCTATTATGTTTTGGGAGACTCCCTCCCAGGAACTTGTCATTACCTGATGCATTGTCCCAGGCCCACTACCCCAGCCAGGGCACCATTGCCTACATGCCCCATGTGTACATTTCCAGGTGGGTCCACTTGTCCTGGTCAGGGCCTTACCTCTAGAATTTATAGGTTGGTTAGGAGTAGTCTTACACACAAGGCAACTTAAAGCTAGTGGCTAAGGGGATGTGTGTTATCTAGTGGAGCAATATAATGACCCTAGAGAGTCTACATATTGGTGCACATGTGTTTTTTATATACTAAATAAGAGTCTTTTAAGTGGCTACTCATTTTCTTCTTTGATTTTATTGAAGGGGGAGCTAAAAATCTCTGCTCCTTGATCTGTTGATTAGCTTTCTCTTGTCTTCTTAATTGCTCCCTCTAGTGAAGCTTTAACTCTTTCTAGTTAGGATTAACCAGACAGCCACAGGAGGCCTTTCCCTTCCTTCAGACCTGTTTCTTCCACAGAACTATGATCCAAATTCACTTCTTATCTGCAGAAACTACTGAGACTCTGGTATTCAGGTTTTCAGACAATAGAAAACAGATCCAAACATGCACCGATGCTGCTTTCAACTAACAGCAACGTAAGTTCCCCTTTTCCTCTTATGTAGAAGCTAATTTAAAGAACTGGTGTTTGAAACAAAAGTGAACATTCATAAAACTGTTGTTAACTGGGTTAAGTAAGCTATCGTTTATTCTGTGAAACACTGTGGTATTTTTTATTTTATTGCATATTGTTGAAGCTGCATAAATTTGTGTAGGATTATTTTTTTTACCTCTTTTGAAATATCCATATACCCGATAAAGCCAGTGATTTAACACTGTGAAAGTTAAGAGCAAAAATAAATAAATAAATGAATAAATAAATAAATAATATAATAATTGAAACCCAAAAATATAGCACATTTAAAGAAACATTTTGTTTCCCTTTCAAATTTCAGAGATTTACCTTCAGAGTTTTTCATTACTTCTGTTTTATATTTGTGCTTTTTCTAAGATTTGAATCTGAAAATGTCCCCCTGACAGCCCTAAATTGTACTACATACGACCAAGATTAAGGCTAATCATATGTAGAACTTTCTACAGTTTTTTTCTTTCATGATTTTTTTTTCATCTTGAACTTCTTCAGGGCCCTCAGGAAGCCACAATCTTCAAAGCTCTTATTTATACACATCCTTCTATGACTCTCACCTCACATTTGAATTATATTCAGCATTTGAACAATTTTTAAAGACTGCTTCATATTTCTTAATATGACTCATGGTCTTAAAAAAGCCACTCAAAATGTTCACTTTTCCTTTTTCTCTACTAGACTTTTTTAAGTTCTTTGAAAAGTTTACCATTATCCAGGGAGCAAAGAAATAGCTTTGGTTACCTTTTAAAGAGTTATCAGCTAAGATTACAGTGTTCCTGCTCATCAATTTGCTTTTCCGCACTGATCTCTGACTTGAAATTTTCAGGCTGTCTTGAAGGTCAAGTAACAGAATAGCACTATTCATTATAGGGAACATCACTCCTGCCCTTTCGTGTGCAGGACCCTGCTGTTCCACAGGTACCGTGGCGACGGAGGGGCAGGAAGGTTTTCTCTGCCTCTGACCTTTGTAAGCTTCATTGCAGTAGAAGCAAGGACTAATGTAGAGAAAAGTCTCTTCTTTTAAAAACATCTTGTTAAAATTTCACAACTCAAAAAGGTGTCCAAATGTTCTTCTCAAAAACCTAAATTTTAAAATAAAAATAGGGTAGATTGCACACCTGTTAGGCCACTATTGTCAGTAATTTAACAACACTTCCCTCGTGGAACCATTGAATTTAGTATTTAATATTCCTTTTATATTCTGTTTTCAAGATGGCTTAATCATCTGCTTTATGACAGAAGTTATCAGCATGGAGCCGTATGTAACTATCCCATATTTCTTTTTATAGAAAAGATTAATTGTGTTTCATAACTTACGAGTGACATTTACTCTGACGGATCCCTTTTACAGTTCTTACCTTGACCAAGCTCAATGGCATGACAATGGATGTTCTTCCAACAACATCAAAATCCAGCCTATAGAAACCTGACCTGGGCTGGTACATGAACAAGAACGAAAACTTCATATTATGTGAACCATTATGCATTTTGACTCTCTGTTTCATCAAAATATCATTCTCTTTGTAAAATCACTCTTACAAGTTGGGTCAGAAAATGTTTCAACAGAAAAACTAGAAGCAGTTGTCATTCAAATATAGAGGAGAGATACTTAGAGTGTCTGTAATTTTGCAATTAAGTGCTAAAAACTCGCATTTTGAAGATCAAATTTGATCATTACACATATGAAATTGTGCTACCAATCATCCTTTTAATTTTTAAATAGTATTAATTATCATGAGCAGTTTTTTGCAATACGAAAAATAAAGAAAATGGATTTTATCAGTCTACTCTTCTTTCATTTCATTGCATTTATTTTATATTTATTCATTTTTTCCAAATTGTTTTTCTTATTATTTAATTGTGACTTTTGTCTCTTTGGATTTAGAAACAGTTTGGAAAGGCAATCCTTTGCAAATATGAATTTTACCCGTTTTTTAGATTGCTTTGTGCATTTTCCCATCATAATTCTTTAATCTACTGATAAATTAAAATTATTAATAGTATAGTGCAGAAGTTGCACTATATTGTTTCTTTATGATCTTTCTAAATCTGGAGGTGCTCTTAAAGACCAGCGTTACAAAGCTTCTGTCCCTGGTCTTGCATATTTTCTCTTGTGACATTCCTGGCTGCCAAAGCTAACATCAATGTCATAATCACATATTATGCAGTTTGAAAATGATTTTGTGGGAGCTGGGGATATAGTTCAGCGGCATAAGCACCTGCCTGGCAAGCACAAGGTCATGAGTTCGATACCTGGTACTACAAAAAAAAGAAAAACAAAAGGATTTTGTGGTTCTTTGAATTGTCTGTGTCAAAAAAAAACAGTACTCACGCTAATACAAGTATTCAGACAATTGAGACTTATTTTTATTTTCTCTCAAACACAATAAAAAATATTCTTACATCTGAGATTCACAGGTGAATTTGAAAGTCATCTACTGACTCTATTATTTCTAATGAAACTACAGTATTCTACCAAGAAGTAAATGAAAATTCCTTAAAAATGAAAGCATTATAGATCTGCGCATTTAAAGAAAAATATTTATCTAGTAGTATAATATATATGTAAAATAGTAAAGGATAGCCTGTTGAAGAAACAAATCTGACACACTATATTATCATATCTAACTTCATTATATTATAGTGAGCAGCTACTTGCTTTGGCAGGGAAATGATCAGATATATCATTAACCCACAGCCTACTAGCTAACGTGGGAGAAGGAAAGAGATATGTGAGAACTGTAGATGCCTGGTAGAATCTAAGTGGAAAGAAGAAAATAAGAAGTCATTGTTATTTTAAGACATATAAATTGTATTTCTGTAGGTGCATGTGCACGCAAATATAAATTAAAGAAATGACACAGCTTGATTATATCTCTTTCTATTTCTGACACTTCTCATTAAACTATATGAACACCCCACTTCATGGTAAGCCACTAACTTGCCCAGGCTCTTGTCAAACTTGCAATCTTCCTGCCTTAGCTTCTCAGACACCTGGGATTACAGATGTGTGCAATTACATCTGGCCTACATTTCTTTATAGGTTAATTTTTGGCATCTCACCCATAAGGGATGGGAAAACTAAAGTACATCCTGATGAAAGCTATGTGACAAACAAAAACATAAAAATATAGACTATTGAAATCAGAAAAAAATAAATGACATAAAAATTAAAGGTGGATAAAAGATGGAAATGAAGTATAGGGAAATAAGAAAAATAGTAAACAAAGCATAATAATGTAATTAGAATGGAAAAAATAAGGAGAAGGTATAAGGGAATCCTTTCCAGAGTGATAAGTCAATATTATACAGGCTGATCTTAATATTTATACACTCACACACACACACACACACACACACACCCCAATATATGGTCTGAGTCTCTGAACAGTAGTACTGAGCTCTCAGTCACACAATCATGAGGTTAAAAGATCAATTCTCTTCTGTTAAAACTAAGGTATGATGTTTGCTAGGTTAAGCTGTAAAGTACATTTTTGACTTAGCATATTTCTCCAGATATTTTGTTATTTTCAGGATCAAATGCCATCACATGCAGAGTAGGATCTGGATTTAAAGATAGACAAAATTTTGATGATGGCTATGTCGATAATTTAATAAGATTAGGAAAAGTACTACAATGACTATAATATTTACTTTCTTGGTTTAATATAAAAAAGAATGTATTTTCTCAAATTGTAAAAGAAAATCTTTTTTATCTTGATCTTAGATATAACTGAAATGCCTACATAAAAATGAAAATAAATATGCAAGTGCCAAAATCCAGATGTATAGAAACTTCAAAGTCCAAAATTGTAGAAGGGTCTGCTTCTAAAAGTTTAGGAAATTGAATAATGAGTCAAAAAATGTGAAGAAGCCTATCCCTGCCTCTGGGTCTTTTGAAGCATACCTAACACATTTAATCAACTAATTAGTACACCACGAGTATATAGTAATACTGTTTCCTAGCTTGAACAATGGAAATATAGTGCAAGATTGACTATGGGGTTTGTCGGTTTGATAGCTTGGTAGGAGGGGGCCCATAATGAAATGGCACTTTAAATGCCTAGATAGAACCATCTTATTGCAGTACAGTAAATGAGAGGCACTAGAGTTGGAAGCAGCTTTATTTTTCTAGTTTTGATTCTCTTAGGAGGTCTTTTGCACACACAAATAAATCTAAAACATGACCAAAGCTAATAACTCTAGTCGAGAACTTGTGTCTAGAATTTCAGTTCAAAGTAAAGAAATAATAAAACAACACAGGAGAATATAACGAATCTCTTAAGGCTCAATACTCGAAAGATGTTCTTGATGATTTGTTTAAGGTTATTAGCAATGTATCGTGATTAACCACAAAATTATCGAAGCAATTACCTTAATAACATGATTCATAGAGAAAAATGAGAAGAAAGTAAAATATGAGCTGTGAAAGCTTAGAAAACAAAAGAAATAATAATAAAAGCTAAATTGGAAGAAGCATGCGCTTGAGAGACAGCTAAGATATCAGAAAGAAAAATATGGGACAAGACTTAAAAGTTGAGCAAAATAGAATGAGAATGAATACATTGAATGAGATGTATTTTTTCAAACCAACTTTAATAAGTGATTAACTATCACCCCTAAGCAGGCAGATCAAAATAGCATCACAAAGGAAAATATTTAGAGATTTAGCTTGAGGAAAACCTTTTGTATATAAAAGGACACTTCAATATGCTTCTTTAAAGAGGATATTGAGGATAATCTGGATTTATAGAAAGATGAATCTGTACTGCTGTGCATCCTAGGAGAAGCTGTCTATAACTGTTCACTGTGAAAACAAACCTTAGTAAATTAATAGAATTTCAAATGTCATATACCTAAAGGCCTTGAGTGGCTGGGAAAAAGGTTTAAAAATACTTAATTCTTCTTTAAGATAAAAAGTAAACAAACTTGAAAGTTTTCCATAATAATAATGATTATTACAGTGATAATGATAAATTACCTACATAATATTCAAAGAAAAAAATGTGTGATACAATATTTTCATAGATAACTAAACTACCATTCAGACATGGGAAACTGGAAAATATTCTGAACTACAGGAAAACAAAGTTCCTGGAACACTCATTTGAACTATATGCTCACAATGAATAAAATTTTAGAGAACACATATAATTTACTATAACAAAAACTATAAATGAACAGTCAAGGGACATTGAAGGATTTAACTGTTTTATTGAATAGAACTAAAAGGCAAGCAGAGATTCTGACTGCAGAACATACTGTTACTCTAATGAAAACAATGAGGAACTATAAAAAATAATTAATGTGGCATAAGTGTGCTGATTTCCAATTTTTTAATAGAGTAAAATATCTATCATTTCAGTGGCCCAACTGCATAGTAAATAGGTATAAATATAAAGCACAAGGCAGTAACAATTTCTAATACAACAAGAAAGTGGAAAGTAAGGATCAAAATATAAAATCAAATGGTATGTCTTTTAAATTTTAACATCCATGCAAATATTCATCCTTCAAAAGAATAAAAATAACTGAAAAAATGAATTAATTAACAAACAGTGAAGAACTACTTACCTAAGGAAATATATAAACACAATCCATTAATGTAAATTCATTTTACAAATTACCAATTCCAAGAGAGAACTCCACTGTATAGACAGCAGTAAACATCATCATGGCCACCAGAACCAGAAGATCATATACGGTGCTCACTTTGTCCTGCAGTTACTGTGTAGGTTCAATATGCTCTGACTACGAATGTGACTGAACACTTGGAAAACCAGCTGTTTTAGCTGTTGGCTCATTGCTGACACAAAGTACTTAACATCTACAAGTTAAAGAGGAAAGGATCATTTTAGCTCACGGTCTGTAGAGTTTTCAGTCCACAGTTAGTTGGTTCCAAGGCAGCACAGCATTGCAGAGAGATAGGGCAGAGGAGGAACAGTCCTTGGTAAAGCAGGAAGAAAGCAACAAACAGAGAACCTCCCTCTTCCTTCTTATTTCACCCAGGCTATAAGCGTATTAGTTGGTGCCACCCACCCTCAAGGTGGGCCTTCCCATTAACCATACGCAAGACTATGCTAAACTGGTCAGTGACTCATTTAGTCAGCACACACCCATAATCCATTATCACACAGTCATGATCTAGCCACCTCCCAAAAACCCCACCTATGAGCACAGAAGGCGTTGGTAAGACATACAGAGAAAAACAATAACAACATCTTACAACAAGTTTTGAGAAACAAGTTTGTTATTCTAAGAGAGGTAACATGGTACAAGTCTTGGTCCACTGTGAGTCAGTCCTCTAAAACACAAGAACAACCTGCACACACACACACACACACACACACACACACACAGCAGGTGTACTTGTGATTGTGCATGCTCTGCTTTGCAACGCAGGTAAGAGTCTCTGAAAGTCAGCCCTACTCAGGTTGTATACCTCAAGGGGCACATAAATCACTGGCCAAACTTTGAAGGACATCTTATTTTCTGAGTAGAAAGCAACAAAGCATGGCACTTCTTTGTTTTCTTCTTTTTTTATTTTAAAAATAAAAGAAAGAAAATATATTTACAAACAGACATTCATTTACAAAGTAGCATAAGAACAATACAGGCAATGCCGAATTACAGACAAGATGACAGGAAATTAATATTAGTTGCTCTATTACATAGTGATAATTTCATATAACGAATTAAAAAACATCAACCCCTCCAAATTCAAAGACCCGATCCTAAAATGGGCATCTCAGATGAATACACACTTTTCAGATAAAGAAATACAAATGGCAAATCAATACATGAGAAAATGTTCAATATCATTGGTCATTCGAGAAATGCAAATTAAAAGAACACTGAGATTCCATCTCATCCCAGTAAGAATGGCTAGCATTAAGAAATCAACCAAGGGGCCTGAGGATTTAGCTCAGAGGCACAGCACCTGCCTGGCAAGCACAAGATCTTGAGTTCGATTACCGGTACTGGAAAAAAAAAAAAAAAAAAGGACAGATAGAAAGAAAAGAAAACAACCAATAAAAAATATTGACGAAGCTGTGGAGAAATAGGAACTCTTCTCCATTGCTGTTGGGAATGCAGACTGGTGAAACCACTGTGGAAATCAGTTTGGAGACTCCTCAGCAAACTAGGTCTAGAGGTCCCATTCACCCCAGCTATTCCCCTTCTGGGTATTTTCCCAGAAGAACTGAAAATATCATATCACAGCGATATAAGTTCAGGCATATTTATAGCAGCATAATTTGTAATAGCTAAATTGTGGAAGAAACCCAAATATCCATCCACTGAGAACTGGATAAAAAAAATGTGGCATTTTTATGTAATGGAATAGCACTCAGCTATAAACAAAGATAAACTCGAGGCTTTTATAGGTAAATGCTCACAAATAGAGACCATACTCATAAGCGAAATAAATCAGACCTTCATGTATAAGCAACGTATTGTCTCACTAGTGTAAGAACTTGAAAGAGTGATTAAAAATTAGGAGGTATGATAGACATTCTTTGCTTTCAAAGAAGCAAAATTAAAGATAAATAGTAGGAAATAAGATAGATTCTTTGCAAAAAGGAAGGAGACCAAGAGATAGAAAGAGGAGGGCATGAGGGGAGGGGAAGAGAATCAGAAAAGAATTAAGATGTATAATGTACATGTACCAACTCCCCAAAATGAAAGTAATCATGATATGCTGCAAATGTGGTCAAAAAATTAATATATTTCTACCCCTAGGAGACAAAACCAGTACCTGGACTGATTCAGACATTTCTGACCTAGGTCAGCATACTGTGTTCCTTTTACATACTACAGATCCTAAAAACTAAAAGCAGTAAAGGGTCTTCCATTGGTCTCAGGCCACCTGGACCACTATCTTGAAATAATTAATAAAGAAATGTTTCTATATACTCAAATGAGTCTAAATATTTCTTAATCATATCACTGTGATATGATATTTTCATAAGTTTCATATCTTATCATATCGCTGTGATATGATATTTTCAGTTCTTCTGGGAAAATACCCAGAAGGGGAATAGCTGGGGTGAATGGGACCTCTAGACCTAGTTTGCTGAGGAGTCTCCAAACTGATTTCCACAGTGGTTTCACCAGTCTGCATTCCCACCAGCAATGGAGAAGAGTTCTATAGGTACTATAATTGCAACCAGGTGCCTTGGTTCATGAACTTAATTTGTTCTACAATTTTGGAAAAGATGGCCACAGTTGTGTTTTGCATAGGGAAGATGACTGCAGTTTTGTTTGTCACCCAATGTAGAGTTTGCAAACAAAATAAAACTGCCAAATACTTCTGCTTGTGAATCAAACTGTTTGTGAACAAACGTGTTTATGAACTGAGGTACCACTGTACTTCTATAAAATTCACATGCTACTAGAAATTTTAAGAGAAAATCCATGTGTGTCCACAACTAATTAAAAGTATATTTGAAGTTAATGTAATATGAAGCAGCAAAATGTTATAATAACAATACATATATACTTTAAAAGCAATAGATATATGAAATGAGAACACATCGATTAGACCATTTTAATGATGTACATAAGTACATGTGTATACGCATGCGTAGGCATATCAATATATTGCTAGACATTCTCTAAATTTATGTGTTCATGTAAATACTTTATTAGAATTATGTTTAAATATGATTTCTATTCAGTTTTTATTTTGATTATTTATTATTCATTGCAATTATATCAGTATCTGACATTTGCCCTCATCTTTCAGTAATTTTTATGTATTTTTTTGTTTCTATTTACTATTTTTCAATGTATATTCTTACATTGGCAATTTCATGCTCTACTAAACTTGGTAAAATATTACAATATAATCTTCATGGTTCCTTACTGTATAGGATTATTCAAAATATTGCATTTACATAAATAAAATAACTTTCTTCTAAAACTGTATGCTATGACCACTTAAAGTACAATAAAATATATTTGGATTTCCTTCTATACTATTTTTTATAAATTTATACACCATAAAAAACAATGTTTTATGTGTTGGAAATTTTGAAGTTTTTTCCAGGAAAATATTTTGATTCTATTCCTCTTATCTACCAGCAATGTAAATTGACATTCTACTTCTAAAAATTAACTTCCTACCACAATAATACCAAACCTATGTTATTGTGGAATAAAATACAAAAATAGGGGCTGGGGATTTAGCTCAGCGGCAAAAGCGCCTGCCTGACAAGTGCAGTTCAGTTCCCGCTGCTGGAGAAAAAAAACAAAACAAACAAACAAACAAAAAATACAAAAATAATAAGAATGATTTTTCAAATATTTCAAAGATAAATACTGTGCTCAATTTATATTTGAGCTCATCATTTATACACATTTTTTCTGAGATTTATTTTTGCTCAGGTTTTTAAAATTATAAAGATAGTAAATGTTGAAATAAAATTATTCTTTTGGTAATTTTCTCGTGATGAATAGTCACAAAAAATTTTACTCTATGAGCTTCTGAGTTGTATACCACATTAGGGCCATCAGTCTTGAAGTTGTACTGACAAATTAATTTAGATTAGTTATTAATGTCCAATAAGTACTAAACTCCAAGGATGTAGAGATAGAGGTACTATATTTGTTCAAGAATCAAAGTTTTAATCTGAAATGATCATTTAGTCATTACTGTCAAGTTCTGATTTAACATTAGAAGACCTGAAGATGTTGTACTATGTAATATCTTCCTATTCACATATTTAGAGTAGTTGCAACCAGAAATTATATTAATTCTTTTGACCATTTTTGAAACATATATTATAAAAAGTCATAAAATACATGTTTTCTGAAACCAGTATAATAAATAGCCTCAATATTTAGCATAAAAATGTGAATTCTGTGAGCAATGACTGCTACCTCTTTTGTTTATTCCTTGATAATTAACTAATATCTAATACACAAGTGCACAGGAAGGCAATGAATGTTGGCTGAGAAAAATGAATGAATGATCCAGAAAGATTTATGAGCTCTTGAAAATTCAGTATCAAAAATTTTCATGAAGTAATAATGATATTCTTATGTAATAATTGTATTATGTAATAATTGTATCATGTAATAATTATTCTTAAGTAATAATGATATTCTTACCTTATAACGAAATAAATCTATAAAATATATTCATATATGAGAATCCTGAAAATAATTTAATTTCTTATCTTAGTAATACAAAGTACCCCAAAATAGATTTCTGGCCAATGTCATTGTATCACATGAAGTTGGAACATATTTATTATTTGTCACGGATTTTTAAAGCTCAGTATATAAATTTTTATCATTCTTTACTAATCAATTTTGAAAAATCAAGATCTTATAATAGTAAAATAATACAATTGTATTATTGTAACTTTGTAGTAATACAACACTGTTGCAGTCTTCTTAAAAATTTATCTTTATATTCCCTACCATGAATGTAATCATTATGTACTGCAAACATGTACTAACTAAAATTAAATCTTTTAAAAACACTCTGTATATACTTATATGACAAATGCAAGCAGAGTAGAAATCTACAAGTATAATGACTTAAAATATATCTTGGCTATATTCATAAAATTAAGCTAAAACTTGAAATTGTTTTCTTTTTGGTTTTTTTGTTTGTTTGTTTTTGGTTTTTCTCCGGTACTGGGAACCGAACTCACGAACTTGCGCTTGCCAGGCAGGCGCTTTGCCGCTGAGCTAAATCCCCAGCCCCTAAAACTTGAAATTGTAAGGAATATTCCAGATATACTGAACAACACAAACAACTTGTATGGCTATATTTCTTCCCTCTCATGTAATTCATTTTTATTCATCTAAAGGAAAATTTTACTGTTTATGTCAATAAATTTATTTAATTATTTTCATTAGATTGGCTAAACTGCAAGCTGGAACCAGCTGCAGGAAGTGTAATTAATTGTCTAGGCAAGATGAGCAACCACTGCTCTTCTTATGGTGACAATGACAAAAACTAGAAGCAAATGCAAGAGAGTGACTCTTCCTCATCTCCATTCAGAGTACTCAAGTCATATTACTTATTAGGGATCCAGCATCCCAAAATATGTACACAAAGGAATGTCTGAAGTTAAGAGACAGTTGCTTAATAAATAAGAAGTGGAATACAACTGCTACTTTCTCACACATGATGGATCCCATTTAGTTAATATTCTTCATAATGGGATATTAAGTAAAATAAACAGTAAAAATTTAAGTCATACCAGGATTGTAGTGTGCATTACCTGGAATGATATGGGACATGTAGGATTTAGTGTACATGATTAATAGAATTTTCAGAACAAAATTAGAGAAAAGGAGTAGAAGAAAGGAGGAGATGGAAGGGAGATGTGAATTTGAGATACACATTCAATCTGCCCAGGAAACAGAAATGAAAATGGTCCTTCAGGCTATGTCCAGATGGAGTGGAATGGAAGATCCTTACATACTCTGATCAGTCAGGCCTTGGAGGCACTTTCTTCTAAGAAAAGATGTAACCTTCTGCAATCTATTCAACTTCTGCAATTTCTAAGGGGAAAAATATTTATCTATACCTGCTATCATTATGCAACAGGCCCAGAAGTTGAGACGACATTCTCACTGGAGGATCTGGTGAATATATTATATTGTCCATCAAAATCAAAATAATTACTGAAATAATTTACAGGTGTCTCCAGCATACAAGGACTGTGACATGAAGATGGATTTGTGGTACACGTGCGGCACAAGTTAAAGGAGGAAAAATGTATTTAGCTCACAGTTTGTAGAGGTTTCGGTACATAATTGGCTGGCTCCAAGGCAGGGTGCCACATGATAGATGGGACAACATTTCTTGGTGATGGAAGATAGCAAAAGCAACAAGGGAAGGAGATAGACCAGACTTTTTCTTTCCTTTATATTGTATCCCTTTTCCTGGGATTAAGGTGGTACCAACCCAATCAGTAGACTGATCCAGCAATCATCCATCCTTAATCTCAGCACCCTTCATCCCAGCATTGCACTATGAATCAATTATTCTCTCTAGATTCAGCCACTTCCATAAAACCCCTATGAATGGATGAGGCTTTGGGAGGACATCTAAACCCAAAACATAACACTTATGGAAATATAAAATGGTGCAGACACACTAGAAAACAGTTTAGCAGCATTTAAACAATAGTTACTTTACCTGGCTAAACTTTTATTGAATATTTACTCCACAATAATGAAAATTTATATTCAAGTGAAATCTATATAGGAATTGTAACATCTTTATTTATAATGGTCAAAAAATAGAATCAGCCCAAAAGTACTTCAAAAGGTAAGTGGTTAGCCATACTGCAGTTCATGAAAACCATCGAACACGTGCCAACAGTAAAGAAGCAATGAATAATAAGTACACATACTATAAGATGTACATCCAGACAGTCAGGCTGAGTTAAACTGCAAAACTTGCCCATTGTATATACCTATTTATGGATTAATTTTGAAATAGAGGGAAGATGTTAGTGGTTACTAATAGAATGGGACCAAAATGGAGAAGGTGTTGGGAGATGTGACATCACAAATAGGAACACAGGACACACTGTGGTGTTGGATAAGACTGTAATGAATTAAGTCAACCTTAAAAAAGATGCAGTTGTATAGGATTTTATACATATGACAACCAGTATAAGTATGAATATATTTGATGAAAATCAATAGTTCTAATATCTTGGTTGAGAAAATGTACCTTAGAGTTCTTTCAGAGGGAAAATGTACAGAGGATCTTTCTATCACTTTTATTACAACTGCAATTGAAGTTAAAATTTTGTCCATGAAGTTTCATTAAAATGACTAACAGAATTATGAAGATTAAAATGCTTATGTATGGACCTGAGAGAAACCACAGTGATAAAGGTAATAAGGAAACGAATAAGGAAAGCAGTAGAATTTTATCGTTAGCTCACTAGCATGACAAACAGAAATAAACAAAGAACTGCATATCGGCCGAGCTACTGCAGTTGTTATATATCATTGTAAAGACAGATTCACTCATTTAATTCTTTAACAGAATATGAGATGTTCTTCAAAACTTACTCTCTGTTTCTGTATTCATCTATTTACCCTCAGAAGTTCTTGGTTTTTTTACATGCTGTTCCTGATCAGGGAGTGTTTGCAGACTGAATGTATAATTTAATTAGTAAATTCATTGTTTGAAGATAACATGCAAATGATTGAATGATAGATTGAAAAGGGTGGAATATCTTGTCTGCCTGTGAAAGTCAATAGAAATAGAGTAAATAGGAACAGAAATTTGGATATTTTAATCAAAGATGAAATGAAAAAGGAAAATGAATTAAAATTTTAAAAGTTTTATGGTCAGTAAACTGATAATTTACTCCTTCAGGTTCTTATACTAGGTAGATAATACAGTGTGTACACGTGTGGGTCTGATTTACTCCACTTATGAGTATGGTCCTTAGTTGTATGCATTTACTGATGAAAGCCTAAAGTTT
Organism: Chinchilla lanigera; assembly: GCF_000276665.1. Classification (NCBI taxonomy): domain Eukaryota; kingdom Metazoa; phylum Chordata; class Mammalia; order Rodentia; family Chinchillidae; genus Chinchilla; species Chinchilla lanigera. Next base: position 26,460,497 of record NW_004955406.1, on the reverse strand, counting down.
ATCATTTTTTATAACTGAGTAATACTCCATTGTATAAAAATACCATGTCTTTTTTATCCATTCCTCAATTGATGGACATTTGGATTGTTTCTAAGATATAACTGTGACAAACTGTGCTGCCATAAACATGGGTACACATACATCACTGTGGTGTGATGCTTTTAATTCTTCCGGGAATATACACAGAAGGGGAAGAGCTGGATTAAGTGGAACTTCTCATCCCAGTTTTGTGAGGAATCTCCATACTGATTGCTACAATAGTTTCACCACTCTACACTCCCACCAGCAGTGGAAAAGTGTTCCTTTCTGCCTACAGCCTCTCCAGCATTTGTTATTGGTTGGTTTCTTAATGATAGCCATTCTTTCTCATGTGGGATGTAATCTTAGTGTTGTTTTCATTTGCATTTCTTGAAAGATCAATGATGTTGAACATTTTTTCATATATTTATTTGCCATTAGTATTTCTCCATCTGAGAAATTTGTATTCATCTGAGATGCCCATTTTTGTATTCAGCCTTTGAATTTTGGGGACCTGAGTTTTTAAAATTCTTTATATGTTCTAGACAGAATTCTTTTGTGTGAGGGGTAGTTGGCTAAATTTTTCCCAATTCATGGGTTTTCTTTCTACTCTGTTGCTGATTTTTTTTTTTCATGTGGAAAAACTTTTCAATAAGATGAGATCCCAGCTGTTGATTCTTTCAAGTATTTCCTGTGCAGTTTGGTTTTCGGTTATGAACTCTCTGCTTACGCCTCTCTGTTCAAGATTTTTACCTACTTTCTCTTCCAGTAGATTGAGTGTTTTTGTTTTAATATTTTTATAACTTTGATCCATTTCGACTTTAGTGCATGGTGATATACATCAGTCTAGTTTTAGTCTGTGGTGTGTGGAAAGCCAGTTTTCCCAGCAACATTTATTAAAACATACAATAGATATTATGAAAGGAAAAGAAACTGCTCAAAGAAAGGAACAACTGGGATAAGGGAAAGTAGGAAAAAGAAAGAAAGAAAGGAAATATACGTGTATAGAAGGATTACTGTACTGCTGATGTCTAACAGTGTTTTGAAAGGAACAGTTAATGCTCAAATTTTTGATCAGTTTTTCATGGTTATATCTGATAATCTGAACAACTAATTTGAAGACAACAGTATTCAATATAACAAGCACTGACGAATTCCTACCATCTTGTCTAGTGAAACACTGCATCATTTCTAATGGGCTTTTTGGTTTTATTTTTTATTCTCTTTAATTGTTTGATCAGTCTTGCATTCTTACATCTGGTAATCTGAGCAACTTCATTGAAGATAACAATATGTAATATAGCAACCACTGTTAATTCCTATTATTTTGTTCTAAAACCCTGTACCATTTTTGTTTTTGCTTTGTTCTGTTTTTGTGTATGTTGGTGGTATTTTGCTACTGTTCTTTTCTATTATTATTAAAAAATAATCACACTGGAAATTTTCCTTGAAAATTTTCAAAAAAGAGAAACTATACATCTCTCCTTTGATCCAGATCTAAAGTTACAATTTCTCCATGGACCGATCTGTCTAGGACTCTGGAAGCACTTTTCAATCCCCCTCTTCTCTTACAAATACATCAGTTGGTCTACAATCCCTTCTGATATCACTTTTAAATTACTTCTCTATCTCTAATCTCACTGAAACTCTTCCAACTCCAGTTCTCGTTAACTCCCAGCTAACCCATAGCAACAGGCTCCAGGTTGGCATCATAACTCATCATCTACACAGAATCTCATATATTTTATAGCAAACGTAATTACTTTTCTAAAGCACAGATTCGGCAAAGAATGCATTTCACTTACACATATGTTAAAGTATTCAAAAATTGCTTAGTTTGGGGGCGGGGGATTTAGCTCAGCGGCAAAAGCGCCTGCCTGGCAAGCGCAAGGTCGTGAGTTCGGTTCCCGGTTCCGGAGAAAAACAAAAAACCAAAAAAAAAAAAAAAAAAAAAAATTGCCTAGTTTGACTTCGCCTGGTGTTACCACCATTAATGTTTACCAATGTGCTCACTTTCTACTCAGACACTGCCTGTTGTTCAGTGTGCCATTCTGTCTTCAACAACCTTTCCATGAGTTTTTACATCAGTCTAGACTTTCCTCATACATGAACAGTATTTGTATTCCGTAGAGGCAATCTCAGAAATGAGTCTTCATTATCTTCCTTTCAAAACTCATTTTTACTTCAAAAGTTCTTTTGTTCATCTATCCCTCCTATAGAGTACAGACTAGAGTTTCAGTTTATTAAACACTTCTACTTTTGATACTTGAGTTTTGAACAGGGACCCAGACTAATTCATCCAGCATCTTTGAAAAGGTACGATGCTCAGTGGATTAAACTGAGTTGAATTGCTTTATTCTTTTAACAATTCTCATTTAGGCGCTTACACTTGCTAGTCATGTCCCCACTTATTACAGAAGGAGTAATGAATACAAGATTACAAAACATTGCTTTCAGGCAGCATTCAAGGAGGAGAAACAACTTAGAATAGATAAATGCACAGTACTACAGCTGATATTGAAAATTATTCTAAAGAAGAAAATGAGTTTATATAGGTTGTCAGAAATTAAAACTTGTCCTATAAAAGTCAAATTATGGGGATTGTTTTGAATATGTTTCTAATACTGTGAATGAAATAACCATCCAGATTTTGTGACTGTTAGTTATGGATTGCAAGGGATGAATTTGGAAAGTGTAATAATCTTACTGATAAATCTGTATAAAGCTGTAATGACAGATCATTAATGTTCTTTCTCCAGTTCTAGGAATGACTTTTGTTTTGAGTCACAATATAAACTTTCTGGTCAAGTTATCTTAAATTATTTACTTTTTGTTGCTACAATTGTAATGATTAAAAGGGTTTTGAAAACATAGCCTAGAATGGGCTGAATGTTGAATGGCCATTGAAACAAAAAGCTGTATGAGTACAAATTATTTTAATATTTGTAGTGGCTTTGTGGTTCATACTGAGCATCTCTAATCAGAGAATCTGAAATCTGCGGTGCTTCATTAATTCAAAACTTTTGAATACTAATTTTAGGGCACCAATGCAAAATTCTACACTGAATTTCATGTGGTGGATGGCACTCAGAAAACATGCACACAGCACATAGTTCACTTAGCATATCTGAGAGAAAGAGAAAACCCTCCTAAGATCCATCTGTCTTGGAGGATGGATACTTAACCTTACAGAGGGGTTAAGCATGCTCAAGAGGAAGCGGCTGTCCTGGGACATGCTAAAGCAGCACTCAGTGTAAGTGGAACTTGCTGAGTTAGGCAAGGTTCCAAGTCTTGGTTACTTTTCTCTCATTGCTGGGACAAAATACCTGATGCCCAAAATTAAGGAAGGAAAGGTTTATTTTGCCTACAGTTTGTGGAGGTTTCAGTCCATACTTGGCAGGTTACAAGGCAGAGTGGCACATGGCAGAGGGCTACAGCTCATGGCGGCAGAACACAGCAAAAGCAACAAGGACTAAAAGGGAGGAATGGCTGTAAGCAGCCTCTTCCTGTCCTTTACTTATGCAAATTATCCACCCCAGGGCGAGTGTAGCTCTCACACCCATAATCAATCAAACCCTAAAAGCCTGCCCCTTGACCGCATGAGGCTTTGGGGGGACACCCAAACACAAACTGTAACACCATCACGTGCCCAAGTTCTCCCATGCAAGTACTCCCATAATGAGAACTAAAATTAAACGTGTTCAGGGTGAATATCAAAGGCAGGTTACCCAGAGTGTCCCACACAGAGCCAAAAACTACATACATTTCTCACTGTGGATTTTTTTGTTTTGTTTTGTTTTTGTTATTTTCATTCTGTGGTATAAAGACATTCTGGAATATACCAAAGGAAACAAAAAAAAAACCTGAAAATACTCCCATGGAAAACAGTGATAAGAAAACGAAAAGTCATATGTGTTCAGTGATAATACAGAAATTCAAGCCATTCGCCAAACTGGACAGCTATGTAAATGCGAATTAATTTACCCAAAAGGAGATATTGAAATGATGATTATGTAGAACCTGAAGGAACAGAAAGTGAAATTGTTGAATTTCCACTTTGAAAAAGTTGAACAGAAGCTCAATATTTTTAAGGTTTATGGTAATAAATTGTCTGTTCATCATACGGTGTTGGAGAAAATCATTGATAAGATTGTCAAGGCTGTTTCAGATAAAAACCTCATGCCAAAGCGTCCATCTATAAAGTGTTGATGAAACATCTCTGTTTTGGTGTTGTTTGTCTAAATACTAACTACGTTTGAGAGAGCAACCTTACAGAGGTTAAGTATGCTCAAGAGGAAGCGGCTGTCCTGGGACATGCTAAAGCAGCACTCAGTGTAAGTGGAACTTGCTGAGTTAGGCAAGGTTCCAAGTCCTTACTGCTCTAAAAGAATAGATTTTTACCAGTCCATTATTACACCGATAGGGTGGTATGGCTCACCAGGGAAGTCTTTTCTGATTGGCTGCTCTTTTTGTACAACTGGCATTTGCTTAGTAAAGGGAGTGGAACTGGATGAAGCTTACAAGACTTTGTTATTCCCTAGTTATGTTTCTGCTCATTTTCAGGCTTAAATGCTAATAAAAATAATTTTATGCCACATACTTTTCCACAAATATGACCTAAAAAATATACCATTTTGACTTGAATTTCTTCAGACCTATTGAAAGTAAATATGAAAAGGTTTTCTAGGTCAGTGTGTAACCAGCAGTAAGCAAAGGCATAGGGGTAGATGGTTTTCAAAATGTTTAGCACAAAAGATGCCATATATTCTATTTCCAGTGGTGAGGCCACAGTGAATGAAGACGTAGTGTGCACGGCTGGCACAACCTCTGGCCTGTGACTACGTTCAGTGATGACAGGGAAAAAGTGGTGATTTTTCGAGGACTCTATATGTCAAGTAAAACGTGACATCAGATAACCTTACACTTTCATAAATTATGCTTCCACGTTCTATCAGGTAGCTAGAAAAAGTGGATATCAAACAAACTCTCAACCTCAGAAATGAGCCTTCAGTTCCCATTTATTGACAAATAGTGGAATCGCTGGATGAGCTGATTCAAGATGATATGATGATGGCTATGAAGATGACATCATTAACACTGAAAAAAGTGAGTATGGATGAGCTGATCAAATGTGTAATGGGCTTAATGAAGGATTACAGCAGAGTGAGAAAAAGAAATCATGTCAGGACACAAAACCAACTAGATTTTTCTGTGATAAAACGGCTGTCACCAAAAACGCTGCTAATAAGCAGAAGACTGAGGAAATCATCTAGAATGCCACACAGCAGAATGGCTTTCACCTCCCACGGAACAGCTTTGTCCTGCAACTGCTTTTGACATTTCTTTTTAAAAATACGTGGGCATATACATACACACATATGTGTACATGCATACATAATAAACTCTCAGTCAAAGCATGGCAGAGAACATGAAAAAACCTGCCGTTTCTTATTTGTCCTGAGGGTTAGCAGCTGACACAGATGTTATAGTAATGCTGTTGTTCTGCTTAGTGACCCTGAACACTGTGTGATTGGAATGTCATATTCTATCTTTGAAGTATTTAGGTAGAAATAAGTGTAAGAAAGTTAATGATTGCTCACTGGTGACACGTGAATGAAGAATCAGGAATGATAGTGATATGAAAAATCACATTCTACATGGGCGGCTGAGATAGTGACAACTTTGCTCTTTCTGCAAATTTTCAGTTTTCTTAATTGAGAATTACACACATACATAAACTTTGTTTTATGGAGAAATTTTTTAAATACCTGTAGACATATATATGTACTTATATATAAATATATGTACTTATGAATTTGTACATAAAATATGTAAACTACATATATTTAGTTGATAATATACATTTATAGATAAATGCATATCAGTATTCATATAAGTACATATGTGTAATTTCCTTCTGAGTACTAAACATGTGAAAATATTGGAAAAAATTTTGAAATGTAAAATGTGAAATAATTCTGGTCTCAATCCTATCTTGTTAATAATACCATTACTGGGCCTGGAACTAGGCTAATAGTTGTCCTTCCTCAATTGGTTTTTTTGTTTCGTTATTTTGTGTTTTAGATTTTCTCACTCTGTATTCCAGACTAGATTTGAACTCACACTATAGCCCATGCTGGTCTGAAACTCATGGGTAGCTCAGGCTGGTCTCAGATTCATGGTGATGCTCCTGCCTCAGCCTCCTTAATAATGGGATTACAGGCATGTAGTACCATGTTAACCCCTCTCTTAATATTTTAAGTAATATAGGTGTGAAAGGCAGCACTGAAAATATGTATATGAAGTCTTTTGACATGTGTATGTAAAGCGCTTTGCTTCTGATCTGTAATATTATTTGTCCTGATGGGTGTTCCACATGGTCAGCTGTTAATAAGACTTTCAAGACAGAGCATAGCATGACTTTGAGGAAGGTCATGGCTTTGCAGCTTCAGGATGTGGGAGACATTTTCTGTGCTGTTTCCCTAATACTAAGCTCAGCTATCCCCAGAGCTATCAGCTCAAATGGAACATTTACTCTCCTTGAATTATCTTTTAACTCTTTTCTTATAAAATGCCTTTTGTTCTCTCTTAGTAGACAACACCTTTGTTCTCATTAGGTATCAAAGACAGTGTTCGCCTCTGATAAACAGTGGTCATCAGCCCTGTCCTTGTGTTACAAGTCTTTTTTACTTTCTATGTGACATGAGTCATTGGTGATCATCACCATCATCCCCAATAATGACTGGGAAAGCCCCAATATTGATTGGGAAACTATATATAGGCCATTGATACTATACAAATTTTGAATAGTACTGGAAGGCTTAAATAAATATATTCCATATTCCATCATTTCCCTTTTTTATAATGGAGAACAATTTACCATTTGTTTTTGGCAATTTATGCCCTCTCTTATTTCTTGTAGTAAATTTGTTACTGTAGTAAACATGTGCATATTGCTATTATTTGATTTATTACTTAGACATTCTCTTATTTTTCCCATTACTGAGACAAAATATCTAACATTAAAAGTTAGAAGAAGAAAAGCTTATAGTACTTCACAGATTTTTAGAAGTTTCAGTTCATAGTTGGCTGGCTCCAAGGCAGTGAGGCATGGCAGAGGGGCGTCACAGAGGAGAAACAGTTCATGGCAGGCAGAAGGCAGCAAGCAGCAAAGTAGCTAATTAATGAAACAGTGAAGTTGCAGCTCGAGCAGCTTGGCTTTCCTGTTTATCTCTTCCAGGCTACCATTCCTTTGGGTGATGCCACCTACACACAGGGTAGTCTTTCCCATTATCCACCAAGAACTATGCCAAATCAATCACTAGAATAACTTACTAATCACATACCCTGAATCCGAGCATCACACACCCTAGATCCAGCCCCCTTTGAAAAGTTCCACCTAAGACTTCAAGAGGCCTTTAAAGGACATCTAGACACAAGCCATAATGGAGGTCTTACATAGTAGTAATGGCTAGGTGGTTTGTCTTGCTTACATTCCCATCTTCCCAAATTTTAGTAATTATAGCAATCAGTTGTGGTATAGGTTACCATTCAAAAAACTAATATAACTCATCGTCTTGGAATACTTAAAAGATGGTGGAATAAATAATACAAGCTACTAATTTTCAAAACAAATAAGTTACAAATACATAATATATTCTATAAAAATAGCAATTGTTTATTATTTAAGCATATCTAAAATTCGGTAGACTGTTCAACTGATCTTGGCTCAGTTTGGCTGGATACATTTTCTTGTCTCTGGAGGGCTCGTCATACACTGGGGATGGTCTTAAATGTAGGGGTTCAGCATTTCCTATGAGTGTTTAATCATTTCAAAAGCTTATGAGAACAGAAATCTAAGAGTGACAGTACAAGTTTGTACGTCCTCTTAAAAACTAATTTGGCAATTGATGCACCACGTCTATATCTATTCTATTGAGCAAATCAAAACTCAAATTTACTGGATTAATTAGATTTTTGTTTCTGGGACAACATACTAGATATAGACATCTGTAAGGATACTAGCCTTATTTTGGCTCACAATTTTACAGGCTTTTCTCCATGCATGCCTGTCTACAAGGTTGAAAAAACTGCTTACTTCATGGCAGCCCAGAAGAAGAGAGTAAATGAGCCAAAGTAAGACATAAACTCTTCAAGATATGCATGCAGTAACCTACCCTCTCTCCCTGGGCCCCAAGTCCTAAAGAGCACATTCAGGGAATGGATTACTCTATTGATGAGTTCAAAGATTTAGAGATCTCCTTGCTTTTTTAGACCTCACCTCTGAGCATTGCTACCCCCATACATGAGTCTGTTGAAGACAGTTTAAACTATAAAAGCCACCCACATGTAAATGGAGAATAAGTGATATTTCCTTACTAATTGGAAAATATGTGAGCACATTTTGCTAAAGGCTTGGATCCAAGGAGGTATGAAGAACTGGGGTTATTGTTTTGTATCAATCTATGACCAAATATTTGAGAAGGTATTCATGATTACAAATATCTGATAGTTGTGACAATCAAAGCAAAAAACTATCTGACAGCATAGTTTTTTTATTATGAAAAAACTAAAATAAATAAATTTTCACTAATTTTGAAAAACATAGTTGACTAGTATCTTATGGGATAAGGTCATAACTCTGAAAATTAAAATTCATAGGGGTACATATATAAATAATATATAAGTCTAAGAATGAAATCTATCCTACACTTACCTGTCTTTTCCAAAAAGTACAGAATTTTAACATTTGGGTAATGTTTAAAACTGAATGTAGGTGAACAGGAAAGGGTTCACTGAATCCCAATTCAAAACTTCTATTTCTGTTCCCATGACATTAGTGCACGAGGATGCTATTTACAGAGATTCACAAAGTATAATGACTGCGATCAGCTATCTATATGCATAATTCATAAGGACAAGTTGCAAATATCCTGGTGCATGAAGCAAATCTTTTTTAATTTGCATTTTTCCATGACTTTCTGAAAAGATTTTTAATTTTGTTTGTTTGGGCCTGAAAAGAATCACATTTGTATTTACATATCATTCACCATATGCAGTACCTATTGAAGTAATTTACTCCTTGAAATGTACTGTAGTTTAAGACCAATGATTAACTTATACTTATCAGTCATCTTAAAAGTGTATGGAATGTATGAAAGAGTGAATGTTAGGGAACTGAACTCAGATATTTTCTTTTATTCTGTTTATGGTAATTTTAAGTGGTAAAAGTTTTTTTGAGAATACTTAATATGAGAGACATTATGCCACACTAAGCCTAACAAGCATATATTAGACTTAGCATTTTCCTTAGAACATTCATATGAGATGAAAAGTCTTATCCTTGAAATAGTATCTGTTGAATGGTTTGTTGTTGGTTTAAAAAAAAAAAAACACTCTCCTTGAATAATTTAATCATTTTGCCTTTTCAAAGAAATTTTGCTTTTTTTCCAAAAAAGCACTTTAACTTTTTTAACTTTTATTTTTTATTAGTATATGTTTGCAAAAGAAGGAATATTTTTCATATAATCTGAAAGATGGTCTTTGTGAGTGAAAGGACAGAGAAGGTTGCTAGGGATGAACTTGGGACCTCACACTTGCTAAGCCTGCTGTACAACTGGGCTACGGCTTCAACTCATGAATAGATTTTTGTAGTTTGAGTAGAAAAAGATGTAAAGCAAGTAGGATCTCATGTGCTGATTGTGTCAGAAAGAAATTGGAAGCCCATATATGAGATGTAAATTTTAAATAATTAACTCCATGATACATTAAGCAGGAGGACAGAAAAGAGTTTAAGATTTTTCTGAGCATTTTTAATGTGGGTAGGTCAATAGGGAAGTGGGTATAAAGAGTTTTGTAGAAAACAAGAATATAAAAATATTCCTTCCCTATTTCTCTCTATAACAGTAACAAATATATTTCACACCTCTTTGTTTCAAGTTGGGTAAGCTATGTTGCATCTTTTTAATGCACATATATGGAAATGCCAAAATTAAAAAAGTAAAACATCCTCTTCACAATGCTCATAGAAAAGTTAAGCAAACTATTAACGAAGAGGATCTCTTGGAATAGCAAGCATATTATTATTCATGTTAAACTGTGTAACCTCAGCTTCTTTTTGTAACTTATTTTTCTTTTTTGTCATTAAATTCTATACATTCTATAAAATGAATGTAAGTATGTTCAACATATAAAATTTTATATTATTCTAAATCTTGGTGCCAGGCTAAAACTTCTATAAAATGTGCTCCAAAAATATTTGAAACACCTATGTATAATGATATTTACTATTTAACTGATAGAAAATATTAATGATGCTGCATGCTATATATGTTTTCTTAATATGAAAATATTAACAGTTGGTTAAGAACGTCATACTTTAAATTCAGTAATTTTGACATTAAATGAAAAATTCTAAACACTAAACAGATTATATTATGACTTAAAATTGCTGGTACTGTGAACAAATAGAATAAGGAGAGTATAAGTTCTATGAGACCATTACACAGGAAGGGTGAAAATCTGCTGCCGTTGAAAAAAATGACAAAAAAATAATAGAAGCAAAAAAAATATTTCTATTGGAATGACATAGAATAATTTGAACAGAAAGGATCTTGAGGGGCCGGGGATTTAGGTCAGCAGCGCAGCGCCTGCCTGGCAAGAGTGACGTCGTGAGTTGGATTCCCAGTACCAGAAAATAAACAAGAAAGGATCTTGGAATTTTTCTATTTCTATAACAATATCCTCATTATCACTAAAATAAAGCTAAGGAACAAAGAAGCAAATTTATTTATTCAAGATCAAAAATATGATTTAGACTTACATCTAAAATAGAGGCAGAATATACAGTAATAATTAAAGAATCCACTTAGACGGCACAGAATTTTGCTTCTTTATTTGGCCTCTAGATTTGTTTATGTATTGGAGATTTAATGAACAGCGTCATAATATTGGTGTTGTGTGAATTTGCAAGTACTAAGTAAAGAGATGATGCAGAATTGGAAAAGAGCAAATACTCAGTGCTCAATATTCATGTTTATTTGAACACCATGCCAGAATAGAGCTCTTGCCTTGCATGAACAAGGCCCTAGGTTCTCTCCCCAGCACCACATACATACAAAAAAAAAAACCAATAATAAAAAATAAATAAATAAATTTTAAAAAAAAAGCATCAGAGGAAGCTGATAAAATTCTCAAAATTTGATTTTGAACTTCACAATTGTCAAAGATTGGACTGGCTTTTATCTGGTCAGAGTGCTCCCGAAAGACTGCAAAAGATAAGATTTTTTAAAAACTAAATAGGTATGTGGATTGCATAAGGAAGCCTAAATCATATTCTGTGTTATGTTAACATTGTTTTGAGTATACTTTTCATCCAAAGACATCTTCCTGGATTTTAGCTATAGTATAAAGACTAAGTAACTGCAAAAATTTCCCACCAAAGTGGTAATTTCGGAGCCAGCCATTAATGTTTTACTTCCTCATCCTTCATAATACTGCATTTTCTCTACCCAAGTCTTCTTGTTTGTCCTCTTAAAATTGAAATCTAGGAGACTATTTACATATAGTCCCAAAATGCCTTAGTATTTAAAAGATTTGGGAGTTTAGGCCATACATGAAGATAGGCGAACATAGCACATATTTTTTACCATTTCACTTGTAAATTTATGGAGCACAATAGATTTTACATCTTCAAATTAAAATTTGCAAATATATATCTCATGATTTATACTGATTTTTTAAACTAATTATATAGAATATGAAAGCCAACATTCTATGCTAAATTAAAATGCACAGTAATGGGGCTGGAGATTTAGCTCAGCTGCACAGTACCTGTCTGGCAAGTGCAAGGTTGTGAGTTCGATTTCCGGTACTAGAAAAAAAAAAACCAAAATGCACAATAATGATAGACTTATCTGGAAATATATTGAAAATGTTTTATAAGGTATGCAGATTTTTTTGGGAGGGTGAGACATAGTCCAGTGAAACTAGTTTAGGAATAAAAACAGAACTGTGTTATAGCTTTCAATCAGAGAAAGTTGGCAGCGAGGGCCATGCACAGCTTGCACCCAGAAACAGGCTACAGCAACCTGGAGTCCAAGGGGGCTGCTTATTTACAGCAAGTGGAGTGGAGTGAGTTAGCTGTCACAGTTTCCCTGAGAATAGGCTAATGTAATAACTTCTCAGCCCCAGGTGCATAAAGTCTGCTTCTAATTGTCTGGTGTCTGGGATAAAGCAATTGGGAAGCTGTGCAGTGGCCCTAGAGTCCTAATGCTGTCCCAAAACAAATGTTTAGGATTTGGAGTTAATCAGCTTTTCAAACCACAGATTTAAGACAGTCTTTTCTCTCTAAATCTTCTATCACATTATTTTATGTATAAGATGATGGATATTCAAATTCAGATATAGGGTATAAATCTTATATATTAAATGTATAAAATATTGGTTTGACTGTAATTTAACAGAATGTAGAATGAAACTAATAAATGAAACAATAACGAATATTTCCTGTGAATACAGGACATCAAATTGTAGATCTTCACTCTTCAAGAGAGAAACCACAATCATTTAACGATCCTGTGTACTAATTCATGGCAAATAACAAGAACGTAGAATCGATTTAAAATAGTGAATTCTCCGTTTATAAAATATTTTAGAGTTAAGTTTTTTAACTTTAAGATGTTTTACTGTACAGTGTCAAACATGTATGCCAAACCTGAGAATTACATTTAATTGGCAGTTCTAGCCATTTCTTTGAATTCAACTTGAGTTATTTTTTACATACATTGTAATGCATCCATTTCAAATTAGCACTTTAACAAATTATGATGAATGCAGGTACTGTGTAAAATTCTACCATGGTAAAATATAAAGCATTTCATTACCTAAAACCTTGAATACAACTTGTATCAAAATTTCACTCTGAGTAGCCAACTACCTTTTATAATAGATTAAAAGTCTGCATAGTTCCTTTCTATTTTGAATACTTCATGAAGCAATTCATGTCTGGGTTACTGCACTCAGTTAGTTTCAGAACTTCCTCTGTACTATTATGTATAAAACTAGTCTATTTCTTTTTCTGAGTATATTCTCTGTGTCTATAGACTAAAATTTTAATAAACATATTGATAGAAATGTAACTTATCAATTTTAACTATTATTAATGCTGTGAAATGTTATAAGATGTAACATAAATGTATTCTTTTATTTCTCTGTTTTAAATAACTAGCAATGGAAATATTGTACAGTGAGCATACATTTAACTTTGTAAGAAAGTGACAAGCTGTTTTCCAAAATTGCTGTAATATTTTGTTTCTATTGCCAATGTATAACAGGTACAGTTTTTTCACATCATTTCACAGCAATTGGTGTCCTCAGCTTTCTTCTATTTATAAAATTATTTTCACAAACAATTTTAGCTTTTCAAGTCTACATAAAGAGGCATTTCTTTTTTTTTTTTTTTTTTGGTTTTTCTCCGGTACCGGGAACCAAACTCACGACCTTGCGCTTGCCAGGCAGGCGCTTTTGCCGCTGAGCTAAATCCCCAGCCCCGAGGCATTTCTTGATAGATTTAATTTGGATTTTCCATATGACATCAGACCATATTTTTCTATCAATATTAGGGGCCTGAAATATAGATTGGCATCACAGTGCCTGCCTGGCAAGTACAAGGTCCTGAGTTCCATTTGTGATAACACAAACAAACAAACAAACAAGCAAAGAAAACTCACAACAACATTTTGGTCATGTGCATATCTTTTGTATAGCTTCTGCTCCAACGTTTACCTGACTTTCTATTTTTCTAATTATTAAGTGTAAATAATTCTCTCTATACTCGAATATAAATTCTTTCAGGATACATGCTTTGTAAATATATTCTTTTAAATATACTCTGTGAGTCCATGTCTGGCTTTAAATTTTCTTAATAATTTCAGTGTCTAAGCAGAATTAGTATCTGATGCTTCACATGCTAGGAAATCTTCGCTCTTTCCAGAAAACGAAGATTTTTCTATGCTACTTTTTACATTTAAGAACATGATCTATCAACTAACTCAATTCTGTCATACAAATCAAATCGCTAAAGCCATTGGAAGTTTATAAAAGAATAAAACATATTGTAGAAATATGAAAATGTATGCTAAAATCTTTCCTATCTTAGATGCCCTGGGATTAATATATATAAAAATATTTTGATTGTGCACAAATCCCTACTGTTCCAATTCATTCAATCTATAAAAGAAATCTATTGACTAAAGATTGCATTAGCACTGGCAGTGCCATAAATCCTTGCTTGTAACAAAATGTGTAGTGGAAATAAATATGTGGTACAGAAAATGAATCTCATAGGAAAAGGACATAAGTAGTTAATTAAAAGGATTTCAAAGCTCTGGCCAATAAATTGGTACCACTTAATTTGCTTAAAATTAATTTCATGTGTAAAAAAGTCTTGGAATGATAGAAATAAAAATTTGTAGAGGAAGTCAAAAATTAATTTTTGCTTATTGTTACCCATTTAAATTATTTTATTTAATTTAATTACTCAGAACATTCACACTTCTGTTCCTATCTAGCTTTGTGAAAGCTATAAAATTAAACTTTAGTTTTTGAAGAAGTATAAAATACTAGGAAGGCTAGCCAGTTAATTAGTGTATTCATTATGTATGGACCAGTTAAACATACTAAGTGCTCTTTCCAACTTTGATTAAGCAGTAGTTTAAAAAAAAAATAATGAAACCCTCAGTTCATGATGGAAGTTACATCCTCAGGGTTTCAGTGAACCAAAATCTCATCTTTAGATATTTCACAATTCATAAGAAGTTTTCCTAATTGACTACATTGTTTCATATATATTTTCCTGAAGACTTCTGGGTACACACACACACAGTTTTTCAATATACAATATTAAAATCATTAAGAAATTAGTTATATAAATCTTTCAAAATTCATTAGTGATAAAAATCTAACCAATCCATTTTTAGTGTATCTATTTACTTATTTTTTATGAAGTAAAAACGTATTTTTACATTAAAATTTTGATATATGGCAGCTAAATAGCTTTAAAAAAAACAAAATATTGACTTTTTTTGTCATTTTGAGACAGGATCTCTCTATGCAGCTCAGCTGGTCTTGAGCTCCCTTTGTAGCCCAGACTGGTCTCCAACTCGCGACGATCCTCCTGCCTCAGCCTCCAACTGCTGGGATTAAAGACGTGCAGCACAAGCCCGGTCGACATGTTTTTATTTGTTCTTACAATAACATTAGTCTTTCAATTAAAATGATAGCTATCATTTCTTAAGTAAAAGGTGAGGAAAGTAAATATTTTTTAAGCTTATTGAAAACTAAAGTATACATAAATATTAATATAAATAAATGATAGACATGTATTATCAATACTCAAATTTTTCTATGTTTTTCATATGAGCTTTGAAGTTTTCTAAACTAGATAGTTTGTTAACATAATTGAGGCTAATAACAATGCACTGAAAGAAAAATATAAGTCAAAGTAATGTAAATACCCACGAACTCAAATATGAGTATTATAGATGAAAGAGTAGAAGATATAAGTAGATCTAACGTATTCGATAAAACATTCAGGGGAAAAATTTGTGTTAGTATTAGGATAACAAAAGAAATATTCATTTAGGTTTCTCAAGCTAACTGTAATTAAAGAATATATTCATTTTCACTTTTCTCCCAGTAATATGGTATACTGGATTTGATATCTATGTGATAAAATAAAATCATTCTATCCATCACAAAAATTCATTTCTTCAGTCAAACAGTTAGTAGCTAATACTTTTACAATACATTTAGTTTTTGGTTAATTACTTTTTTTCACGTGTATATATTGTTATTCAAACTGATAGTTATTTGAAATGTAGAGTATATGATATAAACTATTAATGAGATTTTGAGTTAGTCCTTTGCATTCTTTCACCTTTATGGTCTGTATAGCACCCCAGTATTTATTAGATTTTCATACTTGTTCTAATACATTTATACTTTAAAACTAAAAATACAAGTTAGTCTAGTACTGAAATATTGAGTGTTACATGGATAATTACTGCTTGAATTGTACCAAATTTGAATTGGCTTCAAAGTCAAAGTAGTGCTTAAAGAATGAAGTTTGCTAGTATTAAAAGTTATCTTCATATTTTATTGATGATGAAAGGTACGGTGAACATTTTGAAAGGCTTACAGATAAAGAAAAAAAGGCTTGTATCTAAATTTCTTTACCAATTTAGTAGCATACCCTTACTATTATGTTAGACTTGTCCAGGAATTGTAAAGATTTCTGCATTATAATTGGCATGCTTCGTTCATGAATAAAAAGAAGAAGTAGAGACAGTAGATGACAATTGCCTAACAGATTGAGAAGATATTGCTACAGGGAGACCATGTATTTTCTACTGAATAATCTCCACATCAGAAATGCTATAAGGGATCAGCTGTCTCCAAAAGTTAACAGTAAAGCAGTTAATAATCACAAGCATAGAAATCTGGGAGTTTGGCAGGAATTCCTTCTGCAGTTGATCAAGTATTTGAGCATAAAAATTATGACAAGAACCCTAATATTTAGTCCAACAATTTTCCCTTGTGTAAAAATGACTGATAATTTCAAAAGTAAACATTTTATAGCCTCAAATAGAATGCTTTAATGAAAACAAAAATGATGAATGAATTGACAATCTCATAAAAGGTATCAGTAGAAAGTTTCCAGTATCCATTGAAAATTGCAGTAAAAAAAGGAGCAAGAGAGATAAAAAGAGAATTGCTACATTCTTGGTAGCAATGAAAAGAAAAAAATGTGGAAAATGAAGTAGTTTCCTATAGGGACTGATGAATGCACAATTTTGAATTCATGCTGTTTCCAGGATATTAAGACTAAATATAGTACATCTGCTCTATGGCATCAGAGATAATATATCACAGTGTGAAGTTTCACGATGATTATGTGTATTCAGCTATTTTTTTTCATCTGGATATTGCTATGCTTTTGCTTTATTCATTATCCTGAGGGCAGGAGAGTGTGCTTTCAAGGAGCTAGTAAAAAAATAAAGTACAGTAATTCAAGTGACACAGTAAAATGTACAGCAAAATATAAATCCCATATTGGAGCATAGGTTGATTTCAAACCTAGGATCAATTATGTTGTCAGGTGACTAAAGATTCCAGGGTGTTTCCCTCCAGTGCCTGAGATACAGTGCAAGTCATTCACTCACCAGTTCAGCCATAGGGGCTGAACTTTTTGCAAGGCTTAAGAGAAACTAGGAGGCCAAATTCCTTATTGTGATTTAAATAGTATAGTTACAGCAGAAAGAGGAGCAAGAGGAATATCAGAGACATACTTTGAAGCAAAAATGATAAAACAGAATCACTTGATATCACAAAAATATATGCCATGCACCCTAGAAACTATACCCAATACTATTGTGAAAACAATTTTAAAAGATACGCTTCTTTTCCTCTATGATTTATGAAAAGTAAACAATGTTTTTTCTGTAACACCTTAACAAGAAAAGATGAAAAAGTAATCCAATTAATCCTCATAATCAATCTACTTTTTAGTAAAATGAATCCAAAAGAAATGGTTTAATACTATATACATGGTAACAATTTGCTTTTAAAGCCATGAACCAAAAGTGCCCTTAGTGTAGTATACATATTCAAGTTAGAAAATTTAGATTTCTGTGATCATGGACAGAAGCTTATTATTAATGTGTTTTTCTTTTTCTTGTCTATTCCCTGAAAATAGAATTCAGGTCTCATGCTGTGACTGTGCAATATTGTTCCCTGCAAGAAACGATTTTGTTCTGCCTCAGAGGCAATATGTTTTTATGCCTAATTTTGCCCTCGGCAACGACATTGCTTGTTTATGTCCTTAAAATGCGTTTTAAAGAAATTGATTTCCGTGAATCATCAATAAATCCTGCTTCTAGAAGTTAGTACTCTCAGTTATGTGTTAAGGAAAAAATTACATTCTCTTGCTCTATCATATGTGGATTAATCATGATTAAACACTCACATTTAATTATACATGTGGAAATATACCGGCATAGCTCTTTCATATTTTCAGCACTATCTAATTATATATTTTTATTTAAAGTTTTATCACTATCTTCAGATCAGTTTAGCTCTAAGTAGACATAAACAATTTACATTGTAATGTAAACAGTAATACCATGAAATTGAGTAAATACAGAACCAAACAAACCTGTGTTTAAAAAAGCAACAGAAAAAGTTCTAGGAGCCAAAGAAGCCAAGAAAAGTGTCCAATATCCATTTTAATCATTTAGATCATTTTCATAATAATTTCCATAGTTAGTGAAAATATGGCATAATATGAAGAAAATGGTCTGTATTTCAAATTAAAGATAGGCTCCAAAAGTTACACTTTAAGGATAAATTAAAATAACAGCTCAAGAAAAATATTGTGTGTTCACATGGGAAGGATCACTAGATATTTTTATACATAATCATAATATTCAAAGAATAAATGATTAGGGGCTCTATATAAGGTTTCTGTAAATGTAGAGGAAAGAAAAAGTAATGCAGTAATGAAAAACAGAATAGTTTTTAATGTGTCAAGCACTATTTCAATGTGAAATCTTTCCAAAAATGTTTTGTGATTTTTGACAAAGTGATATAAGCTCCAAATTTAAAGAATATATTAACTTTGAAACATTGAACTCAAAAACCACAAAGTATTCACTCATAACTACTTAGGACACGTTGTTGAGCACAGTGCTAAACACTGTCAGTCTGTGTATATTTACCTAAATCAAAAAATGTGTACAAATTTAATTATTATTTATTTTTTTTGTGTGTCTTTTTTTTTCCTGGTACTAAGTATCAAACTTACTACCTTGCACTTGGCAGGCAGGCACTTTGCCACTGAGCTAAACCCCCAACCCCCCAAATTTAATCAAATCATTGTCAAAATGATCATTTTCATTTAACGCTTGACTTGGTATTTTATAAACTGTCCTTACCATTCAATAAATTTGCTATCATCATTTTCCATGGCCTACACATTATTTTCCTGCATCATTACTATATTACTGTGTGCAATAATATTCTATGTGTGTTTATGATACTTTATTAAGCAACCCTCTTTGTGATGAGCCATATATTTTCGTCATTAATTAAATTTACTGTTACAGTTTAGATAGAGATAATGTTCACAGTCATAGTATGGGACTTGTACGCACACATGCTATACTTCAATTCCCCCCCTACTGTCCTTCTCTCCCTTCTGCTCCTAATTCCCTTCTTATATACAAGAAATTTGTTGCCACTTTATCTTTCTTTTTTTTTGTTTTTTTGTTTTTTTGTTTTTTTGTTTGCCCATACCAGAAATTGAACTCACGATGTTGTGCTTGCCAGGCAGGTGCTGTGCCGCTGAGCTAAATCCCCAGCACCAGAATTTATCTTTCTTTTCTCATTTTTTCTTCTTTTCCTTTCCTTCCTTTTCCCTTAACTCCTCCCATTTGAGAGTTTTCTTCCTATTTCATAATACCTATTATACATTTTGATCCTTATTTAGGATTTCAGTTTCTCACACCACAGAAACAATTGCAATATTTACACATGTATATTCAATTTATTTCACTTAAGGGTATGGTCTCTAGGTGCATTTATTTACCTATATAAGTCTCAAGTTTATCCTTCTTTATGGCTGAATAGTACTTCATTATATTAAAAAATCCCTTCTTTATCTCCATTGGTTGGTGGGCATTTGGGCTATTTTCAATATTTATTTATTACAAAGTGTGGTGCTATAAAGATGGATGTGTATATGTGTTTGTGGTATTATGCTTTTAATTCTTTTGGGAAGATCAAGAGGGGGAATAGGTGGGTCAAATGGAATCCCAGTCTTCATATTTTGATGAATCTCCATACCAGTTGCTATAGTAGTGACACCAGTCTACACACCTGGCAACAGTCAGAGAACAATTCCTTTTTCTCTAAGCTCCTCCAGCATTAGTTATTGGTTGATTTCTTCGTAAAGTCATTCTTTGTGGTGTGAGATGGAATCTCAGCATTGCTGTAATTTACATCTCTCAAATGACCAATAATGTTGACCATTTTGCACATATTTATTTGCCCTTTGTACTTTTTCATCTGCGAAATGTGTATTCATCTCAGATACCACTTATTGTTTGAGTGTTTAAAATTTAGAGTGATTGATTCTTTTCAGTTATTTGAATATTCTAGATATCATTCTTTTGTCAGAGGACATCTTGTCCCTGTTGGTGGGTTGTCTCTTTGCTCTGTTTGTGATTCCTTTGATTGTGCAGAAGCTTTTTAATGAGAAGACATCCTAGCTTTTGATTCTTTATATAATTTCCCATGCAACTGAAGTTTTTTTCATAAAATCTTTGCATACCCCTGTGTCTTCAAGAGTTCTAATATTTTCACTTACAGCAGACTTAGTTTTTTCCTGTTTTAATATCTGTATTTTAGATCCATTTCAATTTTAGTTTAGTGTATGGGGGGAGACGTTGGTCTAGTTTCAGTTTTTGGCATATGGAAAGTCAATTTTTATAGCACCATTTGTTAGAAAGGCTGTATTTCTTCCAGTGAAGGTATTTGGCCCCCTTGCTGAAGATAAGGTGACTGAATGTGTGTGGAGTCATTTGTGCATGTTTTAGTCTATTCCACTGGTCCTCAGGCCTGCATTTTTTTTGCCAGCATCATGCTGTTTTTATCACAGTAGCTCTATACTACAATTTCAAATCGGGGATTGTGATGCCTCTGCCTTCCTTTTGTTGCCCTGAAATATTTTTTTATTCCAGGTCTCTTCTGGTTTCAAGAAAATTTAGAAAATGGATAAAAATGGGAAACAAATAATAATAATTTAAATTCTTTGTCTCCCATTTTTATACATTTTCTTTCATCCTCTTGAATAATTGTTGTAGCTAACACTTCCAGAACTATATTGAAGAGAAATGGTGATAGTGGGCATCCCTGTGTTCTTCCTGATTTTAGTGTTAAAGCTTTCAGGTTTTGTCCATTTAATATGATGTCAGCTATTGATTTTTCATAAATGGCTTTTAGCAGATAGAGATAAAGACCATATATTCCAATTTTCTGTAGAATTTTCAACATGATTGGGCCTTGGAATTTGTTGAGTGCTTCCTTTGATTTTTGTTATTTGAATTTTTCTTTAGTTAAAAGTGTTTACTGTAGGCAGCAAATTGTTGGATCTTGTTTCTTGATTCATTCTGCCAGTCTGTTTCTTTTTGATTGGTAATTTGAGAACATTTACTTTGATGATTATGACTGATATGTATTATATTACTGTTGTCAGATTATTTTTCTGTGGTTGATTCTCGGTCTTGTTACTCTTTTTAATTGCTTGCTTTGTCTGGTGGCTGCTTTCTATTGGTGTTCTTGGAATTGCAGCCTTTATCATCTCTTTCTAAAATATCCTTCAGAACGTATTGTGGTGTGGTTTTGCTGTTCATGAATTTCTTCAGTTGTTCTTTTTCATGGAAGCATCTTATTTCTCCATTGATTCTGATAGACAGTTTTTCAGGGTATATCAGTCTTGGTTGAAAACTGTTTCTTTCAAGAAAGGTTTTCTTTTTTCAAGAACATCTTGTACAGAGTAATTTCACTGCAAGAATTCCACTGGAAGTTCTTCTTGACTTAAGGGTTTGAGGTGAGAGGACTGCTGTGTATCTGATTATTTTTCCTTTATAGTTTTTAATATTCTCTAATAGCTCTTAATTTTCTATTCTAGAATTGAATTTCTGTAATCTTGATTATTATGAGCCTTGGTATAGATTTATTTTGGTCATGACCAATTGGCGTTCTATATGACTCACTTAACTGTATTTCAATTTTTTTTCATGTTTGGGAAGTTTTCTGCCATGACTTCTGTGAAGAGTTTTTGTATGTCATATGCACTGAGTCTTGCTTTTTTATTGACTCTGCTCAATCTTAAATTTTTCTTTTTTGCATCACTTTGCAGCTCTTGGATTGATTTTCCATGGTCCCTTGTTATTTTTAAGAGATTTTTCTTTTCACGACCACTAACTGCTCTCCCCTCTAAGACTTATATCCTGTCTTCACTTTTGTTTATTTGGTTTAGCAACATTACAAAGGAATTTTTAATTTTCTGAATATCTTTTGCATCTGTTTCATGGATTCCATTACCTTTCTGTGTTGGGCATTCATGGTTCCCGTCTTTTCCTAAGCTTCTCTCTTTCTAAATCTATGTCTATTCTACATTCACTGAGCAAATCCTTCATTATGGTTGCCACCTTTTTACCTGAGAGATTATTTCTGATCTGATGATCTGATTTTCTCTGTAGTCTTATTCACCTGGGTTTTTGTTGATGTTGATGTTGTTGTTTTTTACTTCTGTTGCTTTCATTTCAGAGAATTCAGATGTCATCTCTTTTCCTCAGCATCATTGCCCCCTGGATTGAGCAATATATTTTCAAATGTTTACTGTGATGAATACAATATAATAAAACAACTATTGTATGAGGTTGCTTCTGTTGCTTTATCAAATGACTAACTGCCATAAACACGTGTTTCACACTGTATTAAAAGTCAGTACCTATCCCATATTTAATGTGAAACACCACATTTTCTATTATATTGTTTTTTCTCAAAAGTTCTATCTAGTCTTCTTCTTACAATATTATTTTAACCACACCAAATTTGATAACCATTGATCTCCTAGCTCGCCTCATTCTGTGGGAATTCATCTCAGGTCTTCTCTCATTTTCCTGTTTTAATTTGATGTGCTATCAGTATGGAAAATTTATCTTGCATTTGACTCCTTTCCCTTGAAAATGAAGAAAATAACATCCCGATTTCAATGTAACCCCTTTTGCAATACTAAGCCTCAACTCTTGAAAATAACAGGCTTGTAAGAAAATAGAAACTCATTTTTATCTCATTTCATATTCATGATAAGAAACCATAAGCATTAGTATTATCACCATACCATCTAACAATGAATGCTCTTTCATAGTATATTCTCTTCTCCTAAATAACTTTTCATTTCCTCTTAAATCTTCATATCTTTCCCACTTACACTCTTTGCCAAAGTGCTGATTTCTGTGAGTCAGAAAATTGAAAAAAGATTAAAATATTGTGCTCTACAAGCTTCTACTGCAACAATAATTTGGCTCACTGGTGGACATGGACACATCTTTTTCCCAGCTTCTGTGGATTTACTACTTAAACTCTATCTAAGAGTCCCTGTCTTCTTGTCTACTCCTGGGTCTTCTCTTATAATTCTGCCTTCTCTCTTTCCATAAACTATTTTTCCTCCTTATCACATTAGTCACAGCCACAGACAGATATCATTTCTATTGTTGCATTTTTAAAATAAATGTGGGTACAGCCCACATTGGGTACAGCCCCATTCACTCCTTAACAACACAGTAAGTGCTTTATTTCATCTTTGTATTTCTGTACTTGGTATCACTAATTTCTTCCACAAATATCTCCCACTTTAATCATTTTCTTCCACACTGGTAGTTCTAAACTGCTTTTGTTAAAACTGACAGTGCTCAAAGTTCTTAAATTTGATCAATATTTCTCAATCTTCTTTGAGCTGGCTGTCATAGGGATTGCTCTTTAGCTCTTAATCATTTTACATTTCATGGCTTCCAGGATGCTATGGTCAACTCATTTTGCTACCTTTATTTTGCAAATTTTTTGTCTATTTATTTTTTTCTTATTTTTTTCTCATTATTTCATTTTCTAAATATTAAAACACACAATGTTTAACATTTTATTTAGTCTTTTTTCTGTTTATGTTTACCCTTTTGTTGTCATAAAAGTAACTACCTATCTCCCAAATTGGGTATTCACAGAATTATGGATTTAATACATTTTAGATGCTAGTAACCCTCAAATATGTATCTCCAGGCTATATGCTTAGCCTAAACTTTAGATTTTCTACAAATGCCTGGTATAGTAAATAATATATACTACTTATAAAACTTGAGCTCTTAATATTCTGAATCCTAATGCAGCTCTTCATAAAGTCATCCTATGTCAGCTAATAATAATCACATTATTCCATTTGATTAGAGAAACATTTTCTTATCATGTTTGTTAGTCAGCTTTCTGTGACTATAATGAAATAACAGAGTTACAAAAAGACAAGTTGTCAATAGAATTTTAAAATAATCATTTTTATTTTATTTTATACTTATGAAGGATGTCTTTAGAACAGTTTATTTAGTTGTCTTTTGAGGCAGCTGGCTAGGGGAGGGCCTGAGATAGATTGGGTAGTTAGCCATATTGATGGGATTTGGGAAAAGAATAGAGAGTGAGCTAGGACTTTGGGCCAAGGATGAACTTGCCCAGGCAACATGGTATGCCACTTAGGTCCTATTAAAGGGAGGAGCAGTCACTCCTATTAAGTCTCTGAGTTCTGAGGAATTTAAAGTGCAAAATAACCAGGTTTATTCCCTAACATCCCAGTTTCCTTTAAACCCTGTATGCTGAGGAAGTGAATTGGAGAGTTTGAGTTCCAGTTAGTCATTTTAAATCCACAGAGCCACCTCTAATAGGTGGCCCCTAAACAACTGAGCAATTCCTGTGCTGTGCTTATATATAATTAGCTCTGGTTTACTTGACCATGCAGATACTCACTCCACACCCCTCCTGGAAATACATGAGTTACTCTTTTTCTTTTTATTTCCAAGAAAATTCTCTTAAATTCCTACTTTAGTTCATAACTTCATTCCTTGTTGTGAAAGGACAAGCTTGATTCATATAGTAACAGTTCCAGCCTATAATCATTTTGTATATTGCTTTGGGCCTATAGTGAGGTCACACATCATGCTTGGAGCACATGGCAGAGAAAAATCACTTACATCATGACTCCAGGAGGACAGAGAGATAAAAGAGAAAGGGGCTGTAGTTCCATAATCCCACCCCATAGCACCAATGACAGAAAGCCCTTCCACTAGGCCTCACCTCCTAAAGTTGCCACCATGTCCTGATAGCACGACCCTGGAAAAATCAAGCCTTTAACACACCTATGTCAGGGAACACATATCTAAACCAAAGCACTGCAACTCCTCTGTCCTTCTTTAGCTATATTGTCCAATAAATGAAGATAATACCCTGCAAAACATATCTGCAATTTGACCACTTTCTTTCAGTCCATGTCCTCACCCTCACTTAAGAAATCAGAATCTCTCACCTACATTCTTGCAGTAACCATTTATCTAGCTTTGCCTTACACTGCACGATTTCTCCCAACACAGTTTGCAGAATTTTAAAGCCTTAATTAGAACATTTTTTCTTTTAAGAGTCATAAGAGTTTGCATCACCTTCTTAATTTAAAAAATTGTCTTTATGAGACAGTGTAAAACCTGAATCCCTATGAACACAATAATATCATCATCTACTATTTTCACTCTCCCTCCTTTTACTTCACCATTCTAGCCTCTTCCTTGATGTTCTTCATATAAACCAGCGGTCTTTCATCTCAAGAACTTTAGTCTTAAAGATGTTTACTCAAAAATTCACATTTGCAGTTTGGTCTTCAGTGGTCACACTATCAAAAATTTCCACGCAAATGTAACTTTTTATAGCCCTCTTTCCTGATTTCGTTGACTTTATTACTTGTTACTTAATATACATAGTATATATCATTCTTATTTTTTATATTTATACAATTATCTTTATCATCTACAAAGATCCAGAATAATAGGGAATTGTTTTTCTGTTTCATTTAAAATTGCATTCTGAGTACTGGAAAAAATGTTAGACTCATAATGAGTAGGGAATTAATATATTGAATAAAAAAAGAGGTGTTTCTTGCACTAATTCTCTCTTACTTTATATCAACTTTGCTGTATCACCAGCTTCATCCAGAAAATTAATATCTTATCTTTTTTGGAGT
This sequence comes from Chinchilla lanigera, assembly GCF_000276665.1. Lineage (NCBI taxonomy): Eukaryota > Metazoa > Chordata > Mammalia > Rodentia > Chinchillidae > Chinchilla > Chinchilla lanigera. Next base: position 26,434,588 of record NW_004955406.1, on the reverse strand, counting down.
ACAATGTAGTTGACAGAAACACTCAAGTAGGTTTATGTGGCTGTTGAGAAATATAAATTCTATTAAAAAGGTATAATAGGAATTGGTATTTTATGGTGTGAGAGCTTGTTTGATGAGTTCATCAGTCAGGGTTTTACTAGAGAAAAAGATATAATACCAGATGTACAAATGTATAAAAAATTACAAGGTCGGCTTGCGACAGTCAGCCAAAGAGTTGTATGAGGAGGATGTAGAGGGTGTCTGCACACTGAAGACCGAAGGAATCAGTCTAAGGTCTGGAGTTCACTGCAGATTTCCATGCCAGTCCATATCAGGAGACTGATGGGTCTGTGACGGAAGGCTGAAGGATCCAAGGTGTAAGCTGAAGAGTCTGCACTAGAAGCCAGGAGACAGCGTCCAAGCTGAAGGTGAAGACTGGAGCACCTCCAAAGGAAATGGAAGCTATTCTTAGTGCCAACAAGGTCCTGAGCTTTTTGAAGGATGACAACAGCCAAGTTCATCAGGAAAGCCAGCATGACAAGCTCCTCCAACAGAGCCAGCAGATCCTTACAGCTTCTACCAGCTCCCAACAGCTTTTCTCCACTCCCAACACTCCTAACTTTTTCCCACTCCTAACTTTTTCTCCAGTTCTGCCTCTTATGTTACTGGCAACACTCCCCAGGTGGGCCTCCCATGACCAGCACGACACTTTCTCAGTTCAGCTGGGGGTTATAAGTTGACCACCAGTTGTCAATCCACTACAGTGAGTCATCCATGTAATAATAATTATCAAAATCAAACAACAGCAATAACTAAACCCTCTGAAAACAGAATTATCCACATGAAAATTCATGTTAATTTTGAATGTTTCTGTATCTTTCATATTTTAAAGCAGTATTTTGTCTCAGTAACTGTATTTATAACTGAATTCCATTGTCATCTTCCTTTTTCTTTTACAACATAATTTTCACAATATTGTAGTTTTTCAATAATGTTATTGAAAGATGAACAAGTTAAAAATTGAAGCTATATCTTTTTAAAAGTTATACATTCAAATTTACCTTTCAGTTATTTTATGCTCCTAAATACACATTTTTTCTGACTTTTAATTTCATTGATAATATATGAAAATATTTTTTCTAAGTCTGTGGATTTTCTTTTTACTCTGCTGGTGATTTCTTTAGATGTGCAGAAACTTTTCAGTAGGATGAGATCTCAGTTGTTGATTCTTTGAAGTGTTTCACATGCAGTTTGGTTTTTGTTTGTTTGTTTGTTTGGTTGGTTTTTTTGGTTTTTCTCCGGTACCGGGAACTGAACTCACAACCTTGCGCTTGCCAGGCAGGCGCTTTGCCACTGAGCTAAATTCCCAGCCCCTGCAGTTTGGTTTTTGTTCATGAACTCTCTGCCTATCCCTATGTCTTCAGGGTTTTTACCTACTTTCTCTTCCAATAGATTTAGTGTGTCTATTTTAATACTGAGATCTCTGAGCCATTCTGACTTGAGTTTGGTGCATGGTGATAGACTAGGGTCTATTTTAAGTCTTTTGCAGGTGGTAAGCCAATTTTTCCAGCACCATTTATTAAAGGGGCTATCGTACTTCCAGTGAGTTTGTTTGGCCCGTTTATCAAAGATTAGGTGGCTGAGTGTGTTTTTGGCTGTGGTTTCTGACTGTCCCTCAGACAAAGAACTTCTACCTAGAACATAAAAAGAATTAAAAAATATCAGCCCCTCCAAATTCAAAGACCCAATCCAAAAATGGGCAGCTGAGATGAATACACACTTCTCAGATAAGGAAATACAAATGGCAAATAAATACATTAGAAAATGTTCAACATCATTAGTCATTCAAGAAGTGCAAATTAAAACAACATCGAGATTCCACCTTACCCCAATAAGAATGGCTAGCATTAAGAAATCAACCAATAACAAATGCTGGCGAGGCTGTGGAGAAGTAGGAATCCTTCTCCACTGCTGGTGGGAATGATGGTTATTATTCTTTTTTAATTTTTAAACTAAAAAATTCTAAATATATATATATATATGAAAATATTATTAATCCAATAGTAAATCCAATTGGAGTAGTTCAGTCTGTCCTTTCTAGAACTCAGAGGTCCCTTTAAACTAAGAATCATTTATTAAAAGTAAAGTGAAATGAATGCTTTACTAAAGTGGATTTAGAAAGTTCAGAGTGGCAACAAGTGTGGCAACATCCCAGGTATTCCCAAATGAGATTTCTGTTTCCAAAGAACCAGTAAGTTCTATTACCTGACAACGATTCTTTTAAAAATGTCTTATACTTTATTTTTCCCTAGACATTGACCCAGACTGACTTGGTAGTAATATCATTACAGCCTAAATGTTCTGTTTATAGGTTTTTATTCTATATAGAAATTTAATATATTAGTTATGTGCTGACAGCCAAATAAAACAACTGATTGGATACTCGACAGTCTAGGTTGATATTAGAATCAGTGTCAGCATCTTGAGCTATTATAGTGGGCAGGTGACATGACAAAATATTTCAACCACTACCACAGGATTATTTCTAACAAATCTGAACACATTAATTGTTTTGGGTTCATAGCAATGAAAAATTGCAGCTTTTCATGCTGCTTTCCCAATATTTTAACATTAGCTGGTCTCATACACTGTAAGTGACAAACAATATATTTTCTCTAATAAAACAGATTTGGAAGTCAGTATAATTTCTATATTTTGAAAAATTGAAGATTTGTTTAAGTGGAGACTCAATTATATAAAAAATTATAGTATTTCTTTTATTATAGACATGAATTATTAATAAGGAATATGAATTTAGAAACATTTCTTTCCCTAGGAATATGTATCACATATGGTTAGGAGGCCATGCACACCTGTGCACATTTTATTCTACTCAATTATATTAGGCATGAATGTGAATCCTATACATTTAATTTTAATTTTTCTGTCAATGCTTTAACCTTGTTTTGAGAGCTCAAAGCCATATTGGGGTTCCAGTACCATAGCATCTAGCAATGCTGTCCTAAGGGGAACTGAACAGGAGCTGGATATGAGTAGTTATATTGTGCCTTTCAAAAGCTACTTTATTTTACTTGGGTAGGGGTGTATTGTCTGTATTAAATCTAAGAGCAGAGCTTTCTCACATGTAAAACTTGTTTATGTTGTTAGAAATCCTTATCCTTTTTGTCTGACCTATATCTAGTTTGAAGCTACCTGACTTTAGTGCTGGGAATCCACTTTGTGTTCTTCCTGGTGTTATCGGAAAAATATAGCCCTTGAGTAGAACAGAGTTAAAAATTAAATGAACTAATATAATAGAAAACAATTTCAAAGACATTTCCTTACTTGTTCTGGGCAAGGTGAATTTAAGGATTAGGGAAGTCAATCCCCTAGTCCCCAGGCAGGAACGAAGGGGAGCACAGGGATAATGCATGGCACATACCAGTACAAGTTGAGGAAGAACATGTGGGACTCTAAATTAAAGGTCCAAATGTCAAAAAGAGGAATCAGCAGGAAAATGGGGAGCCCATCTGCTGAGTCAAAGAAACGTTTCTGTATTCATACCTAAGGCCATGGTTTTGAGCCATTTGAATGTGATATAGAACAGGAGAGCTTCTATAAGGGAGTAAGTCAAACCTCTGGGATGAGGGAGCAGAACTCCTATTCATAATGGATGCCGAGATAACATACTATTGTAAGAATTTAGTACAATTCACTGCAGGGTGTCTCAGCATGGGGTGAATGTAAGGCAAGTGCGGTTTGAGTTGTGAAAGGCTGTGCCTGTGAGGAGAAAGAGTGAGTGTGATGATTTGTGATAGTTTAGAGATGAATGCCGAAGATTGTGGTAGAAAATTGGAGAGAAATGATAGGAAAATACCTCAAAGACTACATGGTGCTCTCTCCAGGAAATCAATACATTTACTGTAGGGAAACATTTACTTCTGGGGAAGCAATAATCTTAATCAGATTTATCAGCCTGAATCAGACTTCAGGTATGATTGTTTATCATACATTTCTGATTTCTACTTCCTGGCTACATTTAGCCAAAAAACAATGAACACACCAAGATCATTGGAAAGAAGACAATGCATTCAGAAAAAAAGGCTCAAACTTCCAATTTCCTGTGTCTCTGGAAGCATAGTCTATAAGCTTCATTGAATGAAAATTAAATGTAAAGTTGCAGTATAGGCTATGCACTGCAAGGAAAACAGCTCCTTTATTCTTTATTTGTTGTTTCATCTTTAAGTAGTCTTTATGATGGTTTGTACTTTGAGATAGGTGAGTTTTTCTTTCTTTTCTTTTCTTGAGTGTTTACTTGTCAGTCTCCTAGAGGAATTCAGTAATCTCTCTTGTGAGCTACAATCTCCATTTGTGGTTCTGTTTTTTCAGTCTTATGTATGAACTTGGGTTGTTTAGCTCCAGGAAATGTTGACCAGGAACACGGAGAGAAGAGTTTTCCTACTACATTCTTATGCTGTTGTCTCTCTTTCAGCCTCTAAGGGGACAGGATCAGTATCTGCCTGCCGTATCTGTTTTTGATTTTATCTTTACATTGTTATTAGGCCTGTTTCTAATGAGAACAGAGCATTAAAATGCTGGATGTTGCCAACTAGTAATACAGAACACAGTTTAAGCAGCTTTCATGGCAGTTTTGCTAAGAGCTCTTAGATATTATCCAATGACTTTGATGAGACAAGTATAAGGTCTTCATGGCATGAGTACTTGATCATTAGTCTTAGCTATGTTATGCCAGGAAATAAACACATGATATTTCATGAGGTCAGCAAAGGAGGAGCAGCCAGAGAAGTTCTTATCTTGGCAGTATGTTCTCTTTCAAAGCACCAAGAAGACAGATAAAGGTACACCCATCATGGTTTATGTTTAGACAATTTGATCCTTTTACACCATCTCCTTATCAGAGATACAGAGAGCTCAGTGTTGTATCTCCATTTCTGACCACTAAGAAATACTGTCCACTTTCCTGCAGTCAGGTAGCTCATATCCTTATCAGCAATGGATGGAAATAGAGTGCCATCAAATTACTGTTTGTTTGGTTTTTTTCAAATCATGAATCTGATATTCAGAATAAGGATATGAGTATCTGGTGAACCTCTTAAAATAAGAGCAAGACTCCAGAGAACAATGAAAGTAGAACCTAATAGCTGATAAAAGCTATAGATTATGGAAGAAGACAGTGGCAGATAGCCAAAGTTATCTCACTATAGAACAGTATTCATCATCTTTTCCATTACTGTAAAAAAAAATACCAGACATCCACAATTTATACCAAGAGAGCCTTATTTTGGCTCACACTGTCACTGGGTTCAGTCCATGTCAGTAACAATATGGTGGAAGAGGGTAGCAGAGAAAATCTGCTCACTTCAGTGCAGCTAGGAAAGGAGAAAAACTATAAATGGATGGCAGAAACCAAGTAAAAGACTAGAGACTTCTAGCTCACACTCTTCTGATTGGGACCTTCACCCAATCACATAGGAATTTTTGGGGATGTTTTAACCGATAACATTCTGCATCTGGCTGCCAAAAGGCTCATGCACGTCTCATTGTGTAAAATGCACTAGTCCATCTTAAGAGTTGTCAAAATCTTAAAAGTTTCAATAATACTGAAAAGTCTAAGACCAAAGCCTCCTCTGACATGTAAGACAAACTTAACTCTGAGTCCTTGTGAAAATCAGAAAGAATGCTAAATACTTCCACCATGCCGGGGAACAGGGTTAAAATTCCTTTTCCAAAGGGAGGAACAGGATGATATAAGGAAATCACCCTGCAGTGTAAACACTAAATCTACCTGTCTATGACCAGCACTATGGCCAAACTGTGGTGAGCTGTGAGTTCTGAAGGACATTGGCAGTTTTGGCCTTAAGGCCTTGTTGGTTGCTGACCATATGTTTTTCTCTCTTAGCCTAGTTCTACACATTGCCTGTAGTTTTCTTTAGCAGGTAACCCAGATTTCTGGCATCTACAACTTCCTGTAGTCTCCATGTCACCTTTGGCTTTGTCCTCACAGCTTTGTACCCTGCAAAGCTGTTCCCTTCTTAGGGAACATTGCCTGAACTTGAATACTTCCTTTGAATTCTGGGTGAAAGTCATGAAAGTCTGGGTGAAATTCTCCATGTCCATACTGCTATTACATTCTGTATGCCTGAAAAACCAGCAGCACCTAGAGGACACCAGTGTCTGTGGCCAGCCCGAGCAGTAGCATAGACCCTGGGACAACAGTTATAGCCACTACTTAGTGCCTGAATAACTGAGTGCAGTGAAGTGAATCCCAGGAATCCAATTCTTATGGAGGTCTTTCCTGAGCATACTTGAATGGACTCACTTAGCAAAGGGAAGATTTATAGTTTTTCACATTTGAGCCTGTGAATGGTGAGGTCTGGCCAATTCTGAAGATTCTATGAAACTATCCTTTTCTTTTTGTTCCATCCAACATCCAGGCTACAAGCCTATTGGACGGTGACACACACATCTTGGGTGGGTCTTCCCTGTTTGGTTTGCTGGCCCATATGCCAATCCACAGACAAACACAGAACTGTTCTTCACTAATCTGCTATGCAATTCTCACTCCAGTCAAGATAACATATCAAAATAAACAGTCTCAGAATCCAAAACCCTTTACTGGAAGATATAAAGCACCAGTCCAATCTGCTATCTCTTCTGTAATCAGACAATCTATGAAACCAGCCAAGATTTATTGAAAACTAACTAAGTGTCAGCTAATATACTAGAAATTGGATGTATAAGTGGGAAAAAAATGTGTTTTTCTGGCCTGGAGGATTTTTCAGAGCAGTTAAAAAGAACTGAATACACAAACAGAGTCTGACATGAATACACAAATGGTCGGTGACATGAAGTACTATACTACAAGAATTGACAAATTTCTCTGCGGGCAGAGAGAAAGTACAAAATTTATCTTCCAAAAGTTATCTTTTCTCATGTCTAATCTTTCAACATTCTATCTTCCTCCATTCTCTGTTAACACTTCTTTCTAAACTTTAAAGTCAACCTCCTCTCTGCACATGGTTGTATTACCATTAATCTTAATTGTAGTAAATCAGAATAAGACAAATGTCACCTCCTAAACAGAATGTAGTAAACATATGTGTAACTTTTTATTTTCTGCATAAGTTTTTGTTACTTTCTTCATAAGGTAATATGAAAATTGGAGCAAACATCACCTAAATGTTATGCTTGCCATTGCTCTTTAGTTTTACCTAAATTAAACACAAATATAATTATCAAATACAAACCTCTGGTGATTTATCTTATTTATTCAACAAATATTTAGCCACATTGGAGTGAATTATTTTGACCGCATGTGCACCTGTGTGTGTTTCTTTTGCTAACAAATCCAAGCACAAACTTCCTGAGTTGTATAGCATGGTTCCCCTTAACTTGAACATTTTTTTAGACAGATTCCTCTTCCATGTGCTTAAGTAGTCAACCCTTGCACCATTGGAACAAGAGAATTACCATCTCGTGCAATGTCAGTACATGACTTCATTTCATTTTTCTTATTTTTATCACTTTAGGAAATATTTCATTTCTTTTGCTTCTAGTGTGCTTAGGATTTTTTCTTCTATAAAATTTTAATTTACATTTTTTCCATTTTATGTTGAAAGTCCTGCTTTTCTTGGTCAAATTGAAAGAAATTTTTGGAATTTTTATGTTAGCTATTGGTTGTAGAAATTGTAAATATCTTTTCCCAGTCTATATTATGTCTGTCAATTTTGTACATGAGAGGCATCATTGTATAAACAACTAAACTTCATGTAATCATGCTCATCAACACTGTAATGCTGACACTGTAGTTTGGAAATTTTAGGAATTTTTGTTGTACTGGTGTTTAACAAATACATTTTCACATATAATGTGCATTAATAACACATTTACACTTGATATTTAATTCTTAAAGCAAATGTAAGTCATTCTTGAACATGATTTCCCATGACAAAAACTTAAATTTTCTTTCACAAACTATCTTATTTTCCTGAATATTAAATTGAAATGATTCCACTTCTTCCCATTCATTTATTGGCCAAATTTATCACACATTTAAATCCTAATCAAAGATGTGTGTCCAGGACTGTAGTATGTCCTAAATGGTAGGTGCTGGGGATTTAGCTCAGCGGAACAGTGCCTGCCTGGCAGGCACAAGGTCGTGAGTTTGATTCCCAGTACCGGAAAAAAAAAAAAAAAAAAAAACCAGAACGGTACCATGAGGATATTCATATTCAAAAACTGGCAAATTTGTTAAGAGCCATTTTTCAGAATGCTACAAGTTAATCCAAAGCTTCTAAAAACATGGAAATTATTTATTGAATAAAATGGTTGAAGCTCAGTGAGAAAGATCACTTTAACTTTGTCTTTTTTATCTTTCTTTTGTATCTCTGACAACTCTTAAAAACCAACACCCAACTAATCATGGCAGCTCTGAAAACAAGCTGCTTTTTAGCTGTAGTTTGTAAGGGCATAATAATTTTACAGCTCTCCAAGTGCTCATCATCAACAAATTGTGATAATTTGATTTGTCAGATCCCTGAAAAGCCCTAATCCTTGTGTTTGTTTGCTATGACTCAGAAGTCAGTCCATGCAAACAGCACTGTCTCTTGTGTATTGGATAAAAGCAATCTGCAGCAATTGTTGAACGTTATAGCTCTTGGGGCAGTAAAAACATTTTGGGCTAAACAGGACCAAAAATCCAAAAACGAAAATGTTCTTTGTTTAAAAAAATGTTGATAAAGGACTTTGACTTTCAGACAAACCCAGTGACATATTCCAGTGCTAAAGAGTTGCACAGTATTAGTGAGGCTTTGAGTTTGAGTCACAGCATAAAAAACAAAACAAAACAAAAAAATCACAGATATACTGCTGGGAATTTCCAAGTTCTGCCGGACAGCTGCAGGTCCATTGTTTTTTTTTTTTTTTTTTTTTTTTTTTTTTTGGTTTTTCTCCGGTACCAGGAACCGAACTCACGACCTTGCGCTTGCCAGGCAGGCGCTTTTTGCCGCTGAGCTAAATCCCCAGCCCCAGGTCCATTGTTATGACTGGGAAAAACCTAAAACCTCAGTTTCTCAGGGCTCACTGACTTTGAGGATGCGTATAAGCAGGAAGTGGAGACTAAGGTAGAGTTTTTGAAATTACATGTACCTTGTTACAACGACTAATATATATTTAGTACACAGAAAGCCTATTAATAAAAGCTAGATTTATTTCTTTAAAGTATCTAAGAAAACCTCCAATCAATCATTATCAGACAGAAAATAAAATCAAAAAGAAATCTCAATAGCCACATATGATGACATTCTTAAAATAATTAGTCCATTCTTAAAATAATTAATTCAGTATGTATAAATCATTTTTAAAAAAAAGAAGAAAAAATTACTGCAGCAAAATAAATCTCAGCAAAAATGAGAAAGGTAAATATTCTGATTTCATGTATTGATACACTACTAAAATCCCAGTAAATTACCCAGTTGTGGTGACACATGCTTGTAATCCCAGTAATAGGGACGTTGACACAGAAAAATTGTGAATTTAGAGCCAAGTTAGAGATTATATAGTAAGACTGCATCTAAAAAAGAATCCATTTCCATGTTTGATATATACCTAGAGAAAAAAAGTCGGATAAAGATATATCTGAAAAATACCAAACCTAATAAGTAAGTAAATACTTGATGTACCATACAAAGCCTTTACCTCATTGTTAATAAAGCTAGTAGAAAAATAAAACCATGTATAAAGGAGTAAATGAAAATATAAGAATGATGGGTCACATATATTATATATATGTATATATACATGGATAGAATTTGTGTAGGGGTGGGTGTGTAAAATATATAGTGGAAATTTGCAGATGAAGAGTATAAAAACTGAAATGAAAGTTAAAAATCATATTACATTCATAAATATCAATAGTCTGCATATCCAAGAGATTTAAGAGCTTATCCAAGTAACATAAACTCCAACATACAAACCTAGCATGTCATAGAAATACTATTGAAAGCAAGAAGAGAGAAGAGAGAAGCTACAGTGTATTCCAGTAACTGATATCTCATCAGAAGCCATGGAGGCCAGAGGATTAAGCATTAAGTTAAAAGGCCTTTCCAAAAGGATTTATATTGATAGAAAAAATATCTTTCTAAACAAAATATTCCTGAAGAGGGGGACAAAGTATATGTAAAAGTGGATAAAATAAATTCACCTAGCCTTCCCCAGTAGGTTTGTTATGATAGCCATGGTAGATTCATCATTCCCCTCCTTTGCCAAGTACTGTATTCTCCTGGACACATCAAAGAGAACATAGGGCATGTTAGAAATGTAGTTTCTACAAAGGAAAGAGCATATCACTGGAATTTAGAAAACTCAAGATTGTAAATGTGGACTTGAAAATTAGCTGTAGGAGGTGAATTTGCCAATTGAGCTTTAATTTTCATGTTGTGAAATATTTTTTCTTGCTACTGACTCCAAGTACAATACATATGTTAAAATATTTTAAAATATTTTTAAAATATTTTAAAATATTTTTTAAAATATTTTTTCTTGCTACTGACTCCAAGTACAATACATATGTTTACTCAGATGACAACGTTTTCTCAGTGAGGTGGGTTTAGGGTCTTATCTGACTCGTGTGTATGCCGACTGTATATTTGGTATTTATCATGACAATTTTTAAATGAACAAATGGGGTAAAAGAGGAGGAGTTGAATGTTTCAATTATAGTCCTTTGATAAAATGAGAACCTGTGTAGATAAAATGAATGAAAAAAATGTTCACAAAAGTATTCTAGCAAATAAATAAGGAAGGACAAAATTAGAGAACTGCTATTTTGCAAACCTTTTAGCTTTTGATGAATATAGGATGAGGACACAGTTTATTATTTTAGACTTTCTAATACCGTATTTCTAAAAGTTTCCATAATAAAATTTAAAAGGTCTTATCCAAACATATACTTGTCTTTTATACAACATGATAGTTCCCACTTTTGTGCTTGTTTTTTGAAGAAGATTCATACTTTATGAATATGTATCCTCCTGATATTGTTTGGAATAAACTGGTCAAATTCAAAAACCTAAAAGAACTTTTACTTTGCTAAAATGTTTACAAAACATTTTACTCATGGATTACACAGGGCTAGCTGACATTTTATAGCTTTGCATAATGTTGTTCAAGAGCATGGAATTATGTTTATAAATTATAATTATTTTTATGGTGTACTAAATACCTTTGTATTTACCTTTGCATACCTTTGGATAAAAAATGACTACATATATCTTCTATAGGTTTTTGAAAAGTTGGTTATTTTTGGATTGGTTATTCCTGCTGTGGTGGAGTGTTACTGACTTTTAAACTTAGTTTTATTCGAGAAATCTTGCTAAATTCTCTTGTTATGAGTAAACGTTTTTGAGTCTGTTGGTGTTTCTGTGAAATATTATCTGCAAGGATGCTATTTTTATCCTAAACTCTCCCCTCATTATACCTTCTCATCCTCTCTTCGGAGTGTACTTCCTGTCCTATGATGATGGACATCACCCTGAGGATTTCATTAGGGCATGTTAGCAAGTTGCAGCAGTCTTCTCTCAAGTCCATCACATGAAGTGATCATGTTTTATAAATTAACTCATTAATTTCTCATCATCTGCAATATATATTTAAGATATCTATTACAATGTAGAACTTTGAAATTAAATCCCTTTCATAGTTAAGAGAATTTCAGGTGAATGTTGGCAAAATAATGAGCTTGACTTTAGCCACCTTGGAAGGCAGAGATGTGAAAAAGCAGAGACAGCTGCTATCTGTGAAGACCCTGCGACCCTCACCAGAACTGCACAAAGTATTTTCTCTTTACATTTTATTGGTCTCATTTTTCTACTCCTTTTTAATGTATATATTTGTCCCTCTTACTATGAATAAGGAATGTGCTTAGAGCAAACATATGATGATTTACAAGATCATCCTAGGAAATTAACCCATAGGTAAAAATAATTAGTGGATTCATTTTTTTTCTTAATGAAGATCTTAACTGTTTTCTAAAGTATATTTCAATGTTTATTTTTCTGAAGCCATTTTAGAATAGTTTAAAAATACCTGTGGTCCAAAATCCTTTATTAATGTGTTCATTTTATTTTCTAATAAATGTACCATAGCAATTTGTAGCATAACTAGTAAATAACTGTTAAATTTGCTAAATTATTGAGATAATGATCAGCAACATTGTGACTAGTTACTGATCAAACCATTTCTATGCTCACATAATTTAGAAATAACCACACTTATGTAGGTATTTTTTTCATTATTCTTTTTAGTACTTCAAGAGATTCTTTATCAGTATAAAAATAAATGAGCTTTATAAACTAATTAACAAAAGATACCTTCAAACTATTAACATGAGTCATTCTTCTTACATTTCCTCAAAATAATATGAGGAAACTTTCAGGATAGTCTAGCTTCTCTAATGTATCACAATGAATAAATATATTACCTACTTTTGATAATTGTTGTATGAAAGAAATGTAAACTTTTTGAAGACATATTTTTGAAACTAATTGTAATATAGGATAGTTTTTTTGCATAGTGCCTCATAAAATTCTACAGAACCGGTTATGAAGGAACATACTTTGGTATAGATTATTTTTAAAGAATTTTACTTCATTTTTGTTTATTTTCCCCCTACAGATTTCCATTTAAAATTCTTTTTTGTTGCTGTTTTTTGTTTTTTGTGGGTTTTTTGGTGTTTTTTGAGACAGGGTCTCACTATGCAGTTCAGGCTGGCCTGGAACTCACAATGATCCTCCTGCCTCAGCCTCCCAAATGCTGGGATTACAAGCATGCACCACCATGCCCAGCTACCATTTAAAATTCTTTTTTTTTTTTTTTTTTTTTTTTTTTTTTTTTTTTTTTTTTTTTTTTTTTGTTTTTCTCTGGTACCGGGAACCGAACTCACGACCTTGTGCTTGCCAGGCAGGCGCTTTGCCGCTGAGCTAAATCCCCAGCCCCTAAAATTCTTAATCAGTACTAAAAAGTCTAACTAGTAAGCAAAATCAGAGTTCCATAAATTTCCATTTTCCTAAACTACAGATGATTCTAAATTTTAAAAATTCAAATAAATCAGCTAATGTTATCTCTTTATCTCTCACTCATTCTTAGACTATAAGTTCTGCAAATGATTATAACAATAAAGCTAAAAATGGAGGAAACCCTGTGTATTATATCATCCAATCCTGCTATAGAGTAGATTCTATTTTATTGCAATTTTTTCCTGTGAAAAAATTTAGGGCTAGGGTTGGGATTTAGCTTAGATTTTTATTGTATTTTCTGGCATCAACATAAACAAATATTTTGAATAGATGAATGGGTGCATGATAAAAACAGTTGGCTATAGGTTAGCAGCTAAAACTCCACAGTAGTGTGTAAAAGTTTTAGTAAACCAAGCCCGTACAGTTTGGTTTTATAGTATTAATGACTTTCAACATTCATTTACTTTTCAGTCAGATGTGCTGTTTCCACTCTTACCTCACGGCTTAAAACTACAAGCAAATGCTAAAATCTACAAAGATGAAAACATTTTATTGAAATATAAGCAACTGATTTACCTATCTTTTGGAAGTTGTGTTAACTGACTGAATTTAAAAATTTCTAAAAAATCAGAATAAGTTACTTTCATTCTCATGCCAATAGCAAGAAAAACATGTTAACATAATAAAAATGATAAGATAATTCTAAAACTGACTATGTAAGTATTATCGAACTTCCCAGTGAAGGAAATGAAAACCATAGTAATTTTTTTTTTTTTTTGGTTTTTCTCCAGTACTGGGAACCGAACTCACGACGTTGAAAACCATAGTAATTTAAGAAAATGTAAATTTAATATGATAATATATACTTATGTTGCTTTCTATACTAAATCAAAATATAAATAGAACAGAATACAGTTATTAAAGACTGATTCTCAAATTTTATATTTTATAAAGACAACACTGTCAGCCTTCCAAATTTTATTTTTAAAAAATAATTTAAATGTAACTGATTAGTTAAAGGTAGAAATAGGTGAACAATAGGTTCCCAAAACAATGGCAGGACTATGGGAAGTCCCTTTTCATTTCTCAGTTTTGCCCCAAACTGAGCGTTTTAAAAATGTCTTGGTTCTCAGAATGTCATCCTTTATTAGTAATTTTAAATATTAAAATGAATTTAATTTCCTGGTGTCCAAAAAACTCTAATCTTCTAGCACTTCACATCCACACACATACTCCCACACCCACACACCCACACACACCCACACGCACATTCACACCCTCACATATACATTATACCTCTATTTTCTCTTTTTGTTTTTTTTTTTTTTTCTTGGTTTTTCTCCAGTACCAGGAACCGAACTCAGGACCTTGCGCTTGCCAGGCAGGCACTTTGCCGCTGAGCTAAATCCCCAGCCCCTATTTTCTCTTGAATATTTAGTTTTATTTCATAATTAGGTCTTCCTTCAATTTTCAGTCATTTTTATATTTGCTGTGAAGTAGGAGTGTATTTCATCCTCTTTTAGATATTTATTAAATTGTCTCAGTATCATTTGTAGGAAAGAGTACTTCACCTCCTAAATTAACTTGACATTTTTCTTCATAACAGCTAATTATAAAGAGATCTTGGATACTGTATGTACTATCTCATAAAAAAATAGAATTCTGCTTCATTTTCTCTAGAATTTTTATTTTACCTGGAATTTCAGTTCCTGGTGGAGCCCGCTGAGTTGGCTTAGTGTTGCTATGCCTCTCTGACAGTATACAGACCAAAGGAAAGGTGAGGGTGATCCTTGGTCCCACAATGTTAGCATTACTCAAATTCTATCCTCTGCATTCACTGAGGAATTTCTCAGCACTTAAGCTACAGCTTTGTTAGGGTGTGGTTCCTATTCCCAGGGAATAGGAACTTCTAGCTTGTAAGTAGCTAGAGTACCATTTCTAGCTTGTAAGCTTGTTGCTAAGGAGAGCAGTTCAAAAGTGTTGCCAGAGGTGCTCTGAAATTGCTTTTCCTACCTTTCCTTATGATCAACAGCACTACATCAATACTCCACACATTTTCAGACATTAATATCTGGTCAGATTTGTAAGAATGTATCTCATCTCGTGCATTCATGTCCCAGACCCTGTGCACTAGGAAGATTCTCAGCTTGAGCTGTGCAACTCCCTTTCTGCATGGTTCCAGCCCCTCTGAGGCTGCACTCACAGATTCCAGCCACATAAACTGGCCCAAACTCTGACTCTGCTTCTCGGCTTTGTGTAAACATATTTCCTCTTGGAATTTTAGCTCTGAGTCATGGATTGATTGGGAATTTCATCCCAGGCATAAAGCTGGAAAGTTTTAGTGATACATTATGGATATTATTTTGTTTTTACAAGGACTCCCTCATTTTTCTGTCTGTTGCACATTGCTTGAATAGTTTTTCTATCTCATAGTTCTTTACACTGGGAGAGATAATTTAGTACCATTTACTCCATTGTGCTCATTACTGATTTGTGTAAAACTTCTTACAATGGGAATGCATTTGTTTCATTTATCCAACTACTCAGAATCATAATATTACTTGTTCAGAGTATTCATTCCATGAGTCATTTGTGAGAAATGATGAAATGTTTCATCACATATTTGGTATCCTGGAGTTCTTAATAATTCTGCTTTCAAAAGAGACCTTAGTACATTTTGTAAAATTTTAAGTGAGACTGATAATTCTGACATGTCAGTGAAAATTGCAGCATACCTATTTCAATAACAAAAGTCTAGAAAACTGAAAAAAAAATCCTGTTATAAGTCCGCTGAATAATTTGAACACTATTCAAAGTGTGAGAACACACTAAAATGTAGAAATAGTGCTGCTACAGAAATGACAAGGGAAATACTATTCTAAAGAAATAGAGTCCTGACCCAAAAGAGATAATTGGATAAGGAATGGCTAATTGATAGAGCAGGTTCATATGTAGGCACATAAAAGTAGATTAAAATGTCTATACTGTGACAGACCAAGGTACAAAGTGGTTTGCTGCACTAACTAGAGGCCCTCCTTGCTTCATCATTTTTGAGGATATGTACTAGGATAATCTTTTAAAAAGAAAACTGGTATCTTTCATATATTTAATAAATGATAAAAATTATCTATAAGCATTAAAATTAAAATTCTGACACAGAGAAATTAGTTATTTAATTTGACCAAAGCACCATTCTTCAATAAATAACACTAAAACTTTTTAAAGTAAAAACAAGGTTACAAAGTTTAGAAAGTAAAGAGAAAAGAATTGGTAGCTAAAGGATTCTTACAGACTAAACAAATAGATATTTCTAATCTCCACTCGCCATGCATTAAACTATGTGAAAATATAACAGTGTTCAGCAGAGTACAAGCTACCCTAAGAACAGCTTTTGTAGTAGTATTTTACTTAGGAGGTACAAGATATCTGAAAATAAGATAAGCCTGAAAGTTTGTCGACAATGAACTGTAAGTGACCCAGTCAAAATTTATTTCAAATAAGGAAAACTTTCATTTCCATTGGTATATATGTGCTCTAAAATTTTGTACATCCTTTTAGATGTGCACATATCACACAATTTTATTCCTCACTTTTAAGAAAGTATTTTTCCCATTCTGATTGTTTTCAGACTAGTCTTGTCTCAATTTTGAAAATTTGGCTAATTTTCTTCAATATAGACTAATTTGAAGAATTTTACTAATTTTCTTACTCATAATCAAGCAACACAGGTTTAAAGATATAATTGAGATCCATAATCAGTTTATTTTGAGCCAATAAAATAAGAGCTTATTAGGGATGGGGCTCACGCATTCTTTAAAGGTAGAGATTTAAAACTATAAAGATATTCTTCCACCTAATTTGAGGAAACAGTTACCTCGTAAACTATTATGGAGGGGCTGTCTCTAGGAGCCAAAGGTTCATTTTTACCCGCAGAGGGAAGTGAATTCTGCCTCTAAATTTAATGAGTTCATAGGAGAGGAGAGCCCCAAGCTCAAGATTAGAAAACAGTGGTCAAGAGCTTGATGTTAGCCATCTGAGACTTGAGCAGAGGTTTGCTATGCTTATCCAGATAGCCTATGCTGGACTCAAGGAACTGGTGAGATAAAAATGTGCATTGTGTTATTACTAATCTGGTGTAGTTTCTCATATGAAGAAACAAATACAATAAACAGTATAAAGCATGAATAGTTTATACATTCATTTTTGTATATAGTCATTTTCATCTTTTTCAAGTCTTGTTTTTCTCTTGTCTTCCTAAAAGATATCAAGTAGGAACAATAGTGATGAACACAGGAAAATTGCTCCATTCTCACTAATTGTCTCTAATATCTATACTTTTTTCATCAGATTAAAATATGCAAACTCAGATGGTTTATACTTACTTGTATCTCATTATTCTCTATTGCATTTCTAAGCTTATTGTAACATTCAGTAACTATATGTTGATTATAGAAGCAAAATGATATAAAAAAATCAGTGAATTGTACATTTTGTAATTGAATATACCAGTGGAAATAAACAAAGAAAACCAGTAAATTGGCCAGCTTATTATACTAGTTTTTAAATAAGCTAAAATCAGATCAGCCATTACTGAAATATTTTAATTCCCTCTTCATTTGCATTTTTAGACAAAACTGTTCCCACAGAAATGCTTTAATTAATTTAAATAATACATTTTTCCTAGACTTTGCTATCCTCATTTTTTCTAATTTTACTCAGCTTATTTTTTTTAATGTAAATATAGCATTCTGATTCTTCATTTTACTCAGAAAATTGTGCAGTATAATTTAATGTGACTATTTTGTGTGTGGTTGTATTTTATTTGTATTGTTGTGAAGTTTCAGTTTATATATTATTCATATAAAATAAAATGAAATAAGGACAGAGATATAGCTGAGGGACACAAGTACCTGTCTGGCAAGTAAAAATTCCTGAGTTCAATAAATAAATAAATAAAATAAATATAAACTATTAGAAATATTTTAAGTCTTGAGCAATTGTATATAAATTGTATATTTTGAAATTTAAAATTCCCTTTTCTTGTTTTCCAAGGAATTAGTATTCCTCTCATTGGCTGAATATAAAAATAATGGATGAAATTTAAAATCTTGATGCTTCAGAAATAATAAAATTCATACCTATATTGTCATCATGTTAAATTCAAGTTTCAGAGATATATTTTATATACAAACTTAAATTAATGCTAATGACATGTGGAGATGAGATTTGATTTCACTATATATTAATAAACACAGGAGAAAAGTAATAGAATAGATTCTAAAATGTTTTTGAGTGGGGGCTTGGGATTTAGCTCAGCGGTAAAGCGCCTGCCTGGCAAGCAGAAGGTCTTGAGTTCAATTCCTGGTATCAGAAGAAAAACAAAAAAGAAAAAAACAGGGGGCTGGGGATTTAGCTCAGCGGCAAAAGCGCCTGCCTGGCAAGCGCAAGGTCGTGAGTTCGGTTCCTGGTACCGGAGAAAAACAAAAAAAAAAAAGAAAAAAACTAAAATAAAATAAAATGTTTTGGAGTAATAAAAAGCAAAAAAATTTCTATAAAAATGTAAATATTAATTTAAAAATATAAATATCTTATTCACTTATGTAAAAGAAAATGAGCTTTAGCCAGAAGTATAGCATGTTTACATTAATGTAACATGTAGCTAGTTTAGACACAATTCAATCATCTCTCCAGTAATGAAATTCTGCAGCTAATTTAACAGAACATATACTAAAATTTAGCTTCAGATTTCTCAGATGAATTTTATGGGTTCCAGTTGCATTTTTGCATTTATTTTGAGGAGAAAGAGAAAGAAAGTTTAAGAGAAAGAACTTTAAATTTTTGCTGAATTGCTCTTTATATATTAAATACTTCAACAATTAATGTGATTAAATGATGGAGCATACAAATCAATCTCAAGGGAAGCAAATTATTTGAACATCTGTGAAATTCATTTTCAATTATTTTAAATTTTAGTTAAAATTGCATGGGGGTATCTTGAGAGGCCCCATTCATTCTCTTTTAGCATTCCCACTGCTGTCTCTCTCTGCATGTCTAGGTCACAGTTCTCTTCACATTGTTAATCATTTTCAATTTGACAGGTCAAGATTAAACAAAACTCAATAACAAAACTCAAGGTTCATACGAAAAGATAAAAGCCTCTTGAATGTCTGATGTATGTGCTTCTGCATTTTCAAGATCAACATATTTGTTCCATATTAATTTCCACCAGTGTCTATATTTGTTAACTTTTTTAATCTTCCCTTCTACTGTCTTTTGAATGGCCTGACTCTATTTGTTCAAATTATACATATAAAACTATACAAATATGCACAGGTACCTCATAAATATATACAGACAGTACTTGTTAATTATATGTTTCAAAACAATTAATCATGGAATGTAATAAATACTTTAAGAGACATAGGCATTCCATTTCCACTTTGTTTCTGATCTAAGAAACCTTCATTATTAAATAATTTAAGAACTTTCCAAATGCTTCCAAGCTTTCCTTTTAAAATAACCTGCATATGAATTAATGTGATAAAGTTAAGATTTTCTTTATATTATTCCTGCACTAAAGCAAGAACAAAGGTATCCATTTAATCTAATATTAAACAGTTTACAGTGTGATCCTAGACTCCTTTCTAATGTACAATCTTTTACTAATTATCTAATTGTTAATCATCCCACATTATCAGT
Source organism: Chinchilla lanigera (assembly GCF_000276665.1). NCBI lineage: Eukaryota > Metazoa > Chordata > Mammalia > Rodentia > Chinchillidae > Chinchilla > Chinchilla lanigera. The sequence continues at coordinate 26,414,876 of NW_004955406.1, read as the reverse complement.
TTGCACTCTATACAGTAAATTTTGAGGTTTTTCAGGCTGCCTTTCTACATTAAGTTATAACAAATGACATCTCTATGTCTAACTTTGAAACCTATAATTTCTACAAATAATTACTAAACTACATCTTTGTTTGTTTTTGTTTTTGTTTTTGTTTTTTTTGTTTGTTTTTAAACTACATCTTAAGATAAAAAATACCTACTGATGAAAATGAATAGATAAAATATTTATATAAAATTAATTATTATTTAAGCATAGAAAGTATAAAATTTTATTTGTGACATAATAGAACTTTAGTACATTATTCTTAGTGGAAAGATAGACACAAACAAATTGCTATCACATTTCCTCATTTATTTGTAGAAGTTAAAACATTCTTAGAGAAGTTAAAATAGTATTCACTATCAATAAGAAAAGGTTAGAGAAAAGGTGAACAGAGGATATAAAATGGGTACTTAGATGTAGATATGAAGAATTATTATAAATGATCTATAACACAGTAGAGTTACTATAATCCACAACTAACTATGATTTCTTTCCAAAATAATAAATAATTCTGAATGTGCCCAATACGAAGAAATACATGATTGAAGAAATGGATATTCTCAGCACCCTAATTTGATCATTATCTGTGACATACATGTATCAAATTATCACATAGAATGTCATAAATATGTACAAGTATCATGTGTTAATTAAATTTTTAAGAAAAGTAAAGAGAAAAAAACAAATACTTCAAGACATAAAAAATGAAAAAGATACATAAAATAAAATTTCTTGTATCTCAAAATGTTTAAGAAAGAATTTATCCTCCTGTTACCATAAAAGTACCTTTATCAAATGTTATCTTACAAAACAAAAGAGGTTCACACGGAACCATGGCTTTGCTGCTATACAGTGTTACCTCGGTTCATGAACATGATTTGTTCTACAATTCTGGGTAAGACGGCTCAGGTCATGTATAAAACTGATGCAGAGTTCATGATTGAAAGCTAAATTTTGCCAAATGTTTCTGTTTGTGAATTGAATTTTTGCAAACAGAGTGTTCATGAACCAGTAACAACTCTGCAATCAATTTTTCCTACAAGTAAAAAGACTATATATATATAGACACACACACACACACACCAAAAGGTGTATTCAATGTACCTATTTCTACTAGAACTTTTCTGGAAGGAAATTGATGGCCTGTCAATTACAGAATGCATGAATCATATATTATACTAAGGCAATAAAATATCATAGAATAATAAAGGATTTAAAAATAAAAATGAGATTCTTTTAGACTTTGAAAAATGCCAGTGATTTCTCTATTATTACATTTGTATAAATTTCCGAAACACATAAGACTAATCCTCAGTTTTAGAAATAAATGTAATGGTTATCTTTAAAAATGTGGAGGGGGGCTGGGGATTTAGCTCAGTGGCACAGCGCTTGCCTGGCAAGCACAAGCTCGTGAGTTCGATTCCCGATACTGGATAAAAAACAAAAAATAAATAAATAACATAAAAAATAAAAAATAAAAATGTAGAGGGTAGGGGTTACTAGAGATACTGTGAGGGGTGGATGCAAATTCCATACATGACCCACATTTTAACAAGCTGATACTATTTATGATTACTTCTCTCTAAGATGATTAACACCTACTTTTTATTAATTGGTCATATTCATTCTCATCTCATTTTGTCTTTTGGATTTAATGCACTCATACTGATGTTTGAGCATTGTACTCGAAGTAAAATACTCCAAGATAGTAACAGTTGAATGCGCACACGCACACACACACACACACACACACACACACACACACACACACTTCCTCTTTGCTTTCTTCTATCTTCCACAGATTTGTCCACATGCACATAATCAACTTAAGTTATAGAATACCTACATTTGGAAAGCCCTGAGGCCTATTATTGAAATATAAAACTGAATTCTTTGCCTTTTCAGTCGCATTAGGATTAGAAAAGACAAAATGCATTCACTTATTTTCATTGTAAACAGAAAGCAAATCATCCCAATTCAATATGATTTGCCTTTGGAAGATGTATAAATACAGAAGTAACCTTCAAAAAGAATGTCTACTAGATGTCCTATTCAAGTTTATTTCAAAATATGCTATGCGTGAGGTTGTAGTACATGATAAATCATACCATAACCCTCTATGACTTACTAAGAAAGACAGATTAAAAAACAACTAATAGCTATTGCTATGTAACTTATGTGTCAACAAAATATATTGCATATAAATCAACCTATTTGAATAAAAACCTAGGAAAAGTCTTAGCAAAACAGATAATTCATTTAGATAAGAGCAAAACTATGAAAAGCTGAAGTTCACATGAATAAAGAAGCAAGAAGCGCTAAGAATATGGAAAATATGCTTAGGAGTAACACTTTCATCTATGATTAAAAATACCATTTATTGATCTATAATTGTTTGAAAGTTAAGGAGCATTCTTAGTTCTAAAGTAGTCTGACAATTATGTTGTAAAGTCTGACATCCTGCTTATTTCCAGCCTCAAATTAAGCATGAAACTTTGTGCAAATGTCAAGATGTTTCAATTGGTTTTGATACATCGAATACATGTCTCAAATGTCATTCAGTAAAATGAGAATGAACTCCACTGGGACTCCCTCTAGCTGACACAAAGAACAGAAATCCCAAGAAGAAATGGCTTCTGAAGTGGAGTCCTCAGTCTGCTTCCTCCATACAGACAGTTGGAGCCAACACTCACTCTTTCATGCTCTTCTACCTTGCTGCAGTGAGAAGCAGCATTCTCCATGCGGGCAGCCGCAATGCCTGAGTATCAGGGCAGGGGAGTGTTACATCACAGCTCCACCTCACTTCACAGAGTGGCTGTGGGTTTCTTGCACAATTTTAATTCAAAACGTGTGTGTGTGTGTGTGTGTGTGTGTGTGCGCGCACGCGCGCTCACTGCACTATGACTATCTGGGGATATTTGTTTTGGTATTTCATTAAAAAAGTACCCTTTCCTGTTTTAAACTCCTGTTCTGTGGGGTTTCTCTGGTGTCTGCTTTGCATTCTAGTAAAGACTGGCTCATCAGTCAATCACAGAAGCCTCAGTGTCTAAGGCTCAGGGCACTTTAAGAACACTTCATTTCTGTAAAATCAATTAAATCTGAATACATTCACATTTGTGCATATTCATATTTTATATCTATGTAATTGGAAAATATAATTGTAATATGTGAAGAAACGCACCAAAAACTCGTAACGTGGTCTAGGACTCATTTTTGGTTTTTTTTTTTTTTTTGTTTTTTTGTTTTTCTCTGGTACCGGGAACTGAACTCACGACCTTGTGCTTGCCAGGCAGGCGCTTTGCCGCTGAGCTAAATCCCCCGCCCCTCATTTTGACTTACACAAAAGTTAAAACTCATACACTGGATGTGATCATAACACAAACAAAATAAGTGGAATTTACTTCAGTGTCACATAGAGAAACGCAGAGGAAATTACAGGAATGAGGAAATTTTCTTTACCTGGTATAGCTCCAAAATATTTGGTAAAATTCTAATTTTTAGGGGTATGGAAAATTATAACTAATAATAATGCACATATCATGTTAACTTTTATTAATTATTACCATATGAGGAACTGAATAATATGTAGAATGTGTTGATTTGTATTAACTACTTTGAGAAGTTAGTAAAAATGTAGGAACTCAGAAAATACTCCTTTTGATTTAAGCAAGATAGGAACAAATTTAAAGAGTGCACAATTCCAGAGACGTGTAGATTTGGAAGTAGGAATTTGTATAGAAGCCTCCACAATACAGGAGAGAACTGAGATCTACTTCAGCAGATAACTAAGAGTCAGGTTTAACAAAAGGATCATAAAGGCATAGTTATCACACCTATCAAAATGAATGAATTGAAAAACAATTTGTTAGTGCAACAGTGCAAATCTTGGCCCATGCAATAGCATGTCTGAATCTCAGAAATAGTGCAGGGATGGAAACCAGCCTCCATAATTACATTCTGTGTGTCTTCATTTTAAGAGACCCCAAACAGAACCAACATGAACCTTATATTATATACATATTTTTTTGGTCAAATGCAAAATGTGGAATTCTTCAGAAATAGTTTCAAGGTAGTGATCAGAGAACATTAAACCCAATAAGAGAAAATTTAAACCAGGGAAACTCCTGCGACCACTTTGACTGCCTGTCCCTGTAGCTGGACGTGATGGCCATAGGTGTTATAGTAGTGTTTACACAAGATATTGAATGAAAGGAAGGAAAAATTTTCTGGGGCAAAAAGAAGATTGTATCTGGATGGTAGACACAAATGTGTGTACATATGTAAAAGTTAAGACACACTTAAGAGCTGTATATCTTACTTTATATAAATTACAACTCCCCAAAGCATCATGCTTTAAAGTTTTAGTAATTTATCTTATTTGGACTAAAGAAATTAAGAAAGAAGAAGAGAAACGTGAAAGTTCACATCCTGAAATCCAATGATACCTATATTTTGCTAAAGGGATGGAACAAGGCAGAAAGGGAGAAAAGGATGGAGGCAAATTAATTCAAAAATCAAAGTGATATTCCTACAGAAGAATGCTGGCAAGTGGATTTGGCTATTAGCCCATAGAGCTGAGACATACCCTTGCATAACTTGCAGTTGTAAATGCCATCATCTGTGGTGCATGATTTTGGAACAGAAATGTTGTGGTATGCATATACAGGTTTTCATTTTTTCCTGGTAACTTTTTATGTCATATTGTGTGATATTGCTTGCTATCTTGGTTTACTTGGTGTCATATTCTATGACATTTTCTTTAAACATGAACTTCTGTACATTCCTTCTTTTTTTTGAGACAGAGTCTCCACATGTAGTTCAGGCTGACCTGGATTCACTACGGCCCCCACGTTGGCCATTAACTCAGCGCAATTTTCCTGCCTCAGCCTCCCGAGTGCTGGGATTACAGGTGTCTGCCAGCACACCTGGCTCACTTCCATACATTGTTGAAAATATTTAAAATTTTACAATTTCTTTATCTATTCTTTCTTTTATAAGAAAAACTAGAGCAACAGGGTCTTTTGTTTGGAGTATTGTTACTTCCTTAATTCAAGATTTTTGTACATTCATATTTTAAAATACAGTCTTAATTCATGTCATGATTATAGCAATTTTTGGTATCATCATTTCCTTTGCTCATTTTTGCATGATCTCCTTATTCCATTTTTTGTTTTGTGCATTTTACTTTATTTTAACTCTTGTTGAAAGTAATGATCAATTACAGAGATGCCTGTGGACTGAATGTATTTGCACCTGTATTTACTTAATCCTTTTTAATCATCTCTGCTCTTCTAGACAGCAAAATAACTATTCCTACAAAATTAATTTTTCAGGTTAAAAACTTTCAAAGGAAAAAAGAGATGCTTCATTCCTCATCCTTGCTTTTATTCTAACCAAAATCCTGTCTGAAGCAGGATCTGTTGTTTTCATTGTAGCCTGTTCACTCTCCCGCCCTCACACCAAGCATGACAGATACCTGGCTGTGCATCCAAGTGGGGATGGATCAGCTGATGCTGTAACTGCTGGTGATGTTGCCCTGCCCGTTGAGGGGAATTTGAATTTCCAATATCTTAGTTCACTTTGACTGAACCCTATTATTGAACAATATACTCATCATGTTCCGTTTTTTTAGTTTTAACATATTCAGATATTAAAATAATGGAACTTTATGCATGATAATATATAGTTTGGAGATAGATTTTAATGTGTATTATCTTCTCTAAGTGTAAGAAATCAATTTTGAATAAGTTTGTTTTCTCATAATTCAAATATGAAATTTAAAAGATAATTTTAGAGAATTTCTGCATTTGTAAAAATACATAATATTGGAAATTGCTGAAGAGGTATTAAAGTAATATAATTAAATAAGATATGAAACCAAAGTAAAAACATTTAAAGTTGCAAATAAAGCTGCAATTTATCAAATAATAAAAAGGAAGAGAATATAAATATTTTACTTGCTGTATATTGTTTTACATATGTGCTTGAGTTAGTATCTTAAATTATTCTTTTTTTCCTTTTTTTATTGTAATGTAGACTAGGATCCAATGATAATGAAAACTATACAAAATTATACAAATTTTGGAAGGAATTCTGATTCTTGTTAAAATATGTTGTATTTACTAACAAGTGTATTTGCCTACAACTACCATAGGAAAGTGCTGGACCACATAGATTGTGGCTGAAAGAAACAGACATTTATTTTCTCACAGTTCTGGAAACTAGATGTATGCACAAGCTCAAAGTGTGTTAGTGGTTGGTTTCTTTAGCCGTTTGTCTCCACCTGTGTATGACCATCTTCTCTGAATTTTCCCCACAAAATCATTTTCTGTGTGTACATCTTTGTACTTCTAACTGTAAGGACAATAGACGTAGACAATTAGGAATCATCCTGACTCACTTTAGCTAATTTTAAAAATTTAAGGAAAACCTTTGTACTTCAGCCATAATTTGCTTTGGGTTGGCAAGATTACTTGACACGTTTCTGTGGATTTAGCATCTTACATGTACACTGGTTTCACAGAACTTTTTAAAGAGATTTCATACAGTCAAAAGAATGCTGCCTTCTGATCAATATTTTTGTATTGGTAATACATATTAATCTCCTTTGATGAATTTTCTAATCTCAATTATTTTAAGGAAATATTGTTCAAAATTTCATCTAAACCATGTTGCTGCATCCTTTTGTCTTTGAATATTTAGCAAGTATATTTGAATATTGTATATTATTATTTAAATTGACTCAACAGTCTTAAATATGAGGACCTTATCATAAAGACATCAAAAACAAAATTATTTCATAACCTTCTGACATATATATTTGCTATTTTAATTTATATTATTTTCAATGTTATTTAAATATCTATCATTGAATTTAGAGAACTATTATATAGCATAGTCCACTGTCAGAAATTATAGTATATGTCATAGTTAATTCAATGTTCAATCATCCAGATTTCAGATTCAATATATAAAAAAAGCTTGGTAATTAACAGATTAGTTTCATAACTGCTTTTCCCAGCTAAATTCTCAATTCCTAAGGTTTTATCTTATTTGTATGGTAATTATTCGTTCCCACCTCAGAATAAGTCAAACAGAATATTCAGTTTGGGTCAGAATCTGTCAGTTGCCAAACTCTTTAGACCCAAGCTGGATATTTGACAAGTTATTGTAAAGGTTTATAATTTTAATTATTTAATCTAACATGAACATTTTCAGGTAAAAAGTGGAAAAAATTCCGAGGCATAATCCATGAGTGTTTCTGTTTCTGAACCACACTGTGTGAAATGACAGAACAAATGATAAATTTGTTTTATTTGTTTCATTTTGCTTTTGCTGTGCTGGGAATTGAACCCAGGGCCTTGTACACACTAGACAACTGCTCTTCCACTGAGCCATGTCACCAGCTCAGTGATAAAAGCTTCGAGGTTTTATTTGGGCAGCAAGCAATGAACTTTATAAAGAAAAATAATTTTGAGTATATTATTCTCCACCAAAGCCAAATATGAAATAGAATATCTCCCTTAGCAATTCTTAACTCAAAGTTTTCTGATTTTGAGAATGATAAATAAATATTTGCATTTATTACACTAAAGATATAAGAGAAATTCCCTGAAAATTTGAATATAAAGTATTCAGGACAATTTTATGTTTGCCAAAACAGAGAAGTCAATTTCATATACAGAATAAGAAATTATTGCTAGAATTATGATGGAAGTGAAACAATCAATAAAATTTTTGTTTATTAAATTAAGGAAAGCATTGATATGCCAATTAAATACAAGGTAAATTTATACACTTTACATAAGTCAAAGGACTACTTATAAACTGTGTCACTCTCATACTTGTTTTGGAGATGAAATGATTAAAAATAAAAGAACTCTTGGGGCTGGGGATTTAGCTCAACGGCAAAGCGCCTGCCTGGCAAGCGCTAAGGGCGTGAGTTCGGTTCCCGGTACCGGAGAAAAACCAAAAAAAAAAAAAAAAGAACTCTTAAAAATTTCTTTTGTTAAAATCCATGAAGAACTACAATTGATCAGCAATCCTATTTTTATTATATTACTATTTTGATTCCAAAATTATATATAATTTGCTATTTTATTCAAATAACCATATACATTTAGATAACTATTTGTATGACACACTGCTGTGCTAGAAATTACAGAATGTGTAATATTTGCTTCAATGATCAATTATGTATATCCCAGATCGAATATATCTAAAGAGTTTGGCAATTGACACATTCTGACCCAAGCTAACTATTCTATTGGACTTATTCTGAGGTGGGGAGGAATAGTTAACCAAATATAAGATCCCTAAAAACCTTAGGAATTGAGAATTGAGTTGGGCAAAGCAATTATGAAACTAAGTAGAAATGTTTAGTCATGTTGGAATACCAATGAATCTGCACCAAGACAGAGAGGTGGCTCAGGGTAGTGTCCACATAGTACAGGCAAGTCTGCGGCTTGCTTTCATCAGGAAGCAGGTCAGCCCCTCTAGGGGAACAAATGAAAAGATCAGAGTGCCAAAAAGCTCATGAATTATTTCATATGTTTAAGATTTACTTTTTTCAATTTTCTTACAGGTCAGCAAGTTTATCAAAGAACAAATTGCTTAGGCATATACAGAGTTTTCTTTACAAGAGATTTCATCTGCAAAAACAAGCATTTATGCACCAGGAAATCTAAGAAGCAGTGATGAGTTCACATCCAATTTTGTCTAATGCATTATATTAAGAACTTTTTCTTTTTTTAACACAGAAAGGAAAGCATTTTAGCAATACAAGTTAGTGTTCAGTGGTAGAGTGCTAGACAGGCAACAGGTCAATGCAAATCCTGGGTTCTACCCCAGCACCTCAACAAAAGAAAAATGTGAGGAGTAAAACTATAATATTGTTAAAATGTCTTTGTGACATTTAAGACAAAATTCTCTCAGTATGAAATTGCAGCTTAATCTATCTTCTGCACATAACTAGCAAGAACATACTTACTTCATTTTTTTTTTATTATGCTCATTCAACCCAATCTAATGTTACCTTTAGGAAAATATGTAAGTTTGGAATCTAAAACTACTGATACCAGGAGTATCATTAGAATTTATAGGATGTCTTACAGTTATGTAAGACAACAATTAAATCCCACTTTGTCGCAGTCATGATCTTGTATCATTTAAATTTGGTGTCCTTATCACATGTGCTTGGTTAGCTCACAATTCTGGGGAAAAGCAACTTGGTTTTAAGTAAACTAAGCAGTGCTTATTCTTGATGACTTGTCTGGTCCATCCTTGAATCATCAGCTAATAGTTGAAGTAACATCATCTACTGTGAAAATAATATTTCATAAATGCTTTTTGTGTACAAATATAATCAGTGTAAAATAAGATGTTTCAGGAATTCTGGGAAATTTTTCCTAGTCTTGAAGGAAAGACTATTTTACCTCATGTAACAAGGGCCTTTAGTTCAAATATCCTAGAAGAAAACTCATTTGAAGGCTTTATCTTCTGATGTGGCTGTTGATTGTCATCTAATGCAGCAGTACTGATTATGTTTTCCACCATTCACTGCTTACTATCATCAAGTAGATTAGCTTGTATTTGTTCCCGTATTGACTACAGAGGTACAAAAATAGTATCATGAAAACCCTGGTTCCCCAGAGCCTCCCTTTGTCACAATTGTGATATGGGATTCACTGAAGTTAATTGCATGAAAACTCTCATTCGTGGGAGGGAGAAATAGACTCCATTTGTGATGACAGGTGAGCAATATATTTATTGATCACAAATCAGATTGCTTTAATTCAAAGTCAATAAAAAGAAAGTATTTTACCTCATATAACAAGAGCCTTTAGACAGAATATCCTAGAAAATGACGGGATTGAAAGCTCAAAAGTGACATCAAAGTTTTTTCAGTTTCTCTTTATCACTCCTTTGTGATATGCACACTGCTTATGGCAAGTTAAGATCTGAAAGATGATGACCTTTCCAAATACTTCAAATAGGCAGAATGAAAGCAAAAGGAAATAGTCTCTCCTGAGTTCTCTCCTTAGAAGGCTAGGAAAAATTTCCCAAAATTCCAGAAACCTCTTTTTATATTCCATTGATTATATTTGTAGAAATAAAAAGCATTTCTGAAATATTATTTTCACAGAAGATGATGTCTCTTCCAGTATTTTAGACCAGACATCTGTTAGGGAGTAGATCAGAGATTGATTTAAAACTTAGCTATTGTTTACCTACTGTGAATGTACACGGTGCCCGGCCACTTAGGATGTAGTAGTGAATGATATCCTCAGCCCGTTTGCACTTTACATTCTACTCAGAAAGACATACAAAAAACAAATAAGTAGAAAAGTACTTATCATTTACTACTGATAATGAAACTCAGTGTTTAAAAAGAAAGATAAGAAGACACTGAAATATAGAAATTGGGTTTCTGTTTTTTTGAAGAGCAGTAAGTGAAATGTTACAGATAACCACGGATCAAATCCAGGAATAAAGGACGTGCTAAACCTTATGGGTACTGTAGTGGTTGATTGATTATGTCAACTTGAGAAGTTTAGAAGCATAACTGAACATGGTTCGGCATTTGGCTCAGCAATTCTACACCCTACAGTGCAGAGGATCCACCCTAGGGTGTAGAGGAGCCACCCGAGGGTGGATCATCACCTAGATAATATAAAAGGGAAATGAAGAAGGACAGAGATACTTCCATTCCTTTTGGAGGAGCTCCAGTCTTCACTTTCAGCTTGAACTTGTCTCCTGGCTTCTAGTGCAGACTCTTTGGCTTCCATCTTGGATCCTTCAGTTTTCCGTCGCAGACTCATCGGCCTCCTGGTACGGACCTGCACGGAACACTGCAGTGAACTCCAGACCCTGGACTGATTCCTTCGGTCTTCAGTGTGCAGACACCCTCTGCACATTTTCCCATAAAACTCTCTGGCTGACCGTCGTAAGCCAATCTTGTAATTTCTTATAATTTGTATATCCTGTGTTATATCTGTTTCTCCAGTAAAACCCTGACTGATACAGGTACCTAAGAAACACTTGCAAGTTGAAGGAAAATAATTTCATGTATTTTTCCTTTTTTATAATTAAGTTGTTTTCTTTAAAAAACTTTAAAATAAATTTCTTTGAAGAGGTGAAGTGAAGAATAAAGTACTAGGTATATAAATTAGGTGGTAGTGAAAAATCTTTTGGAGAATATATTTTTTGAGCAAAAAAATTATATTAGTATATGTTTATAGTACAAAATGGTTTTGTTCATTGTAGAGATTTGTTAAGTGTAAGTAACACATCTTCATTCTTTGTGCCCCCTTCCCTCTGCCTTCCCCCCATCACTTGGTCTTTTCCCTTTTGCCGAAGTTCTATTTTTGCACAAATAACATTTAAGTAGCTCATCTGAGAAAGACCAAGACACCAATGAATGTTGGCAGAATGGTACAGAGCCAGAATTGTGGAAAACAAAGACAAAGTCAATGGAAGTAAAAACCATATTGATCCTAGTAAATGACAATAAGTTCTTCATATTTTCTTCCTGCTAACAGGAAGACATTTCAGAATTTTGAACTGAATTTTGCCTTGTGTGAATACATCTTACGGTGCTCTGCTATGTTGATGATAGGATCTCTGCAGCAGGCTTTCAGGAGTGGGGCACTGTACTATTTCGAGTCAGCAACAATGATCACTTTGACCAAGCTGACCATGATAAGAAAGTGTTGTAAATCTAGGTATATGTTAAAGATGAAACATATTCTTACCTTCCTTTTTATGAGTGCATATTAATTATACAAAATGTTAGGCTGTATTGTGGCATTCTCTTACTTTAATATGACATGTTTTAATTATTCTCGCCTCCCATTATCCTGCTTTGACTCTCAGAAACTCCCCTTGATCTTCTTCCTCTTGTCCAATACTTTGCCTTCTACTTCCATATCATTTTAGCCTAGGTTCCACATATCATGAAAAACTTGTGTATGTGTTTTTAGCTTAGTTCTCTTAACATGACCTCTAGTTTCATCTATTTTGCATAAATTACATTATTTTGTCTTTTTATGTGTCTGAATAATACTCTATTGTGTATATACACTTCATTTTCTTTATCCATTCACCCCTGGTAGGCAACTAGACTGATTCCACATTTTGGCCATTGTGAACTCTGCAACAATTAACATAGATATGCAGGTGTCTCTATGGTATGATGATTTTAAACTCCTTTGGGTACATACCATGGACTGGTATAACTGAATCATATCGTAGTTCTATTATGGTTACTGAGTTCCATAGTGGGTGAAATAGTTTGCATAACCATTAGGATGTACCTTCTTAAAAAAAAAAAAAAGGATGTACCTTCTTCAATATCTATTGTTTTTTGTATTGTTGATGATAACCGTTCTGACTGGTGTGAGGTAGAATTTCAGCAAAGTTTTAATTTACATTTTTCTCATGGCTGAAGTTATTGAGCATCTCTTTCATACACTAATGAGGTATTTATATTACCTGCAAGAAATGCCTTTTTTGTCTCCTTTGCCTACTTCTGATACAGTGTTCTTTTGAAGTTGTTTGTGCCTTTTATATTCTTAAATATTAATGTTTTACAGAAAAGGTTTTTAGGTTTTGTTTGTTTGTTTGTTTTGGGACAGAGTCTCAAAGTGTAATTCAGGCTGGCCCTCAACTCTCTGTGGAGTACAGGCTGGCCTCCAACTCATGGCAATCCTCCTACCTCAGTCTCTGGAGCGATGTGATTACAGGCCTAAACCAAAACACCTGGCTTTTATTTCACTGAAAAAGTAACTGGCGGAGATTTTCTCTTATTCAGTGAGATTTTATCTCATTCTTTACTCACTTGTTTTCTTTATTTGGACAAAAGCTTTTTAATTAGATGTAATATCAATTGGCATTTCTTGCTATTATTTCCTAATTTATTAGTGTCCCATGCAGAAAGTCTTTGCCTGTTTATCTTGAATTATTTCCCCAATGTTCAATTAGTTTCAAAGTTTGAGATTTTTTGTTTTGATGTTTGTCCCATCTGAGTTGCTTTTGTACAAGTGAAAGAGCTGTATCAATCTTCTGCATATGGATAGTCTCTTTCTGTATCACTATTTCCTAAAAAGATTTTCTTCCTTGACGTCTATTTTTCATCTCTACTAAGAATCAGATTCCAGTAGCTGTATGAGATTACTTTGCTTTTCTCTATTCTGTTCATTAAGTGTACATGCTTGGTTTTGTGATGGCACCATGTTGCTTTTGTTTCTATGGCTCTGTAGTATCTTTTGAAATCAGCTATTGTGACTCCACCATCATTATTCTATTTGCTAAGGATTGCTACCACTGTTACTGCTTTTTGTATTTTCATATGAGTGTGAGGATATTTCTTTCCTTCTATGAAGAATTTCATTGGTATTTTAATGGTGGGTATTGGTATTTCCACTGGATCTGTCAAAATTCTGTTTGATAATATGGTCATACTAACAATATTAGTTCTTCTCATCTATGAACATGGCAGGTCTTTCCATTTTGTGATATCTTCTTTAAGAGCAGAGGGAATTTATTGACAAATGCAGTGTACATCACAAAGGGAACTTTTATGAGGTATTATTATTTTAACATAATGCTTGTTTTAGTTTTATTTCAAAGAATACATAATTAATATAAAATTTACCCAACAGTTAATTGTATTGTCACCTATCTCATTCCTAATGGACTATTATTAATTGTGCTTGTACATCAAATTTCTAATAGGTATATCTCCTGCCATAAAGCCTTTACATAAGAAAGATAGAGATATATGAAGATTGATATTAACAAAAGGAGTTTAAGACAGAGTATAAAAGTTAAGAAGCTGCAAGCAGAAAGCAAGAAAGTAAAGGAAGTGTAATGAGGAAGGAATATTTACACCTAGGTGGTATTCTATTGTTGTTCTCTTCATCAGAGGTCCCCAACCCATGTTAGTAGCCATATCACACAGCCTGAGGTGAGCAGAAGGAGAGGGAGTAAATCCTCCTCTGCACTGAGAGCCACCCTCCATTTTTCCATTTGAGTGTGCAACCAGCATTACCTTATCTTACCTACTGACAAGGATTTTTCTCGGTTTTTTTGGTTTTTTTGGTTTTTTTTCCGGCACCGGGAACTGAACTCACGACCTTGCGCTTGCCAGGCAGGCGCTTTGCCGCTGAGCTAAATCCCCAGCCCCTGACAAGGATTTTTCTCTAATGAGCAGAATAACCCTATTATTATGATAGTCAGTTAAAAATTTACCACTGAATTGGTTGCCTGAGGAACAGTTACATACGTTCATAAGTTTTAAAGATAAAACATATTTAATTTCTCTTAGGAAAATCATTGCAGCAAACAATTCAGTTGAGACACCCTTCATATAATATGTCTTATAATTATCACATATCATTGTTGCTGTAATAATGTCCACATTCTCATACATTTTCCATTACTGTGCAGCATTCTAAACAACTCAGAAGCCAGTTGGTATTAGAACCATATACTTCTGGAACAGTAAAAATTATAAGAAATTTTTCTGAAGAATGAGTTCCGCTGCTTATTGAATATTTTTCTGGGTAAAAATCAAAATTATGTTTAGTAATAAAATGGTAATTACCATTGTAGTTCTTAATAATGTAAAGGAGTTAGCATGATGATTATTTAGGAAAAACACCCGCTGAAAATCTCATTTCATGGGAAGAGATGAGACTTTGGTGACTCAATTATTTGCATACACAAGAACTTGGGTGTAGGGCTGGGGATTTAGCTCAGTGGCAAAAGAGCCTGCCTGGCAAGCTCAAGTTCGTGAGTTCGGTTCCTGATACCGGAGAAAAACCAAAAAAAAAAAAAAAGAACTTGGGTGTAAAAGGAATGGCAAGGAATAGAAAAGGGAAGGGAGATCCAGAAAGAACAGGTCTACCATGATCTAGCAGTGTGAAAATTCCAATCACTAGAGACAAATTTTCAGGAAAAACTTTCTGTCTCTGTTCTGTGATGCCAGCATTTTATATAGAAATAACCTGTATTTGATAAGTTAAATTTTGTGACTGTCTCACTTTATAATTAAATAACAGAAAGTGCCCTGAAAAAGCTTCAATCTAAAATTGACACTACAAAAGATGATTTAAATATCTGAATCCACTGTTGTGTTTGTATATATGGTGCTGTATGGTTGTAATCTCAGTAACTTGAGAAGCTGAGGCAGGAAGATTACAGTTCTAATGTCAGCTAGGGCAAATTTGCCAAACCTTGTCTCAAAATAAAAATATAAAAAGTTCTACAGATGTAATTCAGTGGTAGAGCATACCTGGGTTATGACTAGTATCTCTCTCTCTCTCTCTCTCTCTCTCTCTCTCTCTCTCTCACACACACACACACACACACACACACACACACTAGGGTTTTTTGCTCATAAAGCAAATGTATGGTATTAATCCCTTGACATGACAAAACCAAACTTAATTTTTGTTTTGGGTACATGTTCACGACATCCTTGAGGGCTTAACATGATAAGTGTTCAAGCTTTACTTTTAAAATGTCCAGGTAATGAACCCCTTACATTCTGTCATCCTGTCCCAAATTACATGTAGTTTGAAAACTTTTGCTTATGGTAAATTCTAATCTACAATATTTTCTGAGAGATTTATAAATTTTGATAACTACTTCTGAACCAACTTTAGAAAATTACAGTCCAAGTACAAATTTCTGTGCTTTACATAACCTCTGCATACATATCTTCAGAGTTACAGTGTGTTGGTTAAACTTTTTTTTTTTTTTTTTTCTATTTGAAAATACAGCAAAAGACAAATGTATTAGTACTAGAGAAATGCAATGTTTATTCATTAGGAGCAGACTGAAAGTTTGAAAGATCTGGCTCATTTAGAATACATAAACACTGTTTTCCTTCTTTCTTTTATAGTCATTGAGAGTGCTAAAAGAGACTGCAAAGGCATCTTGACACATTCATTTTTCTTTCATAAAAGTACGGTCATGGGAAGGAATCTTAAGAGAGCATGAAAACCTAAGGAGACAGAAAACACAATTAAATGGATAGGAAAAAGTGATTTTTGGTTTACAACCATTTTCAACTTATAAAAAGTTCACTTTTACCATACAGTAGCCCAGATTTAAGTTCTGATTGGGGAACTGGTTTCCATTGTTTATTAAAACAGCAATGTGTGGTAACTCATATTTGTACCACTGTTGTTCTTTTCCAGTTGTATACTACAGATATGTTATTTCGCAGTTTATCTGGGAAGGTAATTTTTAAATTGTAATAGTATGGCAATGCAGTGTATTTACGAAGAAAAATGTGTTACTTTTTCCTGATTTTGGTGGAAGATATCCTTTTAGATGTGAAATGTTTCTCAGTGACACTCAGAAAAATAAATCTTCAATGAATCCATATGGATATTCCAGTCATTAAGAAAATAAATATTTCAGAAATTTAGAAAAGATTGTGAATGTGAAAGTTCTAGAAAATTTACTATGATTCTTGGCTTTAAAGGTCTTTAATGTGAACTATTGACTTTTTCATATTAAATACCATGATAGGGAGTGACTATGAAAACCTTTCCATCAAGATGGTTATCTTAGTATATTTTATCAAACTGGACAAATAAATATTACAGTGAGTCAGACTATATCTCTTTTTTTTTTTTTTTTTTTTTTTTTGGTTTTT
>NW_004955406.1:26354338-26398065 GCF_000276665.1 Chinchilla lanigera | reverse complement strand
TACCGGGAACCGAACTCACGACCTTGCGCTTGCCAGACAGGCGCTTTTGCCGCTGAGCTAAATCCCCAGCCCCTGGACTATATTTCTTATATTTGCTGTTTTATGTTTCAGTTTAAATAAAAATACAATATCTAAATTTTTTGTTAAAAATAGATTTGCTTAAGATGAGCATGAAACCAGGTTTATTCTCCAAAGATCACTTAAGAAATGATTCAAAATACTCTAATATGTGAAATACTTCCAATAATAGAGAATACATTATTAATGACCATCTATTTCTCTGTGCATGTCTATTTTTTTATTTAAAAAAGAGGGAAAACACAATAACAAAGAGACAGCCATTTACAAAATAACAAAAGAACAACACAAACAATACAGAGTAACAAACAAACGTAGGAAATTAACAATGCTTCTTGTTTTACATATTGATATCTTCAAAGTGGTTTCTCAGGAAAACAAATAGAGACATGCACTATTGATCAATCAAGTAATCATTAACTGTTTCAGTAAAGCAATAGAAGACAGTTAGCTATCCTGTATATACATACTTCCATAATTTCCTTATCTTTCCCTTCTCTTTTCTTGAACCCCAGTTGTCTTTTACTTTTGAGCATTTTTCTTTTATTTCACAATGTCTTTCATAGCTCCTAGTTTTTTTCACTCTTTCAGGTCTTACACTAGTGAGACAATATTGTGCTTACATATGCTGTTCTGATTTATTTCCCTTACGAGTATGGTCTCTAGTTGTGACCATTTACCTATAAAAGCCTCGAGTTTATATTTCTTTATAGCTCAGTAATATTCCATTACATAAAAGTACCACAATTTTTTAATCCAATCCTCAGTGGATGGACATTTGGGTTGCTTCCACATTTTAGCATTTACAAATTGTGCTGCTATGAACATAGGTGCACATATATCGCTGTGATATGATGTTTTCAGATCTGGGAAAATACTCAGAAGACAAATAACTGGGTTGAATGGCACTTCTAGACCTAGTTTTCTGAGGAATCTCCAAACTGATTTCCACAGTGGTTTCACCAGTCTGCATTCCCACCAGAAATGGAGAAGAGTTCCTGTTTCTCCACAGCCTCATTAGCATTTGTTATCGGTTGATTTCTTAAAGCTAGCCATTCTTACTGGGGTGAGATGGAATCTCAATGTTGTTTTAATTTGCATTTCTCAAACGACTAATGATATTGAATATTTTCTCATGTATTTATTTGCCATTTGTATTTCTTTATCTGAGAAGTGTGTATTCATCTCAGCTGACCATTTTAGGATTGGGTCTTTGAATTTGGGGGGGGGTAATGTTTTTTAATTCTTTATATGTTCTAGATAGAAGTCTTTTGTCTGAGGGACAGTCAGCTGAGAGTTTTTCCCAAGTTTTGAGTTTTCTTTTTACTCTGCTGGTGATTTTTTTAGATGTGCAGAAACTTTTCAGTAGAATGTGATCCCAGTTGTTGATTCTTTGAAGTATTTCACGGGCAGTTTGATTTTTGTTCATGAACTCTCTGCCTACCCCTATGTCTTCAAGGTTCTTACCTATTTTCTCTTCCAATAGATTTAGTGTTTCTGTTTTAATATTGAGATCTGTGATCCACTTGACTTGAGTTGGGTGCATGGTGATAGACTTGGGTCTATTTTCAGTCTTTGGCGGGTGGTAAGTCAATTTTCTGTGCATATCTATAAGATTCACCCTGACTTAGTGTTCTGAAGACAGATAGAAGTTTAATTACAGATGCAGTCATAGTTTTTACTTCATTTTCTTTATTCTAGACACATTTTACATGCAGAAATGTCAGTAATAACCTTATCTTCTTGCATATTTGCATAAAGCACTTTATTTTTCAGACCATTTCACAAATAACTGCATGTCCCGATACATAAAGAACAGATGGAGTGCTTTAGTGAGCCAGATCATGTTATAAACAAGATAGTCAGTAAACATTTATTGAATGAATTACTAATACACACCTTGTACTTATAAATAAAAATTACACAGTAATTTTTAAATAACAATTATTATTTTTCTTTAGCATTTTGGAATATTTTGATAATTTGAAATATTGTAATTTCACATAAATAAATTTTCATTTTTACAGTTTATGCTGTTACTGTCGCCGCCAAACTTTTTGCTTTTGAATTCAAAAATTATTCTGTAATGTCAGGTCACTTTCCATGTATCTTTTACAGCTCGGGTAGGAATTCCAAATTGCCACTAGATTTAGTCTATTGTAATAATTACATCAAAATATTGATATGCAAGTGTTTTAATCACATTCTTCTCACAATGTATGTAAAGCAGAAATCTGGCCAGATGTGGTAATGCAGGCCTCAACTACCAGAGCTCTGGGAGGTGACACAACCTCCAAGAAGTTGGAAAGTTAGATCCCAGCTTGGGTAACTTTGCAATTTAGTGACACCCAGCCTCAAAAAAAAAAAAAAAAAAAAAAAAAAAAAAAAAAAAAAATCCAGGAATATAGCTTAGTGTGAAGTCCATGTGTTCATTTCTCAGTATCAGAAAAAAGTGTTCTAAAATTAATTTTGCTGCTTAACTACTAGTGTTGAAATTCTTTGTACAAAATGGAAACTAATAGTGACTGTTTTATATTTGTAGTACTTGAAATAGTTTCTAACAACACATCTAGATGACAAAATTTTGAAGAAAATAATCTAAAATAATGACAGAAAAATGATTTGAAAGACAACATGTGATTCAGTATGGTACATCCATAAATATACTTTTATTAATTCTAAAATTTAATACTTGTAAATATGTGCATTTTTCAATACTTGTGATAATGTCTTTCAGAAGGTAATAGCACTGATGGTATTTCACTTTGAGCATATTAACAAAAAATTAAGTTTTACTTTGTTTTATTTTGAAGAGAAAAAAGATGATGAAAGAAAGTTTCAAAGCAGGTTAGCGGGACAGTTACAATAGTTGATACATTGCATATTGTTGTCCTCATACTCATTAATTGGAATAAAAGATATAGGCATGATATGTCTAAACACTATTAGCACAAAGCATTCTATTCAATGAACTAAGAGAAGCTGGCTGTTTACTATCCTGTATATATATATATATATTTCCTTTTCTTCCTTTTCCCTCTACACATTTCACAATACTATTGTATATTTCAGGTCCTATTTGCTTGTTCAGTTTTTCAGACTTGTGAGACAATATGATGTTTACATATATGGGTCTGATTTATTTCACATATGAGTATGGTCTCAAATTGCATCCATTTGCCCATAAAAGTCTCCAGTTTATCCTACTTTATGGCAGACTACTACTCCATTTCATTAAAAAACACATCTCGGTTTATCCATTTCTCAGTTGATCAACATCTAGGTTGTTTCCAGGATTTAGCTATTGTAAATTGTGCTGCTGTAAACATGACTGCACATATATTGCTGTGGTATGATGTTTATAAAATGTATGTACTAGCAGACTTCCTTAGGAGAAGTTCAGAGAGTTTATTTTAAAGAAGTAATAAACAGATTTAACATTCCTATATCTCATGGGTCATAAATAAGTCAGCAAAATTTCAAGATAAAAACAAGTGTTTATACATGCTCTAGTGAGTATAAATGTAATTATTTCTCATTTATAGCAATATTTGAGGAAAAAGTATAACTAACATAATTGGGAATGCACAGATTGAATACAAAAATATATTTCCCCTCTTCCCATTTGTGAATAGTATTTATTCCAGTTCTCCTTATGTATTAAAAATAGTTTCCCCACTTTTAAGAGGTTAAAATTGTCTACCATTTTTAATTTCACAGAAAGCTCTATTGAACAAATTTGAGACAAGTATTAAAAACATCAGTTTAAGAAATTAAAATTTGTGATTTTTTAATTTCCATAAAATTAAAGACAAAAGAAGTGTTAGGGATTAATGAATAATTGGCTAACAGAACTGCTAATATTCTTGAGTTGAGACTTTAGAAACTCCGATACTTGATTATGATAACCAAACAAGGAAATGGACAGAACTCAAGAGACTGACCATAAAAGTTGGGCATAAATGACTGGAAAGCAGAATGATTTGAAGCAAAAATTATATTTTAACATTTAAACAATATTGTGCACAGGGCTGTGAACTGACAGAACAACTAGAAATCAATTCCAGCTATATAACAGAATTAACAAGGAAATAGAAATTAAAGGCATCTGTCAGCAACCCAGAATTTTTCCTCTGTAATTAAAATCCTTTAAACATCTGTAGGTCATATCCAATACTCTTTAAAACTCCTAAGTACTGTACTGTACTAAGAGAAGAATGTATAAAGAGAAGTAATAATCATTATAACAGAGTCTTAATATGGAAAAATTTAAAATGAGTATCTTATTTGGCAACTCATTTAAATTTAGTTGTGCTTTGAGAAGCAAAGAACTTGAAGTGTATTGCTCGCCTATTTTATTCACTCACTTAGAAGCCAAGATATACAAAATCGAATAGTTTAGAGTTATAGTTATCTGGAATAAAGAAATGCTTCAATTTTTCTCTTTAGAATATATAGATAGATAGATAGATAGATAGATAGATAAGAATTTTGTGAACCTTTATAGAGAAAATCTAATTGGGTTCTAATAACATTTTTATTATTTAGTATATACTACCATTTTGAGAAGATCAACATATACTCCCTAGACACAAAACTACTTGTCTATATAAGAGAAAAATATGAAACATATTTTCTACAAATAGTAAAATAAAAGATCTTTTAAATTTATTGACTATATAATTTCTGTATGTAATTCAAATTATCACAACTAAGTATGTGTAGTGTTTTACAATAGTATCACACAACATATAGTATATTTTTATAAATTTACTGTATGTATAATTAATCAGATGCTTAAAAGCAACTTTGACAAAATCATAAAAGTGTAGAAAATTTATTTCTATGTTTGGTTAGAGACGTGTTCTGTAAACTCTTCAAAAGCAATGAAGATTTTAAAAAATGAGATTGGGTAAGCATTATATTAATTTTACTTGCACACATGATTTTAATCAGATGTGTGGGAAAATAATCAGAGATCAAATAGTTGAACACAGATTTTTATCAGAACAAGGAAATTAATTGCAATTATATGATTTATACACCAAAGACATAATGCTCAGTATGAGGAGACATATAAGGCAGGCTTGTAAATAATTATTTTAATCTTTATTAGGACTAGTAAGAGTTTTCACCAATACTTAAGTGCATGTACTACATTTCACAAATCAAAGACTTGGTGAATTTTCACAAACTTAACACTTGTGTAACACATGTCACAAAGTGGAGCTGAGGCACCATTTGTGTACCTTGTCATGTAACCAACAAAATACTACTGCAATTCTTGGTTTAGAACTGTTCTGCTTTAGTTTTGAGCTATAACTACATGAAATCATATAACATATATATATTTTGCTTGATTTTTTTCAGTCACCAATATATCAGCTTTATCCAGGTTATTGCTAGTTGATTGGACTCTATCATTTTTTTGATAAAATATATTATGTGTATTTATATAAAAGTACAGATTTGTTTTTTGTTAGAATTGAGCTCTTCTCTCATTTTCATTTTAAATGATTATGTATAGGATTCACAAGTATTCTGTGAGTTATCACTATATTTTCTTGATTGCATTACTCCACAAAACTTTTTAATTGTGATTAGCTTGATTTTAACATTTTTTAATATTTTATGACCAATGCTTTTAGTGCTATATCTAAGAGATCATTGACTAATCCAAGATCAGGCACTTTTTCTCTGCTGATCATATCTAAGATTTACCATATTTCATTTCTCACTCTTAACTCCATAATCCATTATGTGTTAATTTTAGGAATGATAGCGGTAATAACTTCATTTTGAATGTGGATATCATTTATGCCAGCATCATTTGTCATCTTTGTCGTTTATGGCATACTTTTGAATGAATGACACTTGACCATAAATATAAGGTACTTTTTTGGACTTTTTTAACTACAAAAATCCATGTGTCTGTCTTTTGTCAGTTTTATAGTGAATTTTGAGTCTTTAAATAACTTTTGAAATTTTGAACTTACAAAATTCTCCAAATTTGCACCTTTTCGTCATTGTTCTTTCTACTCTAAATACCTCAGAATTATTCATAAATTTTAAGATTTTATTAGTAATTTATGCAGAAAAATCAATTGTAACTTTGTTCGTAACTGCATTTAACATTGGATCAATTTGAGAGTCTTACCACATTAATGACACCAAATCATTAGCTATTTAAATATATGTGCTTACATTTATTTACATTTTTCTTAATTTCTTTAAATTATGTTAAAATTTAAAATGCATTGCAATTGTGTTCAACTTTTAGACTGGATATTTAATCTTTCCTATAATATTGCACTGAATTGGTCTGTTAAATTTATTTTAATAACATTTACTTTTGGCTATAGAAATATGATTGATCTATATATTATTGTGCATTCTATTGTGCAGCCATGTGTTATTGAATATATTTATTATTTTTTCTTTTTAAGTAAATTCCTTAGAAATTTTTATATAGAATATTTTGTAACTGCAAATGGAGGTAATTTTACCATATCTTAGTTTATCTGGATGCCTTATATAATTTTTAATGACTCATTACCTTGGCTAGAACATCTAATATTTAAAAGGCAAAGGAAGATTTCCAGTTACATTTGTGTATGATGTTACCTATTGGTGTTCTTAGATGTTCCTTTAAAGATAAGGATGTTCACTTATATTTCTAGAGTGCTGAGTATTCTCTGAAGAAATGTTGATGGAATGTGTCTACTTTTTGCCAATATTGAGGTGGTATCACCTTGCTATTTATACTGTTAATATGGTGTATTACATAATTTGTAGGTATTAAATCATGCTTACATTCTTGAAATAAATCCTATGTGGTTGTGTTAGTTAACTTTGTCATTGTTGGGACGAAATATCTGAAAACCACAAGTTAAAGAAGAAAAAGTTTATTTTAGCTCACACTTTGCAGAGGTTTCAACACATTGTTGGTTGGCTCAAAGGCAGAGTGACATTCAGAGGGTCATCACAGACTAGAAAAACCTCATGATATGGCAGATAGAAGGCAACAAAGCATCAAGTGGCAGCAAGCTTGCCTTTTTTCTGTCCCTTTATATTCCACCCAGGGAACATGCTTATTGATCGGTGCCACCCACACCCAGGTCAGGGCTTTTATTATCCACAACTACCCTTAATCCCAGTACCATACACCCTAATCTACTATCACATTCCCTAGATCCATCCACCTCCCAAAAGTCACATTTGTGACCACACGAGGTTTTTGGAAGACATTTATACACAAGCTGTATCATTCAGCTTTTGGTTCCCAAATGACTCATGTAGATCCCTTTATGCACAAAGAAAGCATTTAATCCATCTCTAATAGTTACCAAAGTACTAACCATTTCAGCATTGCTGAAAAGTCCAAGTCTGAAGTTTTCTCTAGGTTGTAAGGCAAAAAGGCTTAGCTGCAAGTTCCTGTCCAAATGAAAAGAAAGTTAAACATTTCCAATGCACAAAGACACAAGACAACCTTTCCCACTTTAAAAGGTACAGTGAAGAGGATAGAAAGGAATGGGGCCAATGGAAATCCAAAATCCAGAGGTGTCCTGCAAAGTCTCTGGACAGAAGTGAAATGCAAACAAATTTTCTGCTAAAACGTAACACATGTAGTCTAGAGTCCAATAGCAGCCAATGCAGTCCTTGTTCTTAACTGAATCCTCCTGTTCTTTACCAATTGCATTTCTGTCAGCCTTCTGGTCTTCTGAGCTCTGGTCAGAATTACCCATCACGTTCAGCTTGCAGCATTCTAGGGCTTCCCCATCCAGCACCTCCAAACCTTTCCAAACTCCTCCTGCAAACCAGTTCCAAAGACTCCTGAACCACATGGCCAGGTAGCATCATAGCAGTGACCTCATTACTCTGGTACCAAAATATGTCTTAGTTATTTTTCATCATTTGGACAAAATACTTGACACCCTCAAATTGAAGGAGGAAAAGTTTACCTTTGACTCACAGTTTACAGAGCTTCCAGTCCATAGTTAGGTGACTCCAAAACAGGGTGACATGGCAGAGGGGGATGGCGCTGGAGAAAGAGCTCACTGCATGGTGGTATGAAGCAGAGAGAGTGAAATCAGTGGAAGAGGGAAAGAGATGTAGCCTTCCTGGCCCCAGTGATCTACCTCTTCCTACCAATCTTTAGCTCCCACTATCATATTTAGCTATAAAGACATCTGGGAAATCATCTACTGATTAGTATCATGCCCCCATGATCTAATCACCTATTCAAAGTTCCACCTATGAGCACATGAAACTTTGAGAAACATGTAGAAATATAACCATCCACTTCTGGCCTCCAAAACACTCATGTTTTAAAGGAGGGAAGGTTTGCTTTGGATCATGGCAACAGAAGTTTTAGTCCATTGTTGGCTGATTGCAAGGCAGAAATTTTGTGGTTTAAGAGCCTGACAGAAGAATGTTTCTTAGTTCACGGCAGCCAGGAGGCAGATTAGAGAAACAGTGGCCACCTCAAGGTGTCATAGGTGGGGTTTTTCAGAGATGGATGGATCTAGTGTGGGATGCTGGGATTAAGGGTGTGTGATTCATAAATCTGTCCATAGTAACAGAGTTCTGGGTATGATTAAGGGTGCCCCACTCTAGGTGTGAAGTGTGAGTGCTACGTGCCCTTTAAGTACAAATATAAGACACAGAAATGGGGCTAGTGTGGTCATTTGTCACTTGTAGCTTGGTACTTCTGCCTTCTGTCTTCTGTGTATCATCAACTGTTCTTCCTCTGCAGTGCTCCTCTGTCTTGCCACCCTGCCATTGAGCCAACTGATTATGGACTGAAACTTCTACAAACTGTGAGGCAAAATAAACCTTTCTTCCTTTAACTTTGGATGTTGAGTATTTTGTTTCAGCAAGAGAAAAGTAACAAAGACATCATGTACCAGGAATAACATAACATAGGTTCATAATCATCACAGTCCAGATAGATGGTATTGATTAAGAGGTGTACAGAAAGACATATATGCTTGCACATACTAAGCACTAAATAAATGTTTTCACAGATATAGTGGTACCTGGGTTCATGAAGGTAATTCTTTCCAGTATTCTGGAATGAATTCTGGTACCAGAGTCATGGAAAATATTACCTGCAAATGGTAAATATTTTGAATTAAACTAATCTGCTTTTAACTATTTATGAGTTACTAAAAATATTGGCAAATAGAATTAGGAAGCAAATCACAGAGTTTACTTATAAATAATAAAAAATCAGACAACACCTATAACAGGAGAAACTTAAGAAGTGTTTTCAGTATATTTGCTCAACATGGAGCTGGAGATATTAGTGTAATAAAACTAGAAAGTAGTAAATAAATAACTAGAAAATAACTAGAAAAATACAATACAGATTATGAAGGAAAACTACAAACATCTTTATGTTCAGGTAACATAGCAATTTATATAAGTAATCCTATTTTCCAGGAAAAAATATTCGTGGAAATGTCAGACTACAGAAAAATCATAAAATGAAAGATTAATATGTAAAAGTGTATTATATTCCTAAATATAATGATAATATTATAATTTGAAATAAATTTTATGGTAGTATAGATTAATAGAAATATTTTTGTGTACATCTAATGAAGTATATACAGGATTTACATGCAGAAAATTATAAAACCTTGATGAAAAATTATAAAAAAATTGGAATAATTTAAATAACATTCCATGATCCAAGAACAGAATATTTAATATTGCTAAAATTCTTTCAAAATAATCTACAGATTCAATACAACTAGAATAAAAATTCTAGGAAAGTATTTTAGAGGTAAAAAAGTTATTTAAAAATATATACAAAAATGCAAAACATCCAACATAGCTCAAACAGTACTGAAAAGGAGAACAAGAATGAACAACACATTCCTTCCATATGATTACAAATTACAATAATGAAATGAAGGTAGCTTCAACTGGAAAAAGCATAGATGCATAGATAAACTAAATGTAATATAAATCCTATAAATAATCCAACAGCTATTTCATTCAGTGATTTTTCAAAATACGAAAAGCAGGGGCTGGGGATTTAGCTCAGCGGCAAAAGCGCCTGCCTGGCAAGCGCAAGGTCGTGAGTTCGGTTCCTGGTACCGGAGAAAAACCAAAAAAAAAAAAAAAAAAAAAATACGAAAAGCAATTCATTGAGAAAGGACCACTTTCTCATCAACTATGATGAACTTTTTCTACTTTAATAAACAACAAAATGAGTTGAGTTATGAGGTCGAACCTCTTGGGTCAAGGAACCTGGGCCCATGGTAAGCGGCAGCAAGGTGAAGAAAGAGACACCGGAAACCAGGCTGATCGCGCACATCTACTTTATTGCGGAAGTACCAGACATTCTATAGAGTAGGCTAGGGGCGTGGCAAAAGGGGGAATATTTATCAAGGGGAGGCACCGAGGGAGGGGCAGAGCAGGACAGCCTAGGCAGGACGACTCAATCGGTTTGCTGAGGACATGACAAGTCTAAGTTTGGTTAGACTGGCTCTTCCGCCACGGCCGTCAACCAGACCTCTGGGCCCCTTTTCCCCACAGAGTTAAGGGTCTTAAATATTTCACAAAAATAATTCTTAATGGATCATATGCTTGAATATTAAATACATAATTATAAAATTTCAGGAGTAAAACAGCATTAAGTGTAAACTTCTTGTTTTTATTGATAATTTTTACATATAACACACAAAACATGATCCAAGAACAGAATGAATAAATAAATGAATGAATGAAAAATTCATATGGTGCAATTCAATAAAATTAAAAACTTCCAGTGAATGAAAGAGAATATTGGAAAATGAATAGTACATAGCAGATGGATTAGAAGAAAGTATTTCTTAAGTGCGTATTTTTATAGGACTTGCTTACTAAATGTGCAAATTAATTCTGTTGAGACTCACCAATGGAAAATAAAAGTTGCAGTTACTAAATGAGCGAAAGAACTTAACAGACACTTCACCATGTAATTATATGAAATTACACTAAATATTATTTGATCTTAGATAATTATAAGTTGAACAGTAAAGACATTCCACTGCCTACTTCTTAAAATGGTTTAAATGCAAAACCAATCAAACACAATAAGTAGCTACAGTGTGGAACAAAAGAATTCTATTCTTTGCTGATAGAAAAACAATGCTACAATAACTTTGGAAGATAGTTTGATATTTCTTTAGAAAGCTAAATGTGATCTTGTCTTAAAATTCAGCAATTATGTTCCTGTGATAATTCAAATGATTTCAAAAGTATATTCACAAAAAATCCTCATTATGAATGTCTAGAGATGATTATTTTCAAAATCTTCAAGAAACAAAAGCAACCAAGATATCCTTATACAAGAAAACATATAAACAAATTGCAGTACACTAACCAATGGAATATTATTCATTAAGAAAAGAAAATGAACTATAAAATCACAAAAATCACAAGGATGAATCTTTAATATATTTCTATGTTAAACAAACCATTGGAGAGAGTACATGCCATGAGATTCCATTTAATAACATTATGTGGAAAAATTAAAAAGCAATTAGTACTAATCTGGAGAGAGGTGGCTGGATGTGAGTCACACAGGTTAAATATACACAGCCTTAGGCTAGAACTATCCTAACATTTGTTTAAAAATGGATCATGACTAACCGTGAGGGTCAAAACAGGTAGAATTTAGCTGAGAGAGTGACTCAATCAACAGAAATTTAATCAGTAAGAGGTTAAGTAATCCCAATCAAAAAACAAATTTTATTAAATGTTATGATAAAATTACAAGTATATGAAAGAATTACAAATACACACACACACACACACACACACACACACACAAAGGTAAGTTATAAACACAACTGAACATTCATATAAAAACATTCCCAATGGTTAATCTGGATGAATTTGAATATTAAAAAGAAAATTAATAGATTATAACCTAACATATTAAGTAAATATGAATGATCACACAGTGACTTAAATAAATGATTAAAAAGACAATGAAAATGGAAAAGAGCAGACATATCTCTTGTACAGAATAATTCCAAAAATTTAAGCTGATATATCTCCATTAAGGATGAGGAGTATAACTCTAACTCGATAAGTGTGAATTTAACATAGTGACTCTCTTTTCCACTCAAAAATGTAATATTGGATTTGAATCCCCTTAGAGATATTATTTTAGCCAAGTGATCAAAGTTCACCTGATAACTGGAAGTCATATTTTTATTATGTTTCTTGACATTATGTGATTTAATGACAGCTTACCTCTTTGGTCCTCTTACCCTAAACACACACCTATACTAATCATAAGAAAAAACCACATAAATATAAACTCATAGAAAATATGTGACCAATTTGCCTTAAAACTCGTTGAAAACAAAGAAAGTTTGATGATCTGGCATAGTCAACTGAAACTGAGAGAGATATGACAATTAAATAAAATGTGGGAGTCTGTAAAGGAGTAAGTATACTAGGTAAAAACAAAAGAAATTTGACAAGTATGTATTTAATTAAAAATAATACATATGTTCATATTTCTTCTGAAATGTTTGCAAAATATACTAAAGTAATATAAAATGTCAATAATAGATTGCATAGGAAATGTATGTGCATTAGCTCCACAATTTTCCTGTACTTTTAAATGAGTATAAATTAAAGTGTACATTTTAAATACAATTTCCAAATGACATCTATACTGAACATGAGCTAATCCTTTTAAAATTTTAAACATGAACCTTTAGGCTTTAGATATTCAATAACTGTTACGCTCATGTTGAAACCTTTCTCCCAAAGCACATTCTTATACTGAAAATGTATTCCTATATTTGTTTAAACTTTTATTAAAGGTTATTCTAGATAGCAGTTATTTGATAATGTTAGTGAACCTTCACTTTCTAAGCAGTTTAAATTATTTTATACATAATGAGAATGTAGATCAATGAGTGTTTAAAAGTAGACATCTGTTGACTAATGTCCAATTTTTTTAATCATCCAGAACTTAACAAAATGTCACAAATGACAAGAACTGTTGAATCAGCATTTCTGATATTATTCAATTCGATATCTATTACGTCCTTCCTTTAATAGTTACCGCAGCACATTTCAAGATACAATAAAGTAGAATTAAGGAGCATTTTATGCGAACCAGACTGAAAGCAATTTCTGAAAATATTTCAATCTGAGCTTGCACTGTTTTAAGTTATGTTTATTGAGGTTTCTGTTCATGTTTTTGTTTATTTTTAATACATGCTGTTAGAGCACTCAGAAAAGCAATTTACATGGAAAATAAACAACTTGCTGACTGCAAGGTGTACTGCTTGAATAAAATGGCAAGTACTCTATGAATTGCAATTCAAGCTTTCTGGTTTATTTAATTGGAAATTGTATAATATAATAAGCACTCTGATTTATCCCCTTCTATCATGGCTTCTATGTGCTACCATACATATAAACAATGTGCAAAATACAACCCCTTTTGAAAAGTGAGGCATTTTTTGCTATTTTCAAGCTCTATTAAACATATTCAAAGTGTGTATAATAAAGGACAATTCAAAAAAATCAGCAGTGTCCAGCTATGCTTTTTCAATAGCATTCAGTTAAATACTCAGTGGTTTCTATTATGACTTATTTTTGATAATTTCTTTAACTAGAAGTGTTTTATGAAACTTCCAAATTTGCTATTTTTCTTCTTGAAGTTTTATTAAGTGCATTAGTATCAGACCACATACCATATGTAGTTTTTATCCCATGAAATAGGTCAACACACTGTTACTCAAAATATTATTCTTTCTCTAAATATTCCATGAATAAGATCCAAATAATGTCTATTGTGTTGGTCAACATAAGGACAAGTAAAAATTTTGAGAATTAAACAGTATGTTTTAATTTTGATTTTTTCAACTAATTCCCTGTAATAAATTTTCAACCATAGTGTAGTGCTATTAGCTGTCAATGATGCCAGAATAACAGAACATGAAGGGAAGTGTAAAGCCTCTAAAAGCATGTATAAAAGAGAAAAAAAATTGAAATAAAGTCCTAAGCCTACATCCCATCACTTGAGAAAGCAGTATGCTTGCAGTGGATATAGCTAAAGTGGGCATCCCCTCCACTGGGACCCCACGTGGGAATGTCATCCCTTAATGCAACACAGATTTACAGAGAAAGGACAGGGAAAACAGCAGCTTTTTCTGAACAAGTAGAAAGAGTGGAGGTACAGTTTCAAAAAAAGTGATAGGATATTAACAATGGTTGTTGTATTACATAAGGTTATCTTCAAAATTGTTGCACATATAACTAGATATAGGCAAGTGAGGCTGATTAAACAATTACACATTCTCAATTCCTTTCAAAAAAACATAAAAAAGGAAAGAGAGGAGGCATTCCTCAGGGAGGGAACTGCTTCTGAAAAAGGGAAAGCCTTCTCAGATCTGATTCTGCCTTAGACTGTTCTTCATGTGAGCTAGGTCACACTGCTGAGCAAGCTTAACAGAAACAACAACAGCAAACAAACTGAAAGGAAAAGGAGAAAAGCAAATGAATTCCTCAAACTTTTTTTGTGTGCGTGCTTTCATAAGGAAGATACACTCTCATTAAACATGCAGCTATTTTATACTTTGGGCAGATATACTTTAATATTAGAAATTTATGTTAAAACACTTTGTCTTGAAATTGCAAGTGAATATGAGTCTTGCTAGTATAATAAATTTCAAAATATTCCACACGCACATGTTTCCTGTTACTTTTTCTATTGCACTTAATTGAAAGTTAGATTACATATCAAATATCAAGTTAAAAATGTACACAAAGAAATTTGAAGTTGTTGTCATTTATATTCCTGACATCTATTTGATACTGACAATGAAATTTTTACATTCTTGGAAAATTTTTGTGGTACTGGAAATTGAACCCAGAGACTGCACTGAGCTACATCTTCAGGCTTCTCATTTTAAAAATGTCTTTTAGAGTCAAAATGTGACCATTAATTGAGATAAAGCAACTTCATTAAGAACCACCTAACCTATTAACGACGCACAGTTCTGGGTGTGTCTGTGGATGACTGACATGTAGGCCAGCAAACTGAGGAAAGAAGACCCTTTCTAGTTGCCGGCTTAACCAACCAATGGGCTTTGAAGCCTGACAAAATAAAAAGGGAAAGAAGAAAGAAATGCTTTTGCTTTGGAATTGTTCCAGGCCTCACCACTGCTTTTGTACATCAGTCTCCAGTTTCTTTAGCTTGCCAGTGCAGTACTGCACAGGGCCGCTACCGAGAGCTTCCCGGCCTTCCCTCTCTGTGTCAGTTACTTCTTCGGTGATCCCTCCTGTATATGTATGTAAGGATTATGTCCCTCGACAGAACCCTAACAAATACAGAGGATCCATTAAGTAGCAAAACTGTTCAAAATGGGCTTGAACTTGTGATTCTACTGCCTCAGCCTCAACCGACTACAGGAATTACAAATAAGCAGTACTGTGAACAATAAAAGTTTCTAAAGCTAGCAATTGACTTTCTTAACTCAAATCAGGAATTCTTCCTAATTTTCTCTCTAGCAATAAATTCCATTTTATCTAGAGAACGTTACTGTCTGTAGGACATATACTGCACTTTGCAATCTAAAAAACACAAGTGCTATTCATGTTTTCATAGATTATACATCAGACATAGGTTCCAGAGGGTGAGAGCAACGGTTTGGGCAGGGCCACAACTCTTTTTAGAGGTTCAGGGAAGAATTCATTTCTTTGACTTTCCAGATTCTAAAGAAGCTTCTGTACCTTGGCTCCTGGCCCTCTTTGTCCATTTTCAAGTGAGCGAGTGTCATGAGTCCAGCATATCTTCTGCTGGAGTCATTGCTCTGGAAACTCACCCAAAAGAGATTCTTTAATGTTAAGGATATTGTGACGAAATTGAGTTCACTCAGATTTTTTAAAATTATTTTTCAATTTTAAAATATGGAATTTGTATCTGCAAATCTATTTGTTTCTGTAAGATTATATGTTCACAGTCTGAGGAAACTAGAAGATGAACCGTTTTGCAGTATTATAACTCTGCCTACTCTGCACACACGGTGTGTGTTGGTAGTCACTATTCTACGCACCACCTCTAGGAGACCAACTTCTTTTCAGATTCCACATACTGCATAAATGAGAATGTGCAAGGTTTGTATCTCTGTGTCTGGCTTATTTCCCTTGTCCTGTTGTTCTCCAGGGTTCATCCATGTCATTCCAAATGACAAGAATTCAACTTTTTATAACTGTCTTATATTCCATTATGTGTACATACCTTACTGTGCTTATCCATGCATCCATTTATGGCTGTTTTGGTTGATTCAGTGCCTTAACTCTTATGATAATGCTACAACAAACATGGGATTACAGATACTGTAGCTCTTCAACATGTTGTCTGCGTGTCCTGTGGGTCAATATACAATAGTGGAATTGCTGGACAATATGGCAGATTTTTTTTTTTTTTTTTTTTTTTTTTTTTTTTTTTTGGTTTTTCTCCGGTACTGGGAACTGAACTCGCGACCTTGCGCTTGCCAGGCAGGCACTTTTGCCGCTGAGCTAAATCCCCAGCCCCAATATGGCAGATTTTTTAAAAATATTTGAGGAACTTCTATACTGCTTTTCATGATGGCTATACTAATTTAGATTTTCACCAAGAATACATATCCCCATCAGCACTAAGTTAAGTCTTTTTAAATAACAACCAATTTTTGAGGGGATAAAGTGAAATTTTATTGCTTGTTGCAATTACCGTTTACTGGTGATTAGGAATGTTGAGCATTTTGTATATACCTCTTTAGCCATCATATATCTTCCTCTCCAATGTATTATTCAGTACTTTTGACAAAGTGTGACAAGGATGAGGAAGGTGGGAGAGTAGAGATAGAGGCTGAATAATACACAATTATAATTAAACCAAATAATATATTGTGTCTTCTTGCACAGTAGTGTGGCTGTTGCTATGCATGTCCTGTATATTTCAAAACAGCTAGAGGAAAAGATTTTCAATATTTCAATCAAATGAAAGATAAGTATTTGAGGCAATATATATGCTAACTATGTTGGTTTGATCATTATATAATATATAATTGTATTCAAACATCACAGTGTACTTCACTTAGTATAACTATATTGCATACATTTTTAAAATAATGAATATAAAAATTTAAACAAATACAGTGGTAATTCACAAGCACTTTTTCTGCAAACAATTTGTGAAAGTATGTGAGAGAACATCATTCAATGATAAGGACAGACAAAGGAATGCCAAGTATTGACTGGCAGGAGTAGAAGCATGAAAAAAATCTCCTTAAGTCTTGGAGAGAACATGAATCTGCAGTTATCTAATTTTAGACTTCTAGTACCCACAATGCTGAAAGAATGAATTTCTTTCATATAAACATACCATTATGTTCTCTAATTAAAGCAACACTTTTATTTTCATTGAAAAATGAAATAAATATATGCAAGTGGGATTAATGACTGTTACATCATCATACTAGAATAGTATTCAGCAATAAGAGCAAATGTGCCATGCAGTCACAAAAACACATGGAAAAATGCATATTGTTCCGTGAAAGAGCTGGTGTGGAAAGGCAACATAATATATGATTCTAGTACATATTTATATTTTGCGTTCCTTCTTACTTATTCTTCTTTCCCTCATCCCAGTCATTCCTTCCTTTGAGCAATTTCTTTCCCTTTCCTGTCATCCATTGTATGTTTTGAGTTTTACCCAGTCTTTCAGGTTCCTGTAACAACCACCGTTGATTTGTATTATTTTGTATTGAGACCCTGTATCACTTTGAATGTTCTCACTTTGATTTGTTTATGTTTGTGATACTGGTATGCTGCTTCTGTTCTATTTCTTTGTTTGTTTGCTTCTCACGAACTACTCTCTTTAAAATAAAAAAATACATATATGATTCTAGCTATGTGACATTCTGCAAAAGTAAGAAGTACGGATGTAGAATAGTTGAGAGCTTGAAAGAGACTCAGGAGAAATGAAGGACAAGAAATACTTTAGGATGAGGGAATAATTGTTTTAATACTATAATGGTAGCAATATGACACCATGAGTTTGTGGGTACCTGTGGAGCTTTACCAAATGAAATTTACCTCTCAGTGAATAAAACTTATGTTTAAAAATATATTTTAAATTCTTTTAAGACTTCCCCATTGTGAAATCTCCACAGGTAATGCAAAATGGGAGGAGAAATGTAACTCTTACAAGTGCAATATACCAAACAAACTTAAAAAAAGGGGAGATGCAAAAAGGTGTTGATCCAAGTAAATGAAGGAATGAGTGGAGTATGTAGGAGAAAAAGTGAAAATATACATACATATTTTACAAAGGTAAAAGTATTACAGACTGTAGGAATATGGGTGAAATTATTTTCTGTTAGATTTGGCTAAAGATTATTTAACAATTGTACGTGATTTCAATTGAAATATTAAGTAAAAGGATTCAAGTGCTTGGAACCCAATTTCTCACTATGTGAACAAGTATTTCCACACAAGCAAAAGTAGGAAACCAGAAAGAACTATGAGATAACAAGTTGAAGTAAAATGTATCAGCATGAACTAATGCTTAGTTTATTATAGATATAGATGTTAACAATTTGAAATGTATATAAATATGTGCATAGACACAGATTAGTATACATATTATTTTGTTTCTCTATTAGGTTCTAAGAGGATTTAGAAGCAATACAAACCAGAACCAGTAAAACCGCTAGCATTTGTCTCTTTATTTTCAATAACATTTTCCAATTAAAAGGAGCTAAAGCTCTTTGGAGAAATGGCTAATTATAGAACCAGAATAGAAGATATTTGCATAAGTCAGAAAATAAGGATATGTTTAAATAGAAAAACAAAAAAAAAGAGAATTAGACTGGCCTGAGCATATTAACAGAGCAAAAGAATCAGCTGAAAGGGTTCACAAATGGCCAAAGGTAGAACAATTTGAACTACAAAAAATTCAGATAATGTTTTATTTAGACCCTATATTATTAAGCAAATGAGTCAATGATTATAAAAATGAATGAATAAATAAGGAACTAAAATAAGACAAATGTCTCCTGTGGATGGATTTCAGCATTCAAGGAGTTCAAGTGTAACTTCTTACTCAAGTGAGAATGTTGTCAAAGTTATTTCCTCCTTCAGAGGACAACATGGAAAAAGAGAACTGTATTTATTGTGGATAAATTTAGTAACGTTTCTTTGAAGTCAGCATTAACAGTGATGCCATGTGCCAGTTTGTACCCTAGATCTGATGTACCTATCAGTGGTCTTCTTTCCAAAATAACAAGACTTTTAATGGCCAGAAAAATATCATACAAATATCAATCGAGCACATTCTAAAATATACCAGCACAGTAAGTCCTCAGAATTGCTAAGGTTATCAAACAACTCAGAGAAACAGCTCTTCTCTCAACCAAGAGAAGCTTAATAATCCACAAGGATTCAACTCAGCATGGTGTTCTGAAGTCATTCTGAAACAGGAAAATGGTATAAAAAAAACAGCACAGGAATGTGAATAAAACATGGATTTTTATTAACAATAATGCATCCTCGTTTGGTACTTATGGCTAGCAGATGTATTACACAAATACACAATTTTAATAGCACCAGGTGTGGAATCTCATTTAATTTGCTATTTAATACCCTTAATTTTTTCTGAGTACCTAAAACTGTTCTAAAAATAACATATATTTTTATATTACAGTCAAATTTACCATCCGTATCCATGTCACACTGGTATTCACCAGTCTAATCCAAATTGTGAAGTAAATTTGTCATTCAAGTTTTGAAACACTTTACACAAAATGATATTCACAGCAGTTCCACTGAATTTCTAGCCTACATAAATATCTGAATCATAATTAGAGAAAGGACTATAAAACAAGGGTACTATCACATTTGAAGTTTAAATGAGGAAAAATCAATATATTCTTCTAGAGTTTATAGCTTTGGGTAAGGATCAAGTGCTGTTTGATGAAGCAACAATGAAAAACATCACAAGCCTAACAAAGCAGTGGCAGCTAACGAAATAAATTACAGTTTGAGGATCCAAGAATGCTAATCTACAAACTGGAAAACTAATTTAATAAATGGACCTTTTAAAAATGTTTTGTATTTTGAAAATAGAGGTTAAATGTAGAAAAGTGATTAGCTTAAACTGCGAATGTGTACAACACATTACAATAAAGTCTATTAAATTGAGTCACTCAACTCCTGCAGCACGCTGAAAAACTTGATATTAATTCATAGAAATTGAATTGGAAATGTGATATCACTATGTCTCATTCTAGGTTCAGTCATTATCATTGGAATGGAGTTTTGTTATTTCATTTTCAGCATTTCATTAGAAGCTTCATAATAAGGATGAAACATTAGCATTTTCATGCTTTGTGAATAAAATTGTTGTTGAACTTGCTCTTAGGCATGTGAACAATCATTTTTCAAGGGCTCTTTCTCCATTGCAATTAAAGATTGGCTACTTGACAAAAATCCTGATCTCTCCAATAATAGGCAGCTCTGCTTTTAAGTACTGTATTATTATTCAGAGAGCATTTGACACTCAGTTTTTGATATCTTTTAGTATTTTTAGCCAAATTAGCAATGTCCTTGCATGAAACTTCAGAGATGCTTTTCAAACATTACCTTACTCATCACCTCATCTGCTTCTGACATTAAGGGTCCTTCCCTCCCTCAGGAAGAATTGCCTGACCTGTGAAAGTTCTAGAGTTCTTGCAGGTATTTGGACCCTAATTTTTAATTTCCCTATAGTATTGTTTTTAATTTTCCTTGTTACCCAGATTTTGACTTTCCTGGAAATTGTGTTCAATCACATTAAATTCAAGAATTCATACTCTAGTTGATTCAGAAATAGCATTAATCCAGATAAGAACAATAGTTATAATTCATCCACTGACTTCAGATTCACCGACATGGATTCAAGTGTTTGGTTTCCAACTTACTTTCAGTGTTACCTTGATCACTGTAAGTCGTAATTTTTTTCGCTGATGTAATGCATTGCTAATAGCACTGCAAAGATTTACATGTAAAATTTCGCATAGAGCACTTACATCTATTTTCATTCTTAGCATGGTAAGTTACTTAGCGGTATAACAACCTTATATAGCTAGGAGTTTGAGTAACTTTCCAGTGTAACTTAACTATAGTTAGAACTCAGTGAAGAACTGTGATTAGGTCTCAGTGAAACACAGCAAGAGCTCATAATATCTACTTTAACATGTTTCATCAAAGCAATTTCTCACATAAAATGCTGACCCTGTTTGTGTGAACACGTAAATAAATAAACAACGTCTTTAACTCCTTCATTTAAGTATATATAACCAGGGGACTTCTAATTCAACTTAAATTAAAAACTATTTAAGAAACTATGTTTCTAACTATCGCAACATGTTCTTTCCCCTGCATCCCTTCACTAATAACTTTCCCAAGGCAGACAATAATAATTACCCTTTGCTGCTCATTCCTTTCTCATCCCTTACAGTCAATTTATCACCAAGTCCCTAATTTCCACCTCATTAATGCATTTTACATCCATTAATGCATTTTATTTCCTTTTCCGGTGTAGTATTTGCCATCCTCTCTCTAGAATAACCGAGACGTATTTTAGAAAACATAACCATTACTCATTGTCTTTCTTTTCCCCTCAACATTCCGCTTAACAGAGAAGCAAGGACTTTTTTCTTTAATGCAGTGTAATTGTGTACACATTTCCTTTTCTATGGACAATGAAAAGTGTTGCTTAACTACAAACTCCATTGCTGCAATGCTGAAATCTAATCTTCTTGTTGTTTACAAGGGTTCTATATGTTTGGATTTGGCTTAAATCTGCAATCCTTTTACAACATTATTTATTGATCACCTAAGGAATAGTGATTTTTCAATTTTCAGGACTTCAATTTTGCTTGTTATTGTATCTAGAAGATATCCTTTGCTTTTACAGCTCTTGCTGATAGAAGCTGCATAACGTAATGACTATCGGCACAGATTCTGAGCTGAAAACCCTGGGGTCTACCATTTTGTAATCTTGGCTGTGTTACTTCCTGAGTTTGTGTTGCACCAATTTTAATATATGCAGGATGGAAAAGTAATATTCTGTGATTTATTAGTTGTTAAGAAGACTAAATACTAGAAAATTTTTACTGTAGCAAGATTGGTATTTATACTGGGTCAACAAAAGACTAAATAAGAAAGATACAGAAGCTCATGTCACAACAAACTAAAATCCTATTACATAATGTGTCTATTATATACAAATATATAAGGAAACTGTAATGATGAGCTTAATACTGAAAAAGAATCAAAAACACAAGTATAGTTTATGTTAATTTCAATGAAAGATGCCTCACAGAATCCTGCTGATGAAATAATTTATTTTATTATAGTTTCCATTATATATTTCTGTTCATAATCAATGCTTGTCAAATTTGTTCTTCTAAAGGAATGAGTAAATGAGTTTCTCATTACTCTCCTATCTACTATAATGAGAAGAGGCTAATAAATTACAAATAAAAAACTTGTTTAATAAAGCATATGCCATCTTATCATAATTATCATGTATTTTCTGGATTTATAAGTAGTAAAATTATACATGTTATTAATAGCTGCCTAAAAATACCTTTACATGAAAATATGATAGATTTGGAATAATGAAAAAGCAACCATGACACAATTTATTTTTCATACTTGCAAGTAGCTCATAGGCACAAATATTCAAAAGTATATCCAATTTTGAGACAAAGACAATTATCAATTCAATAAAACAATATACTTTAGTTTTCTTTTGATCCAATTTTTCAGCTGTTTCATACATCCTGGAAATGAGCACAATTAATTTTCCCATAGGCTGGTGCAAATTACAGAATGATGCTTTTCAAAGGAAAGGTTAGAATTTAATATGATCTGTTCTCAAAGTTTGACCTTCTTGGGTTGAGGTTTCCATTATTCTAAATCAGCAGGGAGGGTGCTAATTACCCATTTAGAGATGCTAAGGTAGCTCTGGGAGGTGGATGGAAAGGAGGAAGCCCCTAACTGGAAAACATGTCCCCTGCAGGGATAACTTGTCAGCAGCTCTTTGCTTATAAAATTTCAGAGAGGAAGGATTTTACTTTTTACTGTCAAGAATAAGTCTATTATCCTCTAAGTGAAAATAACAGTCCTGATGAGAATTTTAATGTTTAAATTTATCCTTAAGGCTTGCCATCAAACCCCATGGGTCTAGCCTGTGTAGCACTGGGAGGTTGAGTTCACCCAAATAAAAGTCCCACCTCCCAGCCTGCTTTTGGGAGCATTTATGTGTGAGCACTAGCAGTAGATCAGGAAGAACCAAATGAGTATTTGAGCATCACTCATCTAAAAGAACGAAAAGTAAAACCACATGCAAAGGGATTGTTGTCAAGCAGCTGTGATTAATGGAGAAAATACAGATAAATAGGAAGTAGAGCTGACCTGTCCTTTCTTAAGAGACTGATTTGAAGCAATGCTACAATAACACAAACCAAAGAGAAATTATGAAATGGATCTACGTTCCTCCCTCTATTCTAGGAAACCACAGATTCTCTGGGAAGCTTTATTATGCTCTTCAACTGTTCATCCAAGACATAAGAAAATACATCAACTTTGATGGTCTCAAATCCTAGTCATCTGTCTCTCTCCTGTCCTCAG
This sequence comes from Chinchilla lanigera, assembly GCF_000276665.1. NCBI lineage: Eukaryota > Metazoa > Chordata > Mammalia > Rodentia > Chinchillidae > Chinchilla > Chinchilla lanigera. Next base: position 26,374,296 of record NW_004955406.1, on the reverse strand, counting down.
GAAAAGAAGACGACCTTGTCTTAGTTACACTCAGCCAAATAGAACACATACACATATATTTCCAGTGTTTGCGCTTCTCTCCATAGTTGACAAGCTCCTCCAGAGTGATTTCACAGATCAGTAAATTTCACACTTAACCCAAGCTAGCACATGCTATCCAGGCAGAAATTCAGAAGAGAGCAAAGTAGTGATGAAATTGACATTGGTACAAAGGTGCAAGTGGGAAAAAATTACATAGGGACTTTAAAACTATTTGGAATTTGATTATAATTTATGCAATTAATATGGGAAAAAAGGAAAAGTTGTATATAACATTTAAATTCTAATGAGGATTTTAAATTTTTAATTTTGTTAAATGCACAGAATACAAAATTTAATATCTCAATGATTTTATGGTCTAGTCATCCTTTGTACAATCACACCATTATACAACCCATCACTAAAATTCTTTTCTGCCAAACTCAATCCCCATTAAACATTTCCCCATTCTTCCTCATACCTAACCCCTCACAATAACCATTCTAGTTTTTGTTTTTGTGAATTTGACTATTTTATATAAATCATATTATTAGAATTATTCATGTGTCATAATTTTGTTACTACCTAATTTCACTTAGTACGGTGTCCAAAAATTTCACCCAACTTTTATCATGTGCCAGAATTTTCTTCCCTATTATGATTGAATTCCATTGTATGCACATATCACCATACTTTCTTTGTTTACTCATCTGTCAGTGAACATTTGAGTTGCTTCTAACATTGGGCTATTATAAATAACACCGCCATGAAGCATGAGAGTACACTTACTGTACCTTTTCAAATCGCTGCTTCTATCCCTCTTAGGTATACAGGCAGGAATGCTGCTGACAGAGCATGTGCAAATTCTATATTTAGTTCTGGGTAAAACCACCCTAGCTGTTTTCCATAGTAGCTGCATTATATTAAATTCCCAGTAACAGCACACAAATATTCTGATTTATACACATACACACTGACATCTGTTATTTTCTATTTATTTTAATATTCTAGTGATTGTAATGTGGAACTCAATGGGTGAGAAGTACTATTTAATTAGCTATGTAGATATCAGCCCTAATGGGTTTTAAGTGGTACCTAATGAGTGTAAAGTGGGATCTAATTAGCCATCTAGGTATCTATCCTAATGGGTGTGAAGTAGTTTCTAACTAGCCATCTTAATGACTATGGCTTTGATTTGCATTTCCTACTGATTAGTGATGTTGATTATCATTTTATATGCTTTGTGAGCATTTGTATATTATCTTTGGAAGAATTTCTATCCAAGTGACTTGCTCATTTTTATCTTTAAATCATCTTATTTAATTTTTGGTTGTTATGTTATAAGAGTTCTTTACACATTGTGGATATATCCTTGTCAGATATATGATTTGGAAATACTTTCTCTGATTCTACAGGATTTTTTTTTTCATTATGCCTTTTATGAGTGGGAGTTTTTAATTTTAATGCAGTCTAATTTATCTCATTTTTCCTATATTGACTCTGCTTTTGGTGTCATATGCAAAACCACTGCAATTCAATGTATTAAAATTTCTTCATCTATTTTCTTATAAAAATTTTATATTTTAGCTTTAACATTTAGGTCATTCATCTATTTTGAAGTCAGTTTGCTATTTGGAGTAAAGTCAGGGTACAAAGTCATTCTTTTGTGTTTAGATATGCAGGTTTTCCAAGATGAAATGATAAAAAGTCTATCCTTTCCCTTCTGAATAGCTGTAGCACTGTTACCATAAATCATTTGACTGCATTTGAGATAATTTATTTCTGGATTTTTAGTTCCATTTTGTGGGGGGTGTAATTGTGTGTGTGTTGTGTGTGCATGTAATTTTCACTATCATACTATTTTATTATTATAATTTTGTAATGTCTTGACAATTAAAGAGCATCTCATTTTTATTTCTACATTTGTGATTATTATTTTTGATATTCACAGTCTTGTGATTCCATATTAATTTGAAATAGATTTCTCCAGCTAGCAAAACCTACACTGACTGAGAAACAAATCTTATGTTACTGCAAAACATGACTCTTCAATTCCTCAAAATGCTGTGTATTAACAAGTTTGTCCACTTTCAGTCATCTTTATTGACTAAATAAGTACTTATGTTATTGGACATTATTTTAAGGACATTGTGAAAAATGAAGATTAAAAAGATATTCACACAAAAGCAAAAAACTAAAAAGAGAACATGTAGGAAAAACAAAAAGTTTGACTATCAAATCTTCTTTAAACATATATGAAATAAATGTCTCCAAGCAGCAAGTAAATACCTTGAGAGTAATTAAATGCATATGAAAAGACAAAGAGAACAGTAAATATAAATAAGTAAACATAATATGTGGCAGAAATTCATATTCATTATCTTTGTTGGCTTAAAAAATAATTGAATAAAGCAACACACGTAATTAGGTCCTCAGGCTTAAGCACCTTAAAATGAAATATTTTTATGTTGCCAATGACTACATAAGTGATATAAATCAAAAGGAATCTGTACTGGGTTAAAGAAAACAATATTAGATATTGAATTCAAAGCATATATATATAATTAAAATAAACTAAAAAATCATCCTATAAGATTAAAATAATAAGCCTCATGAATAATTTTTTTTCTAGCTATGGTATTTTAAATTACATAAATCAGTCACCTTGGCAGTGTTTATCAGTTCATTTTCCACTACAAATATTTGAGGTGGAATAATGTTTGAGGTGGAATATTTGAGGTGGAATAATGTATAAAGAAAAGGAGTTCATTTAATTCACAGTTTTGGAGGCTGAAAGTTGAAACAGTTCAGTGCCTCTGGGGTGAGGACTGCCTGGTAGACAAAATCACAGGGCATCAGTGGATACTAGGGAGAAAGATAACGTGGCAAGATAGACAGTAGAATTTTTCAACACCATTCTTTTGCAAAATTAAACCAGGATTTTAAACTCAATTCCTTATGAAGACATCACTGCCAATGACCTGAATCATTTTCTACTAAGCCCTGTATCTTAAAGGTCCTGTCAGCTTCTAGCACCCATATCCTGACAGTCAACTAAAACATTAATCGTGGGGAAGAGAATTAAACTAGATGTAAGCCATAGCACAATGTATTGTTGAATTTGTAATGTTCATTGATGAAATATGTATACCATAATAGCAAAAGAAAGTAATAACAGGAATCATAAATGAAGTAGGTTCTGATAAATTAAAATAGGCATTACAGACACAAAAGCAGTAATTATACACATTACAGTGAAAATGAATTGAAGTAATAAGAATAAATTAAAGATATTCTTGTCTCACAAAGAAAGTAGAAAGTGGTTAATAGGTGAACAAAACACGAGCTTCACACAAAGCAAAAAATGAAAGGATGGAAATGAATCCAACAATATGAATAACAACATTGAAGTGAGTAAAACAATGAGATCAAAAGACAAAGATCATGAGACAAAATGAGAAAAAATCAACTCTACCTTATCTACTGGAGATATCATTTATATTCAACAGAGACAAAACTAACAGGTTGGGGAAAAAGTTGTATCATGTAAATAGCAACCATGAGAAACTTAAGAGTGGGTAAACTAGCCTAAGATTAAATAGACTAAGTAAGGGCCTATGGAGAGACATTAACAGGGACATGCAGGCATAACAATGACACATTTCTTAAGGAAGTACAAATAGATTGAGAACTTTCTTATGAATTTTAAATTTTCACATTTCCTACTTGGTTTGGGATGAGTTTTTTGGGGGGGTACTATAAATATGATCAACAAATATGGAGAACGTCAAGGTAAAAGATATTGTTATTAACAACCACACAAAACTTCAAACATATTTATCGCATCATTCCTGCTACTTTGTGAAACAGTCCAGGAAGTCCTCTTCAGTGACTGGCTCGTCATAGCTGCCTTGATATTCTCAAATTATTCAAAACATTTATCATAATTTCTGTCAAATAAAAGTACTAAAGTGCATTCTTATCTGTTTTATTTACCAGATCTGGCAGAAGGCAACTTCTGTCTTCCCCAACATGAAAGTTACCCTGAAAGGTAAACAAGTTCTCAGTAGATTTAGGAGATGGTGGTGGCAACAATAGCATAACTAAAGACATTCATAAGAGAAGACTTCTGGAACTATTTCAGAAAATGGTAGGAATTTAAGTGTATTTGAAGGAAGGAGCCGTAAGTGTGTGTCAGTGTATTTGAAGTGAGGGGCAGTATTTTGAGGGGGGTTAATGGTAATGTGTCTTTGACTATAATAATTTTTTTCTAAATTTAAACATTCCCTACATTTTTTTAATCAAAATTAGTATCTATCTGGAACTAGCAAAATGAAGAAAACCAAGAGTCAAGGCCAGGCACCCTTGGAGTTACCTTTTCTTACAGGTACAAGGCTAAAGTATGTACTAGACAGTGTTTTTTAATTCTTTTAATCTTCCTTAGTCGTATCAACAGTAAAATTTGAGAGTTATTTTATAGTATGCTTGCAGAACTGTTCTCTGTATACCTATTACTACTAGGATTCTCTCTCTTTGAAGCAATGTAGAAGTTGATGCTTAGATTTAAAGGTATATAACTCTGTATTTCTTAGTTATACTCAATGTATTGTCACAATGACTGACAGTTTTGAACACTTTTTAATTTAAAAATCCATTGTTATGAACATGGTTGTAAAGGAAGAGTTTTAATTGTCACAGAAATATTGGATACAGTAAAGAATATTTGAGAAAGCAAAAGAAGAAAATTTGTTACCTCTGGAAGCCTTGTTAAATTCCTTGCTGTCTCATTTTGATTGGACAAATTCATTAAAGCCAGAACACCATTACAATTTAATGCATTTCTAACTCTATATGAGTTTATCAATCAGCCACTGAAACATAACTTAAAGTTTAGAGCATTCAGTTGTACACAACATTGAAAATAGTCATGGGTATTAAACTGAAGTTACTGTGCATTGTATTTTCCCCTGAAAATTAATATATTAATGAATTTGAAATGAATAGAAATACTTAAAATAGGATGACTATTTGTGTAGAAGTGACAATGTACTGTTCAAAGACAAACCTATCTTTTGTATGTATGAGTTTACAGTTATTGAAATCCAAATCTCCAGGTATGTAAGCTACAGTATTAGAATTCATGGATGGTTATATGAGTTTGCAGTGATTTTATTAAATCAGTTATACTCAATTATGATTGATGTTTGCTTCCAGGAGATACCAATCGATATTTGAATACGTAATTTGCTGTCATACTACAGAGGTAGTGGTGGTACTCTACTAACATTGAGTTGATAGAGTCCAAAAAAGATGTTGAGCATCTTAAATGAGCAGGATGGTTTCCTACTAAAAAAATCTATCTGGTCCAATATATCAGCAGTGCCAAGGTTGAGACACACGATTTGCAATTATGTAGCATATATGAAAACAACATCAGTTTGGTAAGTGACCCAGAATTTAATAAACTTTGCCTTCTGATTTAAATACTTAATTCTGCTCAATTTTCTATTCATCTGTGACTTATCTAAATATGAATTTCAATTTTAAAGGTTAATATATCTTATGTGAAATATATTTTAAAAGAAGCATCTTTCTCTGAAGCTTTTACATAAAAATGAAACATTCTATTTTTTAATAAAGTAATTCTTGATGAGGTATATTATAGTTTAACAAATACTAAAGAAAACAACATCTCTTTATGAAAAAATGATGTGAGAGGGAGGGAGGTAGTGCTGTTTTAAGGCATACATACAGTTCATACATAGATTTTATTTAAATAACCATTGTATTGAGTGGAAAGGAAAAGGTCATAGGGATCGAGAGAATGACAAAGGCCAAAGCTAGCATATCACAGAGATAAAGGGATATGATTCTGTTATTAATTTTACAGGCCTGAGTGTCCACAAGACTATCGTATTTCTATGACGTCCTTTGGTGCTACTAGGTAAAAGTATACATTTTATAAGTGAAATCTTAGTGTGCTCTCCCAAATAATCATCAAACTTTTTTTTTCCAGATTTATTTGCAAGCACTGACTTATATGTCTGTTCCATTATTTCTTCAGCTGGTAGCTGACACATATGTTCAAATATGATATTTGCCATTGAATTGTGACAAATTATTTGGATTAGTGATTTTCTCATAATATCCTATAAATTTATTACAAATATTGACTAAATTTTGTTCTTCTTTGTTTTCAAAACTAGAGTGTTATATGCATATGTATGACCTCTTGTATATACTCAATGTAAATATATGCTCCAATTTGATATATTGTGCAGATGCTGGAAGGAAGACAGGAAGGAACAGAGGAAGAGAGGGAAAAAAGGATGTAGAGAAGGTGGAAAGAATGAAAGAAAGAAGAAAATTTTGTTCTTTCAAAAATGAAAATGTAGTGCCCAGCTAGCTCAGTGGGTACAGCATGAGACTCAAAAAATGAAAATGTTCCTCATCCTCCTTGTATCAGTGTCAAGAAAAAAAAGCAAGTTTAATTTAAAAATCCATTGCAAGAGGCAAAAGTAAAAATATGGCATTATCTAGAATATGCAGAACTGCTACTTCCTCTAGGCTGGATCCATGCAACTATAATTTCTGCTGCTCCCGGCACCTCTATTTGTAGAAACATTTTTGTGGCCTTATCAAATGTAATATTGGGGACATTCGCTTCCAACACAGCTGGAAGAGTTTTTTAGATCTCTTTCAAACCCTCCGTGAATGCTTCTTAGTCCAACCTCAGTCATGAGAAAGATATCTAAGAACATGAGATGCCATGAAGAATATCAATCTGTATATAGATACTTAAATAGTGAAATACGTATACAAGAGGATCACAGTAATTTGTTACATTTACATTTATCCAAGTGTTTGCTTATGACCTCATTTATGTGAAACTTTAACTCATTCTATCCAGAAAAAATTAATAATAGCATCTACAAAATCATTTAAATTTACAATGTTCATTTAGTTATATTTATTTCTTTCTATGCAAATCTTTTCATTATAAAATCATAAATAATATTTTTTATTTCATTTAAGTTTTTTCCCCTGAACAGACAGAAAACATATTTGCATTTTTAGGACATATGCGTGTTTCTCTGAAGTCCACTAAAGTAAATAAAAGTGAGGATCACTTTAGGCATTGTATCAATCTATTTTTTTTAATTTTCATTTATTTATTTTTTTTTGTTTTTTTTCTGGTACCTGGAATCGAACTCACGACCTTGCACTTGCCAGGCAGGCGCTGTACCGCTGAGCTAAATCCCCAGCCCCATGTATCTATTTAAACTGACATGGAATATAAGAGATTATTTTGCTTTGTTAAACTGCAAATATATCTCATATAATAAAATATCTCACGGTAGCATATCACTTTTGTTCCTTTTTTCAGTGAGTTTCTTGGAAACGAATATTACCTGGTAGGTAAAAGCAAAAGGAAGGGATGTCCACATTCATAAGGCTTGTTGCAAGGTCGTGTCTCCCTTAAAAAGTATTAAAATTAATAAAAATTTTAGTTCTCTATCATAGTAGTAAAACAAGTTCAGAGTCAAAGAATAGCATTTCTTCACTTTTATATGATTCTAAAGTGCAGAAAAACTTAAATGCTCAAGGATAGCAATAAAGTTCTCCAAGGATATATTCCCTGAAGATTGCTCCACCATATGAAAAAAGTCATTGTATTTTTCTTAAAAATACTTAGAGATACTTTTATCTTAAAGGTATTTTTATCTTAAAGAAATAAAATTTGGGACAAAGGGAAGTACCTAGGATTTAGAAGTTTCTTTGAAATGTCATAATATATTAGAACACTTAACAACATACAGCAAAAAAGATGTTTTACATCAATTTTATTATCAGTTATTGTGATACACTTGGAAATATTACTAGTAGGTTCAGATACAATGAAAGCATTTTCTTAATATATCTCAATTTTTAGAATATGTGATTGTTCAATTTTGCTCCACAAAAAAAATGAGGGTTTGGGCAAGATATTCATTAATATTTTTATGTGCATGCATTCTTTTTGTTGTTGTTGTTGTTTTGTTTTTTTTTCTGGTACCAGGAATCAAACTCACGACCTTGCTCTTGCCAGGCAAGCACTGTGCCATTGAGCTAAATCCCCAGCCCCTCTGAATGCATTCTAAAGCCATATAAAATAAATCTCAGCACTGTGTTAACCATCATTTTCATGGTAGGATATAAGTGCATTATTTGGAAAATGTTAATAGTAAATATCTATATCCCTTTATAAAAATGATATGCACTTGTATTACAGGAATTTTATATATACACGATTAAAACTATAACATATTTACTATCATATATTCACCTATTATTTATATTTAACAAAACAATTTTTAAAAAGTAGATTTTCGGGGCTGGGGATTTAGCTCAGCGGCAAAAGCGCCTGCCTGGCAAGCGCAAGGTCGTGAGTTCGGTTCCCGGTACCGGAGAAAAACCAAAAAAAAAAAAAATAATAATAATAAAAAGTAGATTTTCTAAAATGAAAGTAATGTTTTCTGAGTAATTCAACTTACAAGAATCAGTAAGCCACACGAACAAGTGTGCATTGACATGCTCCAACAAACTGTGATTGTCAGTATCTGTCCATACCTGAGGTTTTGCAGGTATGGAAACCCACTCCGCTTTTGTGAGTTCAGCCAGCCTAAAAAGCCAGGAAGTAATCTCTAACAGGGAGCAGACCTCAGGTAGGACTCTTAAGAATATATAAATACTCCACATCGAAGTCTCCTCCACTGTGAGAATTCTGACATGTTTTAAAATGTTTCCTAAAGTCTCTACAGAAAAAAAATCACATTTCTCATTTATAGGAATAACTAGAGTAATAATGAGTATTTTATCACTTTAAGAGGCTTTACTTTCCTCCTTTGTCAATTCTCACTTTAAAACAGCATTCCTTGAATCTGCCAAGTAAAATGCTTACATTTCCATCATTATGTAGTAGTAAAAATCTCTTCAGCCTGATAATGAAAGAAAAATATTGATGATAGTGATAACATCTGGCATTCTCTAGTTTCAAAATTAAAAATAATCTCAAAACTTGTTCATTATTATATGATATAAATCAATGTAAAGCCTTATTATTACATATAGAAAAATATGCAATACTTCTGGTATTCAAGAGATAAATTTGCGGATGTGAGGGTGATCAAGCTGTGACATCTGCCGTCCTATTGATTGATCACCAGTGTTAATTCTGCAGTTCTGGCTGGCGAGAAGGGTGTCTGCTTCCTTCTTCAACTCTCCACGTGCGTCCGTCTTGAAGCTCAGCGCTCGGTGGAGGAGGACGACCACCCCAGATAGAGGAGGATCATTCCTCCGTTAAGGGTGTACGAATAGCTGCGCTCCCCTGCTAGAACCTCCAAACCCTCTCAAGAGATAAATTTGCAAATGTAACACTTTGAAGATGGTTAGGTGATTGTTTTTACATTTTGAAAATGCATGGAAATATGCCAATTGCAAGCATAAGTCACTAACAATCCTCTCAGAGCACTGTGTGAATGTCACAAGTTCATTATGACTGCATGAAATAATCATTGCCTATCTGCTGCAAGTGGAAGGGAAATTGATTTGAAAACTCACTTGTAGAATTTGATTTTTTTAAAAGCAGTAGAATACAAGAAAAAGTTTTATTGTATTCTGAGCAAACAGAACGTGCACAAGAGTAGATTTTAAGGGAGCACGATGAAAGAGTGTGCTGATAGATAAGAATTTCTTGAAGAAGCACACTTTTCTGTGAATCAGGATTTTTCACACTGACAGACATACTAGAATCCAGTCTCAATACATAGGTGGAGTTGCTATTTGGAGCATGAATAAGTAAGTGGCTTAAAATTAATGAGGTAGAGATGGTAAAATTGATTTGGCAAAGTATTGAAAAACAGATCAAAAGGCTCAATGAAGTGAACATGCTGGTGTAAGTGAATTACATAAGAGAAAACACTATTGTTTCTCAGGAAGCACTGGAGACATTCTATTCAATAAAACTCATAATAATAATAATTTTTATGTGCTCATGACGGTCACCTAGGAGTCAGAGTTGATGATATGGGGATTGTTCCCAAATTTATGGGAAGTCTTCAATGGCAGAGTCCAGGTGGTTACATTTTGCTTTCAGGCGGAAAGTGGACATATTACTGGAAAAAGCAGAATGCAAGCCAAAGAAAAATTACTCTTAGGGATTTGTATTGATGGCCAATATGCCATGATTTTCCTAGGAGCAAGAAAGATGAGACATTAACAAGAATATTGATTAATCTCTATAACCCAAAAATGTTACTGGAATAGAAAATCATGGGGCCTTAATCAGTTTTCAGATCTGAGCCATTTTCTGACTCCGAACTCATTAAATTAAGTGGAGACTAAGTCATCTTGAAAATGAACCTTATGATGCTACAGAAAAAGAGAGAGAAGCAATTTCTGAAATATTTCACCCAAAGGGATTAATTATATCCATTTATCAGAGAATCATTAATTGGAGAGAAGGGAATTCTCTATTATTGCCATAACTTTTGGATACATGTTCTGATTTAAAGCTAATAATCAAGTGATGACACAATGGCCACATGAGTAGGACAGGCATAAGAGGGGAATAAAGGCTATTTATGCTTCAGTCCCTTCTCCAAAACAATGGAGCATCTTTTCCAGAAGGCATCTAGCTAGTGGTGCTCCTGAATATCCACACGATAAAAACATACAGGAAATCGACCATGACATTGTACCAGATGCTATGGATACCAGTGACCCAGATGGTAGTAACAGGTTGATTATGGATATAGTCCTTCCATCAAAGAGGCTGAAATGATACAAATGTATTGTGATTAATAGCATATTCGGCCAGATCAATATCTGGGGGCTCACTGAAATATTTCATTTATCACCTGCGTATCATGCCTTGGAATCACCCCAGACTGGGGTGGGAAGCATAACTTATACTCTAGATTTAATTTGTGACTTTTCTTCTTCTAATAACTATGGGATAAGGTTCACATGTTAAACAGTTATGGAAAAAAGTAAATGAAAAGAAGAACTACATAAAAGAACTTTAAATAGATCATCAAGACTACAATATAAAAATAAATCCTTCAAACAAAATGTTTTAAATGATGGAGAAAATACTACACAGATTACAGACTGATTAATATAATGGAGGGAATAAATTTTCATTTTTCAAAAGTATTTCCTGAACCAGCAAAGAAGTTGCTCATGTAAATGATGAAGATCTGACATGTCTTTGTACCTTCACTTCTATCTTTTTTGGTACCATATCATGAGGAAACATAATAATATTCAGGTTGGAAAAACACCTGAAAATCCATTAGTTAAACAATTAACAAAATGTAATGTACATAGCCCAGAGACAAAAAACTGAAACCAGGAAAGGCATAGTTATGAGGTAAAGGAATCTTAAAATATGAGATAGAAAAAGATATAATTAAACACTTGTGATTTCATGCCTCAAAGTAGACTATGGATTGATTGTCACTTATCCATCTGTTACAAATATGTTTCTTAGTAGTTATAATTGATTATCACCTTGAATAAGCAGTTGCAGGAAGAAGGAAATATAGATGCAGGTGAAATATATATGAGTGGTGAAAAGTGTGGACTATACACAGATATCAATAATGCCTCCAAAACACCACTTAAATTTCAATGTATTTTAGTAGGTTTTCAACTACCAATGTGTTAGTCACTCTTGCAGTCGCTGGGACAAAATATCCAGCACCTGCAACATAAGAAGGATGTATTTATTTTGGCTTACCTTTTCAGAGGGTACAATCCATGGGTGCTTGGCTGCAATGTAGAAATGGCATAATAAAAATGCTTGGAGGAGGAAAACTGCTCAACCTATGACTTTCAGATGCAAGGAGAGAGATGGGAGGAGCTCAGACAAAAACGTACCATGCAAGGTCACATTCCCAGTCATCCACATTTCTGAGGAGTCCCTACCTCCTAACAGCACATTCAACTATGAATGTGCAAGTCAATTATAAATATAGTGAAATCATGATCCAATCAATTTCCAAAAGACCTGCAATTTTATTTTTATTTTAAAAATTAAACAAACTACCAAAACGACAATGAAGACAAAATCAAAACAACACAAAAACAACAAAAGTGATACACAACCTCAAAAGAACATTTTAGAACTAAGTTGTAACAGGCAGAGTTTCCTATTCTGAGTTCACAAACTTTCCATCAATCATAGAGTATGAACTACCGCACACTATTTGTCTGCAAATAAGTATCCCAGACATGTGACCACAACTAAAGAAAGAAGTTAAAGTATAAAAGTTCAACCCTCTCAGCCATACAGGGGTGTAATAATGACACACGTAGTTTTCAACATTTCCTACTTTCCCTGTGGGTTTACCCTCTGCTCATTCACAAGTATGTTGACTAAATGACATATGTTTTAATGACTGTTTCATTTTTTATTTTAAATCCCCCGACCTTTGCTATATTTCCTTTAAATCTCTGAATACAATGTATTTACTGTCATTCTTAATTCAGGTTCTGATTCCCCAATAACCAAACCTGACATGTCTAGTAGAGAATTCAGAAATCCTCCTAAGCACTCATGTGATTTTCAAAAATTTTTAAAGTTTTGTGATAAAATGAAGAGGACAAAAATCTTTTTTCCTCTGGTTCTTTAATGATCTCTGTGATAGTAAATGATTTTTCTATCCACTTCACTGGATTGAAAAATTTCTAGAAATTAAGAAATCACAACTTTGTGAGTGTCTAAGGGAGTGTTTCTAGAGCTGCTTGCCATTGGATCAGTAACCTCAAGGTGGGCAGCAACATCCAATAGGCAAGGAGCCCAGGTGGAAAAAAAGAAAAGAAAGAAAGTAAAAAGAAGCTGACATTTGAGCACAAGCTGAATTCCTCCTGAGTAAGTGCTTTGTTTTGTTTTTGTTTTTGCTGCTGTCATTACCTAGGCATATCAGGTTCTTTATGCTTCATCTTTTGCATATAGACAGAAGTTAAACCTCCAGGAAACTGCAAGGCCTGAAGTCTCTGGAAAGAGATGAATCATTGGTTCCTCTTATCTGAAGCTTCCAGCTTCTCAGCCTGAGCAACTTTTGCTTTCCTGGATGTCTGGTATGAAGAAGGACATAGTTGATGCACTCACTCACAGGTTATAATAGCCAGTCCAATATATGCCCTTTCATCGTTATATATATAATACATATGTTTGTGTATATAATGTTTTGTTACTCTAGAGAACTCTAATATAGCTTTTAATGCCTATAGCAAAATAAAATAAAGTGAATACATTTCAAGTGTAATTATAAAATATCAATTACTCTTTTCTTTAAGCATATGAAAATTCACTAGGGAAAAAACTATTATGAATTTAAAAGAAAAAGAAAACATACTACAACTAAAGCAGGATGAGCTGTTCTGGTAATACGTGATTTTTCCAAGGATAATGTGTATGTATCTATCGATCTGCCTACCTACCTATCAGTCATTTTCATTTGTAAAGCAATAATTTATTTCCTACTTTATGGTAACCACTCAATATACAAGCATAGGAGCAACTAAAATAGAAGTGTGGCTATTTCCAAATGCAGGGAAGCACTAGAAATCTTTTAAGTCATCATACCCATAAATATATTCTGGAAACACTAGTTCTTCTGTAAATCTTTTAGAATAGAAGTTAATTAATATAATTGGAGATGCTCTTAACAGTGTCAATTACCTCCACTCCATTCACTCTGACCCTCCCTTTGTGTATTCACAACACTAACATAAAAATTCTATTTTGGAGATCATTTATTTTCTTATATATATTTTACTTAGTATTCCTCTAGTTTATTTTACAAAGATTATAAATGAACATGTGTACATATATATAATATATATTTATAAATATATGTAAATAATATATATGTAACAGAAAACACTGATCTTAATATTCCAACAGAAGTTTAAAAATCTTATGAATAACATCTTATTATGTAAAATCACATTCTTCCATATATAATATTTATTTAATCTATCTTAACTATGACAAATAATACAGTAAATTTGCAGTCATGCTTATACTAAAAAATCCTATATTGAATGATAAATTATTAATTAGTACCTAAATGCCTAATGTGGCAAATTGTTTGGATATAATCAGATAATCAATATGTATTACCTAAACTAACTCAAAACATTTAAGGGAATTAATGTAAATTGTAAATATGTGATAAAACTACATGTAAGTAAAGGAAAAATTTGTACAAGGTAACTCATTTCCTTACTATGAATTTGAAGCCTTACAGGGAAACAAGATATATGTGGAATTCTTACAAAAGTTACCCTATGTAATTAAATGGTAAGCATCATTATATAAAATAAATGTATATCAGAGTCTTCCAAAAAAAAATCAGTACAAATTTTTGGAAGAAAAATATCAGTACAAATGTGAGAATATTATTCTGAATTGTTTTTATATAAATGATAATCATATTAGTTGTCCTAAATTCATAGTGGTTAATTTTCTTGAGCCTGTTCATTCTTATTACTCATACGGACATGCCCAATAGCATAACTTAAAGTACAATTTGCCTTTATCCAAAAAGAACTTTCTTCAAAGACGCAATAATCTTCATGTTAATGTAGCTTGGAAATTCAAGGGCATACCTGATATAACAGGGTGTTGTCATAAATATTTCTGACATTTATTCATTGTACTTTCTTTAAAAGCAAGTTAATATTTCAAAAATAAATTAATAGTAACATCATTTCTCAGCTCAATTATAAAATATGCTAATATGTCAGACATTCTTAATACATCAAGATTGGCTAGGGATTGCTGTAGCCTAAGCAAAAAGAATTTTAAAAAGTAGTATTCCACAGTGAATAATTTAACCATATGGTCATTTGGCTTTGATTTAATTCAGCAAAGGGTGTTAGAAATTTTATGCATACACAGACTAGAACTATTGCTTCAAAGAAGGACATTTTACAGAAGAGATGGTATGAATAGTATGAAAACTTCATTTACTATATTTCTTTCTAAATTTTAACCCTGGTGTTTTGAAATTCTCCAATAAAGTGTCTTTTATTTGTTATATTAGCAAATCCAGAAATAGTGTCGCTATTTTCATGTAGGAATTATATTTTGGGTAAACTTTGATGAACAAAGAATTATCAGGAAAATGTCTCACGATTAATTTTTTGATGCTTGCTGAGTGTGGTGGCACATACGTGTAATCCTACCACTTGGGAGGCTGAGGCAGGAGGATCACTGCAAGTCTGAGGCCAGCCTGGGCTACACAGCGAGTTTAAGGATAGCCTTAACTGCATAGCAAGACCCTGTCTCAAAAATAAAATAATAGATTAGAAGTGAAAATAAGTAAACAAATCAATGAATACATTTTAATTGTGTTTAAATAACAGAGAGAGAGAACAAACAACATACTTACTAACGGACTGTGTGAAGGAAATCTTGTCCTTGTTATGTCACCCCTGAGAAATAAAAGCAAGTCATGACTGCAGTGATGGCAGATGACATCCCATGAGTGGGATTAGGTGAAATTTAGGCTGAGAATTTTACGCATTCTATTAACTCTGTGTTTAGTATCTAGCAATTTTTTTTATACCATGCTTTTCTATAGCATACAATACTTACCTGAGAATTGACATCTTTATTTATAAAAAGGAGAGAATTTTTCCTGCCTTACATTTATCACAATTTTTTGTGAAGAGTGATAACAATGGAAATTGCTTTATAAATACATGGTTTTATCATTTTTTCTCTGTTATACATCTGTGTTTGTCACTAGAATTTCCTAGGTCTGTATGAGATGGTGTGCAGTAATAAATTGAAGCAAAGGAAACAAAGGAAAGAGATATAAAACTGGAATTACCATTTAGAAAAAAATCATGAAATTGTCTTTTGAGATGACATTTCCAAATTAAAAACAATAGCACAAGTAAAGATTAAGTTCTCTTATTAAAGTAAATAACAGGGAAAAATATTGCCTCTGTTATAATCTTGGACAACATTTTGAACAGTTTAAAAGCATCACAAAATGAATATACTACCAGTCTAACTGAAAATAAAACTATCAAACTATATTCTAAGAGTTATCATCATAATTATAAGTTTAATTGCAGCAATATGATCCTTTATCATCCTATAAAATATCATTCATAGTGGAGTCCATTAAGGCAATAGATAAAGATCAATAGTAATGTTAGATAAAAATTTTTGCTTATTCTTCCAGGAAAGTATTCTATAACCACTGTTTACACCTTTCTTGCCCTCCTGTTAATTCTTTTTATGTCTTTCTGTCAGTGGCTCATTTTCATTGCCCACACTGTGTTATGGCTTGTGTTTAGATACCCCTCCAAAGCCTCATGGGTCATAAATGGGACTTTTTCAGAGTGGCTGATCTAGAATGTTTGCAATGAATAAATCACGGTGCAATGCTAGGATTAAGGGTGCTAAGATAAAAGGGGGTGATTAGTGAATCAGTCCACTGATTGGTTTGGTAGTTCCTTAATCCTGGTAGCCTGGATATGATATAAAGGACAGAAAAAAGGCTTGTCTTGTCCCCTGCTTGCTTTGCTACCTTCTGCCTGCCATGACTGGTTTCCCTGTGATGCCTGTCTACCATACCGCCTACCTTGAAACTAACCTTTATGCACTGAAAGCTCTACAAACTGTTAGCTAAATAAAACTTTCCTCCCTTAAATTTGGGTGTTGGGCATTTTGTCTAAGCAATAAGAAAAGTAACTGGCACACACTGTCAGATAGATGTTTCCCCTCTATTGCCACCAATGTCACTCTGTTCATAAGATGACACTTTCAGCAGCAGCTTTGACACCTATATCAGCATGAACATTCTTTCTGTTAACCAGTACACTAGCATCTGCTGTCTATTTCTCTGATGGCTTGGTCCCAATTAAGAAAACTTCCCTCCAATTTAAATTTAACACAATGGATTCAGGTTTTCATAATAGGAAAGGTGTGTTAGAATTACTTGATTCAAATGAAAATATGTACATTGGCACTTTCTTTATATCTCTCTTTATTTTTTATTGAGACAGTGTATATTTTTTCCACTATGTACTGTTTGGGTGAAATCCTCTCTTTCCTCTGCTGTTTATATTTACAGAAATCAATTAGTGTTGAGGTATTGAGAGAAAAGAGATAAAACAGGGATTTATTAAGCATTACCAGTCAGATACAAAGCAGTACCTATTTGGGAGACTTCCTGCAGTTCCTGGCATGACATTCTTTTCACCTTATTATGTTGGGGTATATCACACACCTTAGTTTAAACACACTCTTCTACATCATTCCCTAATGATCCCAGGAAAGTTGCTTAACTTCTCCAGCATGTCTTTTCTCTACTAAGCTAGCAATATGGATTTGAATTGTTTACATGCTTTTATTTATATAGATACCCATTCTTCCCTTCATTCATTGATTGATTCTGGGAATAGGCACTACTGCCGGTTCTAAGAGTCCTGTCCTTGTTCTATGATTTGCCTTATTAACTTACTTCCTTTTCTCACTTGTATACATAGAACAAACTCCTATGGATGTGGAAAAGAGAGTCAATTTTGTGCAAAGTTGTCTTTTTGCAACTATCACTTCTCTGATGTTCTGCGAATTTCATCCCCTCGATATTCCAAGGCTTTCAGTTCCAGGTCCTCAGTGATTCAGCACAGCTCGACCTCACTTCCCTTCCCTGACAGCCTCAAGGAAGGGAGCTGGTTAAAGTAAAAGCATTTACTATTTGTTTTCATGCTTCACAGTCCCTCATATTTTGGAGCAAACTTCTGGTTTTACATAAGAAAACTGTGTTATTTCATACTTTGGAAGCTAAAAATGTACAATCAAGATGTCCCTGTGGTAATATTCCTATATTTAATAATTTTATTAGTACATATTTGCAGTGCAGATAGTTTAGATTCCTCTTGGGGAGTGGATATTGTTAAAAACTTGAAGAAAATAATCGTTCTTTCTTTTATTTTTTTGTGGGGGAGTACTAGGAATTGAACTCGCGGTTGCCTGGCAGGCGCTGTGCCATTGAGCTATTCCCCAGCCCCCTTCTTTTAAATTTTGTTCAATTTTCTAATATTGTCAGATATCCTTGACATTCTTTGTATATTCGCTGCTACAGTCTCTGACTGTATCATCACATAGCGATCATCTACCTGTATGTCTCCATATCCTTATAAGGACACTGTTAGAATAATACCAGATACCACGTTAGTTTATCCACTGTCCCCAGTAAAATTTATGTTTTTCTCATGTATTCATACCATTTCAAGCCCTTCCATAGGATAATCCATTTCAGTATCAAATCTAATCCTAGTCTCATTTAAATACAATTGGTTTAAGAAATCTCTATCTCATTTAAATCATCTAAATCAGGCATGAGTGAAACCCTGGCCATGATCCATCCTGGGCCAAATTTCATCTTTATCTATAAACCCATCAAGCCAGGCAACAAGTTTTCTCTTCCCAAAATGCAATTGAGGGACATGTAAACTGTAGACATTTTCATTTCAAAAGCAGCAGATTGGTATAAAAAGAGGAATTTCAAATCCTAGTCAGGTCTAACATTAGCAGAACAAAACATAGTAGATTTCAGTCTTGAGAATAATACACAGTGACGTGATTGTCTGTACTTTTAGTCAAAGATTCACCCTTATCTCTTCGAATCATGGCTACAGTTTCACACCCTTAGCCCTGAGTCACTTTGTTCTCTGAAAATAAAAGGGTAGCCCACTCTGAAGGTCTGTGCCTTTTACATTTAGATCTGACCTTGGATCATTATTCTTTTATTTTGTTTCATTTTTAGCTTCTGTCTTTCTAAGTTAACAGTGTTTTTGCTCATAGGAAATTCTCAAAATCCTTGTTAAATTCTTCTGCAATTTGTGGGATCCAAGGGCAGAAGGCAAAAGTGTCTTTATGTACCTTCTGGGGATGACTGCATTTCTACTGTGGGTTTCTCTGGATCTTGTTGACTTGAACTATGAATCACACAACTAATCTGTTTTACAAATTGTTGTCCCGAACACCTTTAGCATTCTCTTCAGAACACATTTTCTCACATTTTGTAATATGGCCAGGATGATAAATTCCAAATATTGATGTTCCGGTTTCTTTGCATTTAACAATTTATACCTCAAATTTATCTGTTCCCTCTCATCCTTTAATACAAGCAGCAAGAAAAAAATCAAGCTTGTAATTCTGAACCTTACTTGGAAATTTTCTCAGCTAGATATTTTTCATGTTTTGAACACATTTATTTTCAGAATAGCAGTAACAACAAATGATCCAACAAAGGCTGTCCAAGCAACTGCTCTTGTTTCAACCATTTGAGTTCCAACACATATAATCATGATTTATTAAATGCTAGAAAACCTACACTAGTTAAATAATCAAAATATAATTGATGTCAGGACATGGTAATGGATTGTATTTATTGAGAAGTAATATTTAAATGAGGTCCTAGAAAATGTGAATAAAAAGGTAAAGCTCTCTCAGAGTAAAGTATCCTCTGTAAGGATGAGTAAGCAACTAGAATGAAATTTTAGAAGAAAATTTTGACTTAAGAAAGCAATGCATTTGACTTAAGCAATGAAATGCATTTAGGAGTGAATAGTTTGGTGAATCAAAGGAGACTGGCAGTGCAAAGGACGAGGAGACTCTTCATATCATCCTATTTTGCATAATGAGATTTGGGTTACCAAAAATCACTTACATCATGAGATTGGAATGGAATGGAAGAATCGCTGTCACCTAGTGACACTGTAGACCTCATGATATCATAATGCAACGCATTATTCCATTGTAATGCTGATGTAAATTGTGATGCTAGGCACATAAGAACCTAGCATATATAATTATGTAAAGTTTGTAACTCTTTATAATTATAATAAAATATATTGCCAGT
>NW_004955406.1:26318321-26354238 GCF_000276665.1 Chinchilla lanigera | reverse complement strand
TATATGTTTGTTGTAAAACAGGGTATACCATTTCTTTAATAGCTGTCCCTTATTCCTAGTGTGTCAACTGTATTATTTATTGACCTGTATTCTCCGTATTCAGGTAAGACAATCAATGAAAAAATGTCTGATCCCATATTTCTCAGGTATGTTCTTGTCATTAAGCAATGCATAACTCTTCTTAAAAGTCCCAAAGGACACAAGACAGCAGATCAGGACACCTACGAGGGATTCATGCTTGATCTAAACAGAGACTACATCTGTTTAATAGATGTATAAAATGAGATAGCACTGGACATTCAGATAGGCTTTTATATTTTGTGGCCATGATTGCATTTTAAATTTTATTAAGTGTTTTCTCTGTAATATTAGATATGAACATTTTGTTCTTCTGTAGACAACTTACATGGCATACTGCATTGCTTAATAGCCAAATATTAAAACAATAACCTTGTATCTCTAAGTAAACCACATTTTTGGTCGCAGTATAACATGAATTTGTTAAATCGTTATATGTGATTTACTTTTTTTAAATGAGTCTTTTATGAGCAATGCTGTTCTTTGTTTTCTTATAATATTCCCTCTAAAATTATTTTCTCTCTTCCTTTTCACTGAATTTGCTTTTTCTTGTATTTTCTAAAAGCTCATTCCTTTAATTTGAAACCACTTTTTAAAAAATCAGTATTTTATATTTGAACTCAGCTAAGGGGATGAATTTTGAGTATTCTTACAGCTGAGAAAAACATGAACACTTCCAATACACATAGACTTTATCTGTAAGTTATACCTCAGTAAAGGTTGAGAGAATATGTTGATGCTATACACTATTGACTAATCATTGTTAATGATGAATTTCACAGTGTTGTGTTGGTCTAATATCTTGATTTCTTTCTATTAATCCCAGTATATTCCCCTTTTAGCCTTTGCATTGTTTTTATTTAAAAATTATGTATATATAAGTATTCAATTTTATCTCTTTTATTGAGTTATTATCTATTCATCTTTGCTTGTTTGTTGGTGATGTTACTTTTTGTTGTTTTGGCATATGCTTTAAGCATGGTTCATGCTGTCAACATGATACATGCCATAAACCCCTAAAGGGTTTGCATTGTACATCTTAACATATCACAGCCTTTCTTCATATTCCATTATACACCTTCACATAAAGTCCAGGAACATTACATAAGTAACCTCTGCCAACCTTGTGCTCATAGTCTCACTCTCAATTAGAAAATTTTCAGGGGCTGGGGATTTAGCTCAGTGGCTAAAAGCGCCTGCCTGGCAAGCACAAGGTCATGAGTTCGGTTCCCGGTACCGGAGAAAAAAACAAAAAAAAAAAAAAGAAAATTTTCAACTTTGATTTTAAGCTCTGCTAGGCAAGAACAAGGCTATCTTTATTTAAAAGTTAATTTGTTAATATTACTGTGGTAGTATTTGCTAATGCAGTTCTGAATGTATTATAAGACTCCTTTATTATGCCTTTGAGAACATCATTTATGGCCACACTTTGTGTGAAATTTGTTTTCTTTGGTTCTCCTGGTCCTTTTCTTGGTCTCATGTAGTCAATGCATCCATATCATCTGAGCAGTGGATGCCCACAGGGTGTCTCTCTAAGGACCTATGGGTCTCTCTTTTGCTTGTGGCTCTCTCTAGCCCAGCGTTCTTCCTTGCAAGTTCAAGCCATCTTGCCTGTTCTCACCTCTCAACGTCATCTCCTCAACTCAGGAAGATTTATGGGATCTGAGCTCACTCTGTCACTCCTTTTTGCAAGGACACCTGTTAATTCCCAAGGACAATTCCCTTGTGCACAAGGACAATTGCTGAGACTACCTCTCATGATCACTGTCCTTCACTGTTGAATTGCAGTGTTTTGAAAACTTTTGAATCATTCTTTTACATTTCTTTAGTTTGCTCATGAAGGAAAATAAATCTGATTTGTTAATATATAATGAATGGAAATGAAATATGAAAATTTGCATAAGCAGGTACAGCTTTATTTGGGAGGCTCCTATGGCAAACCACATTTAACTTTATGCAAAGAAGTTCTCAAAAGAGGTGCAAATTATATTTCACATGCCAAAGAACAGTGTATGAAAGTAAAAGTTCCACATATGGGGCATAAGATTAAATACTAAAGATGTTGATAAGTTCCAGGTACTAGTGGATAAATTCTCATTTTGTATTTTAAGAAAAATCCAAAGTAAAATGGATATGAGTTGTGCCCATACAAGAACGTAGAAAAATGTCAACTGTTAAAACAACAACCACTTTCTTGATCTATCTCAAATTAACAGAATTCTTAATTTGAGATTACACTAACTACATCTGAAAGATTCTATTTCTCAGTCATATTTAACAATAGATGTTGTCATATGCATAAATTCCCACCAATGTGTTATAAAAGAATTTTATTTTATTTCATTTTTATTTTATTTTATTATTATTTTTTAAATTTTAGAAATAAAAGGAGAAAAATACTAACAGATCGACAATGTTTTACAAAATAGCAAAGGATCAGTACAGACATTACAGAGTTACAAACAGAGTGGTAGGGAATTAACAATGCTTATTGTATTACATATTGATATCTTCAATGTAGTTTCTCATGAACACACATATAGACATACAAAGCTAATCAACCAATGCCTCACTGACAGTTTCTTTCAGCAAGGAAATACAGGACAGTAGAACACCTGTGTTAACTATCCTGCATATACATATATACAAACTTTCTCCTTCTTTCCCTTCTCTTTTCCCATATTCCAGTTATCCTTTACCTATGAGTGCTTTCCTATCAATTCCCAATGTCTGTCATATCTCCTAGTTTAACTCTTTCAGGCTTTACACTAGAGAAACAATGCGGTGCTTGCACATGTATGTTTGATTTATTTCGCTTATGAGTATGGTCTCTAATTGTGACCATTTGCCTATAAAAGCCTCGAGTTTATCTTTCTTTACAGCTGAGTAATATTCCATTATATAAAAGTACCACAATTTTCTTATCCAATCCTCAGTGGATGACATTTGGGTTGCTTCCACATTTTAGCAATTACAAATTGTGCTGCTATGAACATAGGTGCACATACATCACTGTGATATGATGTTTTTAGATCTTCTGGGAAAATACCCAGCAGGGGGATAGCTGGGTTGAATGGGACCTCTAGACCTAGTTTTCTGAGGACTCTCCAAACTGATTTAGACAGTGGTTTCACCAGTCTGCATTCCCACCAGCAGTGGAGAAGGGTTCCTATTTCTCCACAGCCTCGCCAGCATTTGTTATTGGCTGATTTCTTAAAGAGAATGGTAAAAAATGAACAATAGCACAATACAAACAAAACAAAGCAAGGACAATAAAAATGATACAGGGTTTCAAACCAAATTACAAGGATTAACAGTGGTTGTTATATATATAAATATATATATATACATATATATATACCTTACTACTTTCTTTTTCTTCTTTTCCTCATCCCAATTGTTCCTTCCTTTCAGCAATTTCTTTCCCTTTCATATTATCTATGGTACATTTTTGGTTTTATTTATGCTTTCATTTTCCTACACTAGGGAGACAATATGATGTTTACACATGTGGGTCTGATTTATAAAAAATTTTAGACCCATACAAAATCTAAAGAATCTAAATAATGAAAAATTTTCCTGGCATGTAGCAGTATGCAATACACTGGAAATAAATTTCAAAGGAATGGTTGGTTTAATTTAGATATATATACTCACATTCTCATTGCTAATCTAGCAATGATTATATATGATTAACAATATGATTTATTCACCCCAGAAATAATCACTGCCATAATAATCTGATTCTAATGGGATCAAACTCTTCAAGTATGTTGATAATATATGCTTGATTCTGCCTCTATACCTACAAAAAGATTTCATTTATGGTAAAAAGAAACAAAAATTCTAGAAAGTAACAATCAACAACTCATTAAAGTTGTAAGATGAAAGAATTAAAATTTATTTATGAACATAAAAGTGATAAATTGGACAATAAATTTGATATGTAAACAAACTAGGTTAATAAAGATAAAGAGGAGGTACTCTCAGTTCTGTAGAGTTAAAAGACAATTGTAAATAGTATTTGTCAACAGTTTAATTTTGTAACGGAAAGAAAGGCCCTGAAAGTTCAACTTGCTTACCTCATAAAGCATGAAGATCAGACCTACACTATTTGATATCCAGAGCAGTATTTACTTTATTACATAGAAAACTCAGAAATTTTCTTTTGTTTTGATCAGGTCAAAGTACTATAAGCGTAAGTAAAAGTATGTTTTAATTCACAAAACTTATTAGGGATTCCATTTCCTTGGAAGCAATAAAACACTTCTAATAAGAAAATTGTTACACTCCTTTCATTTTATGACACCTATTGCAGGTACCCATTAATCTCTGAACTGGTTTATCTTTTATTGTGTTTAATAGTGATTTGTTAACCATTTACATTATATAGGGCTATAAAGGATATTTATATTGTATTGTATTTTTTAAATAGTATATATTAATTGATATATATTAATAATTGGTATATATTATATATAGGTATATAAATTTGTATATATTAATTGGTACATATTAATAAAATTTAATGGGATTTTTGACAATGCTGTTATTAATAAAGAAAATGAATAAATAGATAATGTAAATACTTAAAATATTCAACTTCCAAAAGCATGTTACATCGTTGGCACACTGAAAATCTATTTTGGGGAAAAACTTAGATTCATCTGAGAAGATATACTTGACAGAGTAAAGAAAAGAATACCCAAGTAGCACATATGTGACCTATAGTAATAGATTATAAACTTGATTTAAAAAATAACTCCAATAATCACCCATTAGTATAAAACATAAAATGTAATAAATTTTTTTCTTTATAAATATGTAAGGTTACAAGATTAACTTTATCTGAAATATGTATATATATTTTTGAATACATTAGAGGAAATGTTGTTTAACTTCCTTTTTAATTAGCCCTTTGAGAATATGATGGGTTGAAAATCTATCAGTGCAGATACAAACTGGCAAAAACCAAAAATATTGAAATTTTACTAATTGAAGTTCTGAAAAAAATCACTGAAACATTTTCCCAGTAGAAAAGATATATTACGTATAAAAACATAAGTATAAAATTAAATATTTTCTCATATGTTTCCTAAAATATATTTCCACATTATTTTCACTTTTAAAATATTTCCCATGAGTTCATACTTTAGAAAATGCTTCAAATTAGTTTTTCTTAGGAATATACTTAAAATATCATGATTTATAAGTCAATAAATGTTTTCCAAATACACATTTAGCTGTTTTATTAGTGCATTCACCAAAATATTTTTTATATTTAAAACTTAAATATTGTACTATAATTCTTTTCTTTTTTAATTCAGTTTTTTAAAATTTTGTTTTTATATTAAAATGTCTTCCATAATCTGAAAAATTGTGGAGATTGTGCAGGGAGTTGCCATCTAGCACACAACCATTCCCTCCTTGTATTAACGTCTTATGTCTGTATGATCTGTCATCAGTGGTGAACCACCATGGATACAGTATTAACTAAAGTTCCTATTTTACTTAGATTTATTTATTCACATTTCCATGGGGGATTTTTCGTTGTTGTTCAAAGATCCCACCTAGGATATCATATCGCATTTAATGATCGTATTTCCTAAGGCTCCTTTGCTTGTCACACACCGTACTTTTTTAGTAATATTTTGTTCCCAAACATTGTCAGGGTTCTCTTGATCTCTCACTCTTTCTGTACCGAGTTGGGCAGGCCTTAAACACTTTATCATCACTAAGTGTGGAGTTTTATTTGCTTACGTTTGAAATGAAGCTGCAAATCATTGCATAATGATTTTAATCTATATCATTACAGTTTAATAATGAGAAGACACATTCAGAAGTTGTTTTCCTTCAAAATTCCTATGTCATTCATTTTGGGCTAAGATACATTGTAGCACAACCTTCTCCAAAAGTTACATGGAGCCTATTACAACAGAGACTTAATTCTCACCCACTTGGTGTGGCCATGGTGATTCACTGTATTGCTTTCATGATTTGTGACTCGGTGAGGAAACCGACACACTGGTGGCATTGCTAGTTCTATAAAAGAGAGGAGGACTTAACAGAGCAGCACGGCGTGCGCACGGGAGAGTGAAAACCAGCCCACAGACGGTAACAGTACTTTGCAAGTGGTCCAGGGCTGTGGGGATCGAAGAAGATTATTGAAGTGTCTCAGTGAGGGAGATTTTCAGATAGATTCTTTGAAAAAAATCACATAACCTAACAGAAAAGAAATGTAAGATTATTTCAATAAAGAGAGTAACCTACTTCAATGAAAGAAAAGGAGAAAGCTTAGTTCTTTTAGGAAACACGTATTTAGACATAGTTAAAAGGAAAAGTGTGAAGTGAGGTGGGGAAGAAAAGGAGCTGAAACTGGTTAGCTGATTGCTTTTTGAGATGATAAAGTGATATCTGAACAGATCCTGTGGGGATCAGCCCCTAAGAAATTAGAGATTAATATGAATATTAATTTTATGTTCAGATTAATTTAGGACATCAAATTACAACTTTCAGCTGTCCCTATCAATATTAAACACAATTGACATTGAGAACCCAATATACAAAGGATATCTTTACAACAGGACAAAGTTGGCAGGGAGCACACAGCAAGCAACATCAGCCACGGTGGACTTCTCAGGTGGACTGCAGGACGTTGAGGGTCAGTGGCCAATGCAGGAGCCTTTAAAAGAGAATATGCTACAGGTGAGATGATTTCTTTCCATCATCTCATAGGAATTATGTTGAAAGATGTTCAAGTCTGTGAGGATAGGTGGAACGTGGATGAGAAAACTAGAATCAGGCTGAAAGGAAGGGGGGCTTCCTTGGAGCTCAGGTTTTGTTGGCTGAAAATAGCAGGAAGGAGACCCACAGATCTTTAGCCCCAGAGAGCAGCATAATTTTACTGAAAATGGAAGGTGCTGCCACTCCTAGGAGCCAAATGTTTACTCAAGTTGTGTTTCCAATGGTTGCCTAGAAAGTGAGGCTGAAGTTTAATTGTGTATTTGTAAAACTGGAGTTGTCAACAGCAGGCTGATTTCATAGAGCTCTTTGCGCCCACAATCCCAGCAAATTTTTTCCAACCTGAGCCAAGAATAAATATCACATGTTCTACGAAGGCAAATTCAAATACTGAGTATGGTGGTTTGGGTCTCACATGTCCCCCAGAACTCTCATACCTTCTGAGGAAAACCTTTGGAGGGAGATTGGGTCATGGGGTGCATTCTCATCAGTGGATTGACTTCCTGCGGAGTTCACTAGCATACTGTGCTGTCTACACTAGGCCTGGTTAGAAGTGTGTCACAGGGAAAGTGACCCAGAAGGATATACAGTACCTGTTTCCTGGCTACTTCTTTATTGCTCTGTTTTCTGTCTCCATGAAGTGAGCACCTTTCCTCGACCAGACCCTTGCACTGTGCCCTACCTGCCTTGCAGTCAGACTACTATGGACTGAATCGTCTAAAATCTGCCAGCCAAAATAAACCTCTTCTCTAAATTGTGTGTTGGGTATTTTGTCTTGATAATGAGAAAAATGACTAAAACACTAAGAAGCCCACTTCCTCCCCCTGAACAAAATGCTATGAGATTAATTAAAAAGCAGAAGACAACAGACATCCAATTTTCCAGGAAAAGGAATTTTTTTTCTCACAGATTAGAGAGTATAATCTCATAGGTGTGAGCGTCTTGGCCAGGAGGCTTTCTTAGAGTCGGGAATAGGCGAAAGTAAGCTTAAAATAAAACCTTAATTGGATCTGACTGATTTTTTTTTCAATTCTTAGTTCATCTAAAAAACAAAAATCACTGTTGGGCAAATGAAATGCAGAATGGATTGAATTAGGCACACAGGGAGTTCAGAGTAAAATATCAGGTTGATATATCAAAAGAGTTAATTTGTGCAAACCTGAGACTAAGATGAATATGAGAGGAAATGTCATACCCAAGTCATCAACTAAGCAGTCTGGAAATTACTGGGAAAACCCCAGAGAGAGCCATCAAGGGATTGGCATTTTTGAAAAATGACTCAGACTGCATTGTAAATGATGAATTACACAGAAGATAGACAGAGGGTAGGAACAAGGGGCTTCGCTGGCTGACTGGTGTGGGGATATTCTTGCTGGAGCTCGCATGAACATTTCTTTCCCTCAGGAAATGAAATGTAAAGTTCTTTTAAAGATTACAAGTAAAAGACACTATTTCAATATAACTCACAATTTCCTTTACATTTATGAATTCTACCAAGCTGTGTGGGTTAGCACCAACATATATATGCTAGCCTCACCAAATAATCCTATGTGTATTTTGTTAGAGGACATGATTAGGATAGTAATTAATGTTATTCTCTTCTTAAATTATGACAGTTTATATCTATTTTAGGCATTATATATTATAGATTCTATTTTAATAAAATCATCTAAATGGCACAATTTCAAGGATGTGATGATATTAAAACAGTAATCACCATTTCACATAAAATTTATTTTGAATATTTAGCTCCTGTTCCAGTGGATGATTGTCATATGTCATTGACACTGTTGAGTGACTGGTTTTCCTTGATATAGAAGTAATGCATTACCCTGTGCTTTGTTTCTTTTTCTGTAACATGGTTAATGAACACAGCTCTTAGATGCAATATTCACATTAAAAACGCTCAACAAAAAGTATTCTAATTATATAAATTTCAAAATAAATACAATTTAATGAATAAATAAGGAAATAATTGAGAAATCAGTTCAGTGTGACTAAATAGGTAAAAAATTGAACTAGAATGACATCTGAGAATATAATATTTCCCATTTTGTATCTACCAACTTAAAATGTTGGTCAGTACTTTATTATATAAATTATTCTATTAAGCAGTAAAGATAAAATCACTGTATTTTTTACATTATTTTAATATGATATGCATTTTTAAATTTCTGTGATAGCTGTGTAGTATAGTATTTACTTTGAAATTGCTATCATTAATCTTTTATATGTTAAGTATAATTTTCCTTGAAAAGATTAAGTGTAAATAGAGTATATGGAAATATAATTTCTATATTTCAACCCAATTCTTTTTTTTTTTTTTTTTTTTTGGGTTGTTCTCCGGTACCGGAAACCAAACTCACAACCTTGCGCTTGCCAGGCAGGCGCTTTGCCACTGAGCTAAATCCCCAGCCCCTTCAACCCAATTCTTAAATTAAATGAATAAATATTTATAACATAAATGAAAACATTTAATCAATAAAATTTTGTTGAATTCTGACTATGTGCCTGATTTTCTTCTAGATGTTGATATAACCAATAATCATTGCCATCATGAAGTTTATGTTTAGAGGACTGAAAACACATGATTGCACTTTCTGCCATGTATTAGGGAGATATACAGGCCCAAGTGCACAATAAGAAAAATAGTGAATAAAAAGATATTTGCATCTATCTAAGATTATCTAATAAAATAATGGAGACAGAGTAATTCAAGCAACAGAAATTTATCACTCACATTTCTGGAACTTAGAAGTCCAAAGTCAAGCAGTCAATGAACTTGATACCTGTGGAGAATTCTTCATAGACGGAATTGTCTGTGTGTACTCACGTAGAAGAGGGGTCTTCATTGCCTCTGAACCCTCCCTACAAAGGCAGCAACCCAATTTAGAAGGAAAGAACTCTCATGTCCAAATTAGCTGCAGCAAGCCCTATCTATTGATTCTAGGCCACCACAAATGGGATTCTATCACATGAATGATGTAAAGTGCATTCTAAGAAAATAAACGAAAAAGAACAAAGGAAATGTGAAATGGAGGAAAGATTTTTTTAAAAACTTAACAAAGCAAAGCATAGGAACACAATGGATGAAATAATTAAACCAAAAATTGATGAAACTAACACTTGCCAAGAAAGAAAGAAGACAGAGTTTTAAAAAATTAGAATTATAGAGGAGTATTTACAACCAAAAAGTTTGTGTCAAAAATCAGGCAGCCCAGATGAAGTGAAAATATTCTCAAAATAACAGAAAAGAGACTCAAGAAGAAATAAACCTTCCAAATAGATTATTATCATTGAAAAGGCTGAAATGGACAAAAAGTTTTCCATAATGAAAATCATAACGACAACACATTCTCTGAATTTTACACACTACACCAAGAATTCCAGTGGAACAGCTTATGTATAGTCAGCTTTAAAATCTCAAACTGCTTTACCTAATGGATTTAAATCAACAATTCTTGAGACTCTAGATACCATGTATCTTGGAACAAAATTCCTCTCCCTCTAAGGAGTTGTGAAACTATAGAACAAGTTATTTATTTCCTAAATATAGTAGTGCATCAGAAATGGGATAATGCAGATATGTCAAATTTAAGAGGAGGAAGTTTAAGAAAGTGATCAGGAGTCTCTAATCTCAAATTTAGCAGGGAAATTTTCCCTAGGTTCACAATGTGAGGTTTCTTCCCTGGCACTTCATGTTCCAGTTCTTGTGCCAGCAATGTGGTTCCTAAACTCACAGACCTGGTTTGTGAGGCTATAATTGGCCCTTTTTGCCCCCCGGAGCTTTCTTCTGATTTCAAGGATTAGAGTCAAGAATGCACTCTATAGATCTTTTTTGATACTCCTATATCTGTATCTGATTTCTAATTAAATGATTGGAGGAATCCATGAGCTTGACCCCTTCAGCAAAAAGTTTCCAGGCAAAATTGGCTAGATTTTCAGAGTGCACATTCCAGCAGTGAATTTTAAAACTTTAGCATCCTGTGCAACCAAATTAGAGCAAGGACCACTCAAATACTCAAATAATTCTTTTTTGCCTAGTGTCTTCTTCCTTGGTTTTTTCTATTTGCTGTTGAATTTTACTATAATTCATAAGAAGTAACAAAGTATACATTCCACACATTTTTGGAAATTTTCTGTAATATTGAAGTGTATCACTTAGCCAGGAATGGTGGTGCATGCCTGTAATCCCCGCACTTGGGAGGCTGAGGTAGGAGGATCCTTGCAAGTTCAAGGCCAGCCTGGGCTACAAAGTGAGCTCAAGGCCAGCCTAAACTGCATAGTGAGACCCTGTCTAAAACAAACAAACAAACAAAAGTTAAATTGAAGTGTATCGTTTAAAAGTTTACACTCTGTACAACTGTAGCCAGAGCCCTTATCAGATGAACTTTTAGTATTTATATATCCTCAACATTCTTATGATGGTGTACGTATTCCTTATAACGAACCAGGTTTTCTTTATTATGCTGCTCACTTCTCCTTGAACCCTTACTGAAAATTCTTTAATGCCCACCTAGCCATAGATCTAGATTGTAAAAGAAACCGCAGTTATTTTACACTGTGCCTCAAAATCTGACCAGCCTCTCTTTACCTATTATCCAATTTTTAAGTTGCTTCCACAGTTTAAGGTTTTTTTTTTTTATTTTTATTTTTTCTTTACCTTTCACATCTATGACCCTCACTAAACTCTCTATTGGGGTGCTAGGGGTTACTGTAACAAATTACTGAAGATGTAAAGGTTTAAAACAATAGCAATTATTTCTCACAGTTCAAGAACAATAAGTTTGAAATCAAGATTTCAGCAGAACCATACTTTCTCTAGAAAATACTATAGAAGAAAATATTTCTTTCTTCATCTATTTTCTGGCTTTAGTGGTGTCTCTTAGGATCCCGTTATCACATAAGCATATCTCTGTGACACTGTCTAAAGGTTCACATCACCCTCTTCTCTTTATATATCTAAATTTTGTTTATCCCTCAGGATAGCTTAATTACATTCAATGCCCAGATAATAAAAGATCATACCTTCATTTTAGAACCTTAACCACCTACGAAAATATAAAGTGAATTATGTGTTCCATAGTTGTGTGATAGAAATAGGGTTGTTTGTTTCTGGAGATTAGGACCTGATACCTTATGAATGATGTCATTTAGTTCACCAGATCAGAGAGTCTGAGATCTATCTATCTATATATTCTTTTCATATTTTAGATCATAGTAAATAACCTAGAGATACATTGTACAGATGCTAGCTTCAGTCATGTTTCTAAGAAGAGTATTTTATTTAGTTTTTTTCTGTTGTATTTTATTTTATGTTGTTTTAGGATTCAGTTACAAATTTGGATCTAATGTATGGTTTCCAGTGGTCTTACCATATGAAATGCTCTTTAGGGTTCTATATTTAAGAGGATTTTTTGAAGTCAACTTGAAACATGTAGTGTTAGGAAATCTGTTAAAATATAAGCACTTTTAAAATATGAACAAACAATTATAAAAGATTGAAAAATATGAAATCAACTTAGACAATATCATTAAACAAAATATTTAAAGATCAACTAGAAAATAAGATTAAGCTTTTTTATATTCTCAGTAGTTTTTATGTTTTAAAATTAAATACAAAAGTTAATGATCTTTTAATGACTGACAATAATTATACATATTTATTGAGTACAGTGTGATATGTTGGTACATATATACATTCATTTATATGTGTATACATTCTGTGATGATTGACTTAGGATATTATATTACCTGCTATCTCAAATGTTTATCATTTCTTTGTGATCACATTTAAACCTTCTATTTTTATCAATATGATCCAGTATTATTATCTAAATTTACCATTCAGAGTAATAGGTCAGCAGAACTTATTTATCTCCTTTCCAGCTATGTCTTAACACCTAACTAATCTTTCTCCATTTTTGCATCTCTTTATTCTCAGGTCTGTGGTGGTAACTATTATACTCTGTTTCTGTGAACTCAGTTGTTTTTGATTTTATAAATGAGTTGATTATATAAATGACTTTGATTATATAAATGAGTTAAATGAGTTGAACCATTTGGAATTATTTCTGTTAACTTGTTAGTGTCCAAGTCTACCTACATTGACCCAATTTAACATATGAAGTTGCTTTTTTTTTGTATCTGAGTAGAGTTTGTACCCATAATAGAGAAAGACTTACTATAAAGTCAAAACATATAAAACTACTAGAATAAAAGAGAAAAAATGCTTCATAGTATTGGTTGGGGCAAAAAAATAATTGTTATATGTGACATCAAAAACACAGGCAACAAGGACACAGATTGACAAATGGAATTATGCAAACTGAGAACCTTCTGCTCAGCAAAGGAAACAGTAGAGTGAAAATACAGCTTACAGAATGACAGAAAATATTAGGAAATATGTATCTGACAATATTTTAATATCCAGGACATACAGAAGCTCAGCAAGAAGAAAAGAAAAAATTCTGATTTTTAAAGTGGTCAAAAAACTGCATAAACATTTCTTTAAAAATAATACAAATGGTTGACATGTAGTTTAAAAAATGCTCAATGTCACTCTTCATTAGCAAGATGCAAATGAACCACAATGAGATATCACTTCACTCCTGTTAAATTGGCTGTTATCCAGAAAGTTAAATGCTGGTGAGGATGTGAAGATGAGTTCTTTCTCTTGATGGGGACGCAGATAAGTACAGGTGTTACAGAAAATGGTGCAGAAATCCTCACGAAACTAACAAGATAGGATGCAGCAGTCACGCTACTGTGTACAAAGCCAATAGAAATGAAACCAGTATGCTCAAGAGACGCCTTAAGTCCCGTGTTTACTGCACCAGTGCTCACATAAGGACTGTACCAACTGAGGTGCTCATCAGTAAGTGAATAGGTCAAGCAGGGCAGTGTTTATTCACATCCTCCCCCATCTCATATCTCATTCTTGGATGTGATATTTGATCTTTACTATCCAGATGTGGCGGCTCCCAATTCCATCTAGCGTTCTTCCAGCTCTTAATGATGAGAATTAAAAAAAAAATTTAAAAAAAAAATGATGAGAATTCTTCCTCAAAGGTTTAGCATGCTTTAATTGGCAGATGTATGTCCATACTGAAGCAAAAGGACAAAAAAATCAGACAAGCGGAAGCAATGCCATTATTTTCTTCAAAATGCAACTCAACATCCAGCAGATGTTTTTGTTTTGTAATTATAAGAGAATTCATTCCACAGGAATCACAAAAAATAGAAATATTCCTTTTATAATTAATAATTAATAAATGGGAAGAGACTTTAAGTAACACAGGGAAAAATCTAGTATTAATATTAAATAAATAATGTGAAACTTCCATAAGGAACAGAATATTCTCCTGCTTATCAGTTTATCCTACATAAATATTTGCAGAATGAGTAAACAAATGCATAAAAATTATTTTTGGTTCTTATAAGATACTTTGTAAGCACGGAAGGGTAATGTTGAAGGGCTAGACATATATATATGATAATAGAAATTTTTTTATATATTCTGGATTTAGTCATAGGAAAGAGAGTCTGTAGGCCAGGAAATAATAAGGTTAAGGGTCTCAGTTTTCTAGTTAATCCTACTAGAAGGAGTTAAAACTTTACTAGAGAAATTCCCCTGGGAACAGTCTCAAGGACAGGGGTAGATAAACAGAAAAACCAAATAGAGAGAGAGTACACGCCAAATGCACAAAGTCCAAAGCTAACTATGATATTTAGCCCTAGAGTCACTACATTACTGCAGTAGTTGCCTACACATCCTCTCACTAACTCTAAACTAACCATAGATAAGTCCTCTTCCAGCCGATCAGCTGCTCATTCTAGAGAGAAGACCCTGTCAAGGACAGATAAACACACAGATAGAAATAAGTTACACCAACCCACCAACAGAAATGGCATAGACAAAGAGGCCCAGGGTAATGTAAAGACAACTCAGGAACTCAGTTGAGTTATGGTAAGTTCCAGGTACAGAGAAAGGCCCTGGAGTCCAATTAAGGTAGCTGGGAACTAAAGGCCCATGGGTCCTCCATCTTTGTGTGACCCTGGCCCCAGGCCTTATTGGGGTAGTCATCCATCTTTTCCATTTTCCTCTTACCAATATAATGTCTTCCTTCCCTTAAACTTTGTGCATTTCATGAGTATCTGCAGTTTGTTGCTAGTACTCAGTTTATCAGGAAGCTGATCAGACAGCACAATAGCAGTGCTCTTCCCCTTGATGTGACATAGTTACAAGACCAGAGAAGGAGGAGAGAAAGTCAGAAAGTGTTACTCAGCTCAAAGCTTCCAGCAAGACCATCACTATGAAATAAAAACAAAACCAAACAAAATAAAATGTTCCAAAATCCTGCAAGAGAACATCTGGAAAGAACACCAGCAAGAAATATACTCCTGATATAGGAATACAAGACTGATCAAACAATTGAAGAGAATAAAGAAATAAAGAATAATTTAAAAAACATTAGAAATGATACAGAGTTTCACTAATCAAGATAGAAGGAATTCAACTGTGGTTGATATACTGCATATTGTTGCCTTCAAACATTTTCACTTTACCAGATCTAATCATGCAAAACTGGTCAGAAAAAGAAAAAATTAAGCATTAACTGTTCCTTTCAGTAAATCAATAGACATGAGCAGCACAATTATCCCAGATGTCCCTGTATATCTATATATATTTTCCCTTCCTTTTTCCTTTTCCTCCTTTCCCTCATCCCAGTTCACTGAAGATAACAGTATGTAATATAACAACCATTGTTAACTCCCTTTCACCTTCTTTTGATATTCTGTATCATTTTGTTTTTGTGTTGTTTTGCTTTTGTCTTGGTTGTTGTTATTTTCTTTAAAATTAAAAAAATACAAAAAAGGAATAAATCTAAGAAGTCCTGAAAAAAAAAAAAGGAAAAGAAATCTACACTCGCAAAAGTGCATTCCCTGTGACCAGCATGCAACATGGCCACGCAGTGATAGAGAACTTTTTGGAGCTTTCAGTGATACAATCAGCCTGTGGTTGACCTCTACTGCACTTGCACATCCAGCTATGAACATCAGTGGATGTCCACATATGAGTTCAGCATCCCTGACCTAGTCACCTCTCCAGTACTCTTGTTCCAGTACCATTGACAAACAAGATTAACTGGCACACCAATTTGGGCAATGTAAGCAATGTATGTTCTCCCAAAACTGTCATTGCCAAATACTACGCTCTAGCTTCTTGACGCAAGGGATATTTTTCTACCTGCTACTTACCTTTAGTGTTGGTGACCAAGGGAACTTGTACCAGGTTCAGTTTTTGGCTTCTGGCTGGCATTTATTACAGACCAATAATTTCAAAGATGCCTTGGTCTCAAGAATTTTTATTTACTGTAGATCTTGAAATTTGTGAACTTCACATCTATGTGTTTGTTCTAGTCCAACACAAACTGTCTTCATTTCTAGAGAATACCTTCAGATAAATCTCAAGAAATTTAGTCTGGGAGGATCGCCTGAACAATTAGCTGAAAGGTCTATGGAGAAACTGGTTGTGTTCCATTTAGAAGACACATTTTGACAGAAGAAGGGTCAAAGCAATGTTACAAAGTTGTATCATTAATACTGTACACTCCAGGCACACCTAAGGTTTCATCTAAGTGAGAGAATTAGAGCTTGTGAGATTTAGTGTTATTTAGGTATGCTTTATATCTAAGATTATCGTGGCAGGTAATTTTAAGACTTAATGTAGATTTATGTAATATAGCTTGCTTAGTGCCATTTTAAAAAGGGTATCAACATTTGAGACAATGATTTCTAAGGAATCTACAGGATTTTTCACACATTCAGGGTTGATTTGGGGTATACATTGTTCTATATCAGTAACTACTAAAGAAATCCTTAAAATAAAAGGTCTGTTAATAAAGAGGTGAGGATATAGCTTCCCAAAATACATGGGGAAACTAGTAGCAAGAACAAACTGGATATTAATTTGAAATCAAGAAAGAATGCCTGACATTTATTTAGTTGGACTGATTCCATGTGGTATCCTGCCTCCGACCATTCCCAATTTATAACATTTCTTTATGAAAATAAAATGAAAACTTCACAAAAATTTTAGGATGAACATTCAATATTACTTTGGTAGGTGGAATATTAGCCAGGCATCAGTGCCGACTTGAATCTGGTAACGTATTCCTGCCTGAGACCACAGCAGACTTTAATTATATCCAATAAAGTTTAGTTTACATGCTTAGAAAAAACAGTTGTAATTCTGAGAAACCTTAATTATATAGCTATAAATATTACCAGACACAGTGGGGTCATCTATCACTTTTGTTAAAAGTGACATATTTTTTGCACCACGTGTTACTTATTTAATGTAATTTTTAAGTCCAGTCTTTAACATAAGTGGAATACTTCCAAAGTTCAAGCTACATGCATTATTTTCTTTTTTTTTTTTTTTTTTTTTGGTTTTTCTCCGGTACCGGGAACCGAACTCACGACCTTGCGCTTGCCAGGCAGGCGCTTTTGCCGCTGAGCTAAATCCCCAGCCCCTACATGCATTATTTTCAAAAATTGTGTGCAATATCTTTGGAAGCCTTCAAATTTAAAAAAATGTTCAGTTGTTATTGTCCTTTGTATCTTAGGTAAGTCATACACTCATATATATCTATAAATAGATGATATAGATATACATATACTATACATATAGACAGATTTAAAATCACCTGAAAGACTAGACTGAGAGCAATACAAAAGCTAGCATTCTTCTGGATTATGTAGCCATAAATAAGAATCTTCACAACAGTGGTCTGAAAAACCAGCTGTGTTCCACAACCTATCAGGCATGTAATTAGTGAAGAAAGAGTATACTAACAAGAAACTAGTAACTAAGTATTGTGTGTTGGTTTGGGGGTTACTTTTGCAAGGGGAACAATACAATACAGGACACATATTTTATAAGATTATTTATAATAGTCACCCAAAGAATAATATACCTGCGACTGTGCAGGAAATCTGTCCACAAATATAGACCAGGAATCCAGCTGAGGGCCTGTATCCCAAAATAATGTCCTACATGAGTCCAGCTGAATAGAGCCCATAATGATGCCTCCCATGAATCCAGCTGGAGGCCCAGAGCCCATAACAATATCTCACGCAGGCCTGTTTCATGGATCTGTGCTGGGAAGGCCCAAAGGTCAGTGGTGGAAGCTAGAAAGTCTGTGCCAGCAGGATGAAGGATCTGTGCTAGCAGGCTGAGGAATCTGCACCGGAGCCAGGAAGTAATGCTCAGAAGAACTCAGAAGAAGTGATGCTCCCCCAAAAGGTACGACAGCCGAGCTCCTCAGATGATCAAGATGGCCGAGTTCCCATCAGGGAAACCAATGGAGCAAGCTTTTCCAGGAGGCCGGCAGTGCACCCTCTTCCCCTCCGGAGCCAGGAAGCGATGCTCAAAGTGAGGACCAGAGCTCCCTCAAAGTGAACCAAAGCTATTCTCGATGCCAGTGAGGTCTTGAGCTCCTCAGAGGATGAAAACATCCAAGTTCAACAGGAAAGCCAGCATGACAAGCTCCTCCAAAACAACCAACAGCTCCCCACAGCTTCTATCAGCTCCCAACAGCCTCTCTCAGCTCCCAGCAGCTTGCTTCTTCTTCTCTAGGTCTGCCTCTTATGCTGCTGGCAACAGTCCTCAGCTGGACCTCCCACACCCAGCACGACACTTACTCAGTTCAGCTGGGGGTTGTAAGTTGACCACCAGTTATCAATCCATTAGATATTGTTTTCTACTTACCAGTAAATGAAAACAAATTCAGTTAATCAAATCCATCAAATTTATAATTGATATTTTAAAATCAATTAAAATTATATAATCAATGCAATTAATTAATGCAGTAATCAATACACTTAAAATTATATCAATTATTGTACTAGAGTCAGGGAAGCTATGCTGTAGAAAAATAAACCAAAACCAGAAGTGGTCTAATGAAATAAAACTTTACTGTTTCTTGTGTACTGTCTAATATAGTCTGAATGCTCTATTCACATGCTGATTTAAATGCTTGAACTTTTCGGTGTGATTCTACTCTCATCAATATATGACTCCTTTGGTCACAGGGAAAAAGGAGGAAAAATGTAACTTCAAGTTTGGAAATAATGTTTACCATCTTTGGCATATTCTATTGGTCAAAAATCAGTCACAGAACCTGACTGCAAAGACCTAGGAAGTAAAATAACTTCTGAGACACCAGAGGAAAATAAAATAGATTGTAATACAAAGATTTGCCATAGTAAAAATTAGATTTTATTGAAATAATGGATTTCAACAAAATATTTTCATTTCATTTTAACAAAAATGTCTTGCTTTAAATGTAACAATGAATCATTACAGGGGCTGGGGATTTAGCTCAGCGGCAAAGCGCCTGCCTGGCAAGCGCAAGGTCGTGAGTTCGGTTCCCGGTACCGGAGAAAAACCAAAAAAAAAAAAAAAAAAAACAATGAATCATTACATTAATAATGCTAAATGACCATTAAACTAAAAAAGTGAAAATGCAATAAATATTCAATATTTCTCAACATTAATTACAACTCTTATGGTTGTATTTACTTTATTTTATTCCAGCATTTTCAATCACCATCTTATTTATTAAACACAATTTTTCTTAGCCTAGCTTTAGTATGCATCAGCAAAATTATCTCAGGATTTGCTAAAAATAAGATATATAAGAGAACTTGCACCAACTAGCCCAAATATGTTATTTTTAAGAAATAAACTTCATTTTAATAATCTTGAGAAACTCACCAGCTTTGTATTTAAAGGAGGCTTATGGTCCCAGTGCTATAAACTCAACCATTACACCTCATTATAAGGAAGACTTTAAGTAACATTTTTCTTCATATCCCAATAGGCAAAAAACAACTTCATCTTTTGAAATGTTTGGTTGTTTCCATCTCATTAAGTAGAATATCATGAGAGACATAAAACTTCAAAAATGTTATCAAGGTGAGAATTTACTCTAAATATAGGTTTAAAAAGGACATAGTATAACATATTTTTCTTTTTAATCTTTTGTCTCAATACAAATATACAAAGTTCTGTTGTAATTTATTTTTTCCAGTATATAAAATAAACTTTTTCAGGATGTTGACCATATTTTTTAAATCTTTTGGCATCCAATTCAGCTCAATACATCTAATTAGACATTAACATAAAACACATGAATTAACCAATAAATAATAATTTAGCATTAAGGGAAGAGCAAAAATTAGTCTGTCCCATGAGGAAGCTAACTGCTGAACTACAATTCTGATAAAGCACAACAGTGTTTTGTAGCTTCATCTTAGCTGATCAAATTAGCACAATTGCGGAGACTCTAAAAATGTGCAGCTATTGCTTTATAGCTCTTGCTTTACAATTTTTGATGAATTAGGAGACAGGGCAAGCCTGGGAGGGTCCCCTGTCCCAGGTCTTCTTTGAAACAATCATTGGCATTAACAGCACTGTATCCATGTCTGGAGTTCTGAATCCTCTTCCAAGGTGACATGAAATCCCTGTGGTTGTACAATTTTTCTTGCTTGCTATAAACCAGACCCCATTTTCCCCTCCCAGAAGTTAACCTCAGGTCTTTCACTCTCCTTAAAGGACTTTTGTGGGGTTTTTATATTCAAGGCCAATG
Source organism: Chinchilla lanigera (assembly GCF_000276665.1). Taxonomy (NCBI): domain Eukaryota; kingdom Metazoa; phylum Chordata; class Mammalia; order Rodentia; family Chinchillidae; genus Chinchilla; species Chinchilla lanigera. The sequence continues at coordinate 26,333,761 of NW_004955406.1, read as the reverse complement.
TGAGAAAGTTCCTGATTCAAAAGAAGGCACAAGCCCCTAGATAAGATCAACTACATGCCCCTTTAACTCAGTCAACAGATTGACCGCATCTGCAAAATTCCTTTTGCCATATAGTGACGCAATCAAACTTATAGATATTTTTACTCAGCAGATATGTACACAGTCATGGAATATATAGTAATTACCTCTATGCAAACGTATATAGTTGCAGCTACAATTGTCCAATGACCCAAAATGAGCTTTTCAAATAGCTTCCCTGGCATCAACATAGGCAGAACTATTTTCGTGACAGTAACAAGAGCATGTAGGATACTAGACAACAATTAAGTGAATCACAGATAACTGTGACTAAGACTTGTCATGGTCATCTCTAGGGCTGAAACTCAGCTCAATCTGATGCTTTAGGTATCATGGTCATACACAGCTGTGTATTCCTAGATTGCTTATTGGCTGGTGGAAAAGGTGCAATTGATACATCACACTTTCTGGGGGGAAATTGTATTCACCAGTTGTTACAAGGAGCCATAACATTTCAAATTAGTCAGGTGACATTAGTAGAAATCTTACCCTTTCTGTTCCGTTTTCTTGAATTCACCATCTTATCTTCATCAAATGGCCAAAGAGGCTATAAATAGACTTTACATTTTTAGTTTGTACACATATAAGATATCCGGTCTTGATGATGCTTTGTGATTTGGCTCCAAATTAGTAATTAAAAAAGAAGATAACTACTTGGACTATAAAGCAACATCAGGTCTTGAGATAGTTTGTTATACAAATTGGCTAACTTTGGCCAGTATATGTAGCCTATCTTGGTTCCTAACTTGTTTCTTCTGCATAGGAAGATGAAATCCAATGATTTAAAAGCCAAGTGAAAACACACTCACATATTTAGTTTTTCTGAAAATTTTCCCAAATAAATTGTTAGAAACTTAGAACCTGCCCAGTCTGCACAATCCACAAAAATGTAATCATTATCTGCTGTCCTTAGAACACTAACTATCAAGTCACCAAGTGGCTACCCCCTCTGTGATCTCCAACTCAAAATATTCCTGCCATGCCAAGGACCATTATGAACATTTAACTCCCCTCTTCAAACAATTTCCCCTCCTGTCTGCCCCTGAATGCAAACCAAGATATAGTTAGCAAGATAAAGCTTATGTTTTCTACAGTTATACAGTGGTCATGGTTTTTTCCTCATGTGGTCTCAAAATTTTTCAAATTCCCTGTTATTAGAGTCCAGACAGAAAAGAAGAAGTCAAATATGTTGGAATACTCAATCTAAAGAAAAAAACGCACAAGAAAAAAAGAGGAAAAATTAAAGTTGTCATATGGTACTACATTTTTCATTCATATTTGACAAATGACTTGATGAGACACCAAGTGTAGTCTTCTTTTATGAAGTAAGTAGCTGTGCACTTGTTTTTTGTTTTGTTTTTCCAGTACCAGGAATCGAACTCATGACCTCATCCTTGCCAGACAGGCGCTGTGCCACTGAGCTAAATCCCCAGCCCCCTCAGCCATGTGTTTAATATGACTTTATAACGAGATTTTAGGAGTGCAGACTAAAGCACATAACTAAACATAGAGTTCTATTACAGTGTACTATAAGATGATGAACTGTTAATTTAACAGAATTTTGCATAAAAGTCTAGGCTTTTGCTGTAAGGCTGAGTTTTTTAGAAAGAATGATTGGAAGCCATTAAAAAAAAGCAAAGCTACCTCCTTCCACCTTCAAAGTTTCTGTATTCCCAATCACTCCTATTACAGACGTATGGGCAAGGGTGATAGGCTTGGCTTCGGCAGGAAAAATACTAGCACTTCCACAAGTTAACAAATTCATCAAGGGGACAACAGTCCAAAATCATCCAAGGCAGCCAAGAAGGGCCAACTGTATACAGTCATCATACATGCTTCCTAGTTATACAGTAATGAGAAATTATAATCTTCCTAAAATCAAGCACTTCACATTTAATTAACCAATATTATAATATTCACTCACATTCTCAGGGGATGGATTTTTGAAAGTGGCTCCTGCAGTTTACTGAGCTCCTTTTTGCATGCACAAATAGTTTTGTTGACATATAAAATAAGTGCTTAGATCCCTTTTAATAAAACTAAAATCCCACATTAGTCGATGGCATAATTATATTTGATAATAAGAAGCTTTGGCAATGAGAACACATAGCTCTGGAAGAAGATAAGATAAGGAAATATTTTTAGTTATATATAATGAACTTTCTTATAAGAGAAAAAAAAGAAGTTGTAGATTCTTTTGTTTTTCTTGGTGGTGCTGGTGAGGGCTTTATGAATATAAGGCAAGACCTCTACCCCTGAGCCACATCCTCAGCCCCAAGATGCTTGAAAGACTGAACTTACTGACTTTATTAGAGTATATTCATTTTTTTCTATTTTTTGACAATGAAAATTGGAAGTTATTATATTTTATTATTTGTTTCTGAAAGTGTATTGCAGGCTAGAGATAATCAAGTTGATCTATATTAAACGAGAAAAAGCAATCTCTTGCCATGAATTTATAATTCATGACAAAAATAAGTCTCATGACTGAGGGGTAATTTCTTCCAGTTTCTTTTTTTTTGGTTCTTTCTCCGGTACCGGGAACCGAACTCACGACCTTGCACTTGCCAGGCAGGCGCTTTTGCCACTGAGCTAAATCCCCAGCCCCTTTCTTTCAGTTTCAACACAGGGAAGAGTTTTGTGCTCTCCTGTGTCCTCACGCTTTTTCCCTCTAAGAGAGGGAAAGGGAGAAGGGACGCTACAGAGAGGCACAGACAGAAGTCACAGAGAGATTATAACATGAGAAGTGAATGTACAAATCTTAAACGTAAAATTATTAGTATTGGGTCTAAGACTAAACACAATTCTAGAACTATACTTTCAAGTGTGGTTTGAATTTTTAGAGCAAGTAAGGATGAAAGGGAATCTAGATGCATTTCATATTTACAATAAATGCATTTATTAAGCAAGTACTACTTATGTGTTATTGGTAAATACCTCTTACAACTCAATAGCAAATGAATAAATAAATAAATATTCCATTAAAATATGCCCAAGGACAGATACTTCTTAAAATAACATATATAAATGGCTGACAAGCACTTAAACATATCCTCTGTGTCATACTAACTAACAAGGATGGCTTTTGTAAATATCAAGGGTTATTGAGGATACAGTGAAATCAGAACACTTGTGTTGCTGGTAGCAATGTGGAATGATACAACTACTGTTAACTATAGTGTGGCGATGTCTCAAAAAGTTAAGTGTAGAACTACCATGTGATGGTGGAATTCTGTTTTTCATTTTACATCCAAGATAACTGACAATAAGCACTTGAAGAACTCTTTCTGCATGCCTGTGCCTGACAGCACTGCTCTAAATTGTCCTTATGGAAACATTTCAAATGTCTATCAATAGGTAAACAGATAAACTGACAGTGCTATATATGTACAAGCAATATAATATCATTTAGATATAAAAGGAATTGAACCACTGACACTTGTCATGTTATAGAAGAACCTTAAAAACAAGCTAAGCAAAAGGAGGCAGACATAAAAAGGTAAATATTATATGATTGTAATTTTATGAAATATCCAAAATAGGTCAACTCTTACAGAAAGAAATCAGAGTAATGGTTGCCAGGACTGGAGCCAGGTGAGTAACTGCTGAGTTAGGGTCTGGAAAACACTTCCATATTCTACGGAATATCCTGTTCACTTGCAAGTCAGAACTGAGAAGTCCACTTGATTCATAAAAAAGGAAGTGTTTTGTATACTAATATACAATGCATGGAAGTATACTTTGTGTACAACTTAAACAGAGGAGTACTGAGTTTTTGGGTGTCAATTGCTCACTTAAAACATTAAATTTTGAAATCTTACAGAAAAGCCTGTTTTATATTACTGTTACCTGCCAACAGGGTTTTTAAAAAATGTAGCATATTCTTAAAGAAGTGTGTGGAGATAAAATGTTAAACAATCAATTTGTAAGAAATGATATTTGTCACGATGATCCCATTCCCTCATTGGACAGGGTCTCTGAGTTAGAGCTGCACTCTATTGTGTGAATATTAATTTTGCTTGTGTATCAAGGAAAATGAAAACATACTCAAGTGCACATGGATCTTGGCATTTTACTTCTTGTAACTTTTACTTTTTAAATCCAGTTCCCTTTAAATTTTTAATTGTCTTTTCAGAGAAGATTTTCCTTTCTTTGTGCTCATCTGTCTGAGGAATTAACATCAAATTATCAGTGGATTCATGTAATCAAAACCTCTTGATTCAAACACGAGGGGGAATTATGTAAAAGGCTTTGCAGATTTGTTCAGTGTTCTCTTCAGAATAGGACAATGCAGACTTTTAAATATATCTGAGGCTAGATTCATGTCAGTCAGTTACCCTGCTAGAAGAACTTTTGAACTAGACATTTTCCATTATTTACAGAATGGAATATTTAGAATCAAATTTCTGCTAGAAATAATTTTGGGTAAAAGAAGGTACAAAATGAGGCCAAGTTTGTAGGTTTTAGATTCATGAGCTTATTAATTTTTAAACAGTCCAACCAAACTGTGACCTCAGTCTGTTATTTGCTAAAAGTTCTTCAGAAAGGTTCTAGTAGAAATGAGAAGTGAAGGCAGTTCGAAGTGTGTGGGGAATGACTGTGTGTGTGTGTGTGTGTGTGTGTGTGTGTTTGTGTGTGTAGCCATTTAGGTGTTCCCAAAGTACAAAGAAAGATTCTTCTCCTGATAGGTTTTTATACTCATATGAGGTATAGCTGAATTTGGGTCACTTCAGTGGAAGATTTCCTTGTGAAAGACAGCAAATGAAACATACTCAGCAGCTTATGCTTATCTAAAGAGAAAATGAAACAGCGGGTCAAGAAGATATAGGATATTAGTACAGGATTTTATCACAAAGCTTGGCATGAGGAAGCCCTGGTCCTAAATGTCAGCTCTACTTCATGAAACAAGTATGACTTCAGACAAATCATTTTATTACTGTATACATGAGGTTATCTGTGAAAAATGGAACATGCTTGTACTTATGTCAGAGGCAAACTATACTTTACATACAAATAAATTGCTGTACAGAATATCCATTTAAGTACAGAATGCATGTACATAAAAATTTGTAGTATCATGAATGTTATTATAATTATAACCTAATGTACTATCTTAAATGTGAAAGTACTTCTCTTGTTCATAATGTGATTCATTTTTCCTGTGTTTGATGTGAATCTTGAAATGAGTGGCATCAACATAATTCTGAAAATTTTACATTAAATCATCAGAACATAAGATTTATGAGATTGGTAATATTCTGATTAATAAAATTTCCCACTTTATATAACCAAGCTCCTGATCTGAGCAGATAATATCTATAAGATGTTTAGGATTTGAAAAGATAGAAATTTTTGTTAGCAAAAATATACAGTTTTATCTAAGACAGTCTGGATTCTTTATCTAAAAGGCGCCTTCTTAGAACAGTTTCATCTACGGAATTTAGTAAACCCATTGGCTCTTAGGCAAGCTACAATATTCTAGAAATTATCTGAGGTAGCATCAGCTATAAGAGAAACACATAAGAGGGTGGACATTTTAATAAGTACTGTGTAGAAGCTAGCATTTGGAGGTAGGGACACTGTGAAACCTGAAATTAAGGAGAGATTGGAGAGTTAGGAAAGAAGTATTTTTTAAAAATGCTTTATTCACAGCAAATAGACTAGAAGATGGAGAAATTAGACAATGTGGAGGCAGTGTGGAAAGAACAGGGAGGCAAAGGCAGATATCTCAGGCCAAGCTGACTCAGATGTAGTAGGGTCACATAACCCCAGCTGAGATTATTCTCTGAAGTAAAACTAAGGATGGGTTGTATAAGAATAACAATTAAAGTCTGGGACTAATGCCAGGGCAAAAGAAATTGATAATTATTAAAATTAGGAAGCGGCATATAACATGATGTACACATATTCAAGGTACAAGCAGACTGACTGTATTCCAAAGTTCATTATTAAAGCCATTTAAAATAACTCATCATTTCCCCCGATAAGCACACAGCACATTTTCTTTAATCTATCTATCTATCTATCTATCTATCTATCTATCTATCTATCTAGTTTTTCATTGCTGTTACAGAGCTGTTAATTACAAGGCTGGTGATTTGTCATAGTGAATTTCAGGAAAATGGGAGAAAGAAGATAAACTTTAACAACAAATAATAGAGAATAAGCTCAAGGATTATCAAAACAATACATACATCTTTGAGAACATTTTACCAGCTGGTGTAATTTTATTTTTCAAATTAGGAAAATGAATCAGAAACTTATAATACCTAATAAGAAGTATCTGTTAATATTCATTAAGTTCAAAAATTCATTGTAAATGAGAGAGAGAGAGTGAGCAAGAGAGAGAGAGATGTCTCATATCCCTTGCATCTCTAATAAACAAAACTTATATAGAGATGAGATAGTTCAAAACAAGAATAGAATCTGGTAAAAAAAAAATACATCATTTATCCTACAAAAGCTTCTTCAGTAGATGAGTACTTAAATCTTATATTTGATGATATACATTTTTCTTTGTTTAATCCGTTGTGACAGAACTTCACCCCTGAAAACAACCCAAATTTTCCCTAGGAACTGTGTTTTTCTTAGTTGGATAGGACTTAAAAAACATATAGGTCCTCAAATGCATTAATCTTAATAATAAGTATTTCTTTTTGCAAGAAAGTATGGATACCTCCAAATGCTGAGCTTCATATCTATTCTAATACTGTTGAGTGTTATATATAGGTCCAAATTTTGATGCCCATTTTAATTAGTACAATATTTACAATTTAATGTTATGCTTTATTCATTTCCATTAATGAGTAGTATAAAAATAATTATGATAGCATCCTTATTTTAATAAAAAATAAATCCTTATTTTAATAATGAAATAATAAAAAAATAATTATGATAGCATCCTTATTTTCCATGTTCTATGTTCTATACTAATTTATAGAACACATTGTATATATTTATGAATAGTCAAGGAAGGTCCTTATCTTCGTCACTTTTCTCATTCCTAGGACAAAATACCCCACCTGCTCAATGTACGGGAAGAAAGGTTTTATTTTGCTTCCCATTTCATTTCATACTTGGTTGAATTGGAGGCAGGATGGAATGGTACCAGTCCAGGCAGAGGACAGCTGCTCACAGTAAAGACAGGAAGCAGACTGTAAAGGGAGAAACTGCACAGGAAGTGGCGAGCAACAAACCACACCCTCAGTGCCCTGTCTCTCCCAATCAGAACCCAGCTTCTTACAGCACATCACCTGTAAACCTTATGAGGCAATCACCTAGGAGTACATGAGACCCTGGGAGGACTTCTAAACATAAAACAACACTGCTAGTGAACAATGCATAAACCTGATTTGAATACATTAAGCGAGCATATTACATTCATATGTCTAAATGTAACAGAATCATAACATAAAATGATTCGAAAATAGGTAGATCATGAAGGTACCATGAAATGCCAAACCATATTTATTTTCTTCACCTTAAAATAAATCTGCCCCCAGCATTTGAACAGTTGTAATTAATGCCAAATATTATGTACCAGATCATTATGCCTGCTGCTTTCTTGACTACCTGCTGGTTATCCCGTGATCTGTCTTGTATGTCAACCTGAGGAGCGGTGCTGCCCTCCAGACACCATGCCCACCTGTTCATAATTTACTTCCAGCATGTCATAGTTGACTATTATGTGAAACTTTTAAAAAGTACTGTGAAAATGATCACCTTTCAGTGCTAAAATTATTATAATTCAGATGCTTTGGCTATTTGCCCCTGATTCACTAATGACTGACCTATATTCTTCTTCCTTGTATTAAATGTTTTTACTTCTTGATTAAAAACTTAATTGTTCTCAACAATGTCCTTCACAGTGTGCTTTAAGAATATATTCTCTAGATAGCCACCTTCTTTTTCTCTGCAAAAGCTTCTGGGACCAAGAACAAGAAAAAAGTGGCAGGTGCGCTGAGGGCCAATTAAAAAACAAATCTGCACTAACTGATGGGTAATCTTCAGTAAAATCACTAGTGACAATACCAGATGCCTGGGGAAAATTGACATTGACCAGATCCGTTTATTGCTGGCAGTGCTTTGATTCATCTGCATGAGGCAGCTGTTGAAAAGGTAAATGGCTTGCACTCCCATTTTCTGCTTTTATGGGTTTGTTTTGTGGCAGTACTCTTAGTATTTCTTTTTATTTTTTTCACCCAGGCTTGTAATAGGTCAGATGTTACCATTTTCAGACAGCCTTTCCATCTTTCATGATTTCCCAGAGAACCAAATTTGCAAGTAGATTAGTGTTGCATTTGAGTTAATCACATGCTGAGTTACTCAACTGTTTGAATGTGTTTAATGAATGCACATTTACCTAAAAGGTGGACAATTCATATTAGAAAAAACACAAGAGTCTTTGTCCTGTTTTTCCCCATCAATAATATTTCATTCCAAGGCAAGTTCTTTCTTCATTTTAGAGGACAGTCTGTCTTACTCACTCTCTCTTATTATAGGGAATCATTGCCTGACACATAGTTGGCATATGTTTGCTTACTGGTGTTAAATGAACTGTGCATATTTATTTCTATGGATATCTAATAGATAATCAATGATTTTTCAGTTTTAATATTTATAATAGTGTCAACAACAAACTGTACTTTTGTATTTTGTGAGATCGGTGATTTATTAAAGGTGCATTGATTGGCAGTTTATCAGGGGTGCATAAAATTATAGAAAACTACATAGTGAATAGGTCAGGCATTTCAACATAAGATTTAATGAATAACCTCTGACTTATTAATGATATAAAATGTGTTATAAAGTATAATTGAAATGTTGCTTTTTAAAAAAGAAAGCAAGAGATTATAGATATAGGTATAGATACAGATAGATACAGATGCAGATACAGACTAGAGTGTGCATGGGAAACTTTCAAATAAGCCTGACAGCACAGGAAATGTTTGCCACCCCACAGTCTTTCAATAGTATTGAAGGAATAGTTTTTAAAATGACTTTTCTCATTGACTGTCATTGTGTAATTTACAAAAGATATCTTGAACCAACCTAACTCCAAGTCATATTTAATAATAAACTATACCCTGAGTTTACGAACTATACTAATATATATGCGTGTGACCCACCTTGAGGTATCCTTCAAATGAAGATTATGTTTTCCTAAATCTGTGGTGTGTTCTGGGATTCTGCAGTGTTAGCAACTTCCAGGTAATAATGCGGATCATGTTGCCCCAGTTACCATACTTTGAATAGCGGGGACATAGCACCTTTTTCTTTTGTTTATCCACTCTTACCTCTTATGTTATGTAATCTACCAAACAGGCACTGCTAGTGGACCTTTCTCTTTAACATGAATCTAACGTGAGCATTATATGTTTTAAACGCCGCTGTTTGTCACCCACAACCTCACAAACTTGAGCTGCTATCACTTCAGTCCTTCAATGAAATCAGCCTTTTTTCACCAACTGATTAGCAGTTGCACACAGGCATCTCATAATTACTAGACTCCTAATCTGTATGTGTTGCTGGCTTTCTAATTCTGCAGATTTCAGCTTAAATGTTACTTACATAGAGAGAATTTCCCAACCATTTTTGTGTGAGTGGTTCCTATTCTTAAGTATTTTTATAGTATTAATAGTAGCTATTTCTTTTTAGAGTAAATATATTTTAAGTAAATATATTACAGAAATAAATTTTTAAATTATGTACTTCCTTATTGATTGATATGGCTATTCATTCATATATTAAATTGAGTGATAAGTAATAACTTCTATATTAATTGAAACTGTTATCTGCTCTATAAAATTTTAATATACAAAGGCACACAAAATACCTAGTACAGAGGAGAGAAATTAATAATATATTGTATATAAATAAATAATTATATTTATTAGTGGTTGTTAAATGCTTGTTCTCTAAAATGTTTTAGTAATCTGTCTACCAATAGAAGCAAAATATCTAAAACTATCCTACAATTTTTAGATTTGAAAATATTCATTTCTAATCCATAGATGCATTTCACTGCATCTATGCAAATTTATTTGAACTTATAAATTCTCTCAAATTTAGGTATCATCATAAATTCAGGATAGAACTCCATTTCATAAGGAAAATTCTATACATGCAATATATCCAATTGATTTGCAATAAAAAATTTTGCAAAATGATTTAAAACTTATTACTAGACTATAGAAGCTCATCAGGTAAGTATATAATGTGTTTGTCCAGGATGTGTTTTTTTAACATAGGAATGTCTGTGTGCCTGGCTCTCCGTAGTGTTTTATAATTAAGAGATAATATTTACTGAGCACTGACTTTGTCCTTTAGTACATCACCAAAAAGTGGTAGCAAAAATCGCATGCATAAATGCTATCATAATTCAGATATCTATTTTGCCCACTATAGATTAGATTACAGTTTCAAATTATGGTGTGAATTTCTTTCTTCCTTTCTCTTCTTTTCTACTTTTTCACCCATTATTAAAATTTCTCGGCAGGGCATGGTGGTGCACACCTGTAATCCCAGGACTCGGGAGGCTGAGGCAGGAGGATCGTTGCAAGTTAGAGGCCAGTCTCAGCTACAAAGTGAGCTTAAGGCCAGCCTGATCCATATAACGAGACCCTGTCTGAAAAAGATGAAAAAGAAAAAAAAATTTCTCCCTCTCCTCCCTGTTCCCTCAGTCTAGCTTTTACCCAGTCACCCAGTCTTCTCTCACAAACACAGTAATTCATATTTTACTTTGATGGTATGTAGCATGGTCTGGAATCTATCCCTTTCCTGTTTTTTATGGGTTTTATGATTAGGTGAGCATAATTAATTTTACATAAGTCTCTACATCAAATATTAAGACACATTTAAGGTAGTCAGAGGTTTTTCTTAGCAAAAAAAGTGCTTGCTGAGAAAAAACATGCAAGAACAAAATATCTGCATTCAAGACTACAGAAAGATTTTAGTTCATTTTTAGTGTTATGGAACCAAAAGTAAACCATACAAAAGGTCTTGAAAACATTCATTAAGAGTATAAATTCAGCGTCTTCTGAACCTGAAATTGCTCTAAACATGACTACTTTGTGCATTTCAAAACAAGTTTTGCAAAATACACAAAATTCTCACTGTTTTCTTTTCCCAGCCCATATTTTCTGTGCTCTTAATTCTATTTATAAAAAGTGAAAACCAATTCCTTTTCTATTTCCTTTAATCAGAGTAATCTTCAGCCTGGAACACTCAGTTACGTTCTCTGAGAAAGTCTCCCCCTCGGTTCCCCGGGACTCCGGACTCTGTGGCCTAGGGGAGAGTACTGTTAATTGACAATGACCAAAAAGTACCGCCAATTTGCTCCAGCCAGGCAGAAAACTTGAAAAAAGCTAAAAAGGCTATTCTCCTTCATATTGATCTTAGTATGAAGCACGATCACAGGTCACCACAGTTTTTCCTTCTCTTGTTTAAAATCAGATGTAATTTACTGTTGACAAACAGCAGTGTAAGATGTGTTCGATTTGAGGTCACTTCTCTCCACTCTCCACTTTGATCCTGCATCGAATACCCAAGAAATGTTCAGTTATTTTTAGCTAAGATTATAGCAGCTATACATAGGGACTTGTACTTTTACCTGCAACTAACATCTACTTGTGAATACCAAAATAAAACTGCAAAGCAGTAAGCAACTAAAAGGGAAGCAATTCTCTGCTGTGGTCACTGATCTAAGAATTCAGTAGACACTGCTTTAATTTGTGCACTAGAGGGTATTTATTTACTACCTAATATTTTTCTAGGTACCAAAATTTACAAAATAAAATAAAGCAACAGCAGAACAGACAGCAAAAGGAGCAATCTATTTAACATCTTCACACAGTGGAAAATCTAGCAATGAACAGAACAAAGATAAAACAAAATCATTGCTTTACAACAAAGCATAATTAGTGGTCTTAAAGGAATAGGTGTGGCTGCTGGGAGAGGGGAGGAGAAGATACCCCAGGAAAGAAGAAGGAGTCATTCAAGATTAGCTGGGCAAGAGAACTGACCCGAGTCCTGAACTATGATTGGTCAGGAACCACCTACCGGACAAGGAGAGGAGGGTACTTAAAATGGGGGACAATTCCTCTTGAGCCTTTAACCTATAAAGCGGTCAATACAATGCACCCATGGGAAAAGTACCAAAGCTTCTGGCAGAAACATAAAGTTTAAGACATAATCCTGGAACATAGCATGAAGGCCCTAATATATCACAGAAAGGAAAAGGGTGTGTGTAATTTATCTCAAATAATAGCAGCCAATCCAGATTAAGAGTTTACTGTGTGAAAAGCGTTTTACTTAGGTCTTCCCTTTGTCATCGCATTTAATCCTTACTTTAAATTTATGAAGTGGGCATGATGATGATCATGATTTTATACAGCAGGAAACCCGAACTCTGACATGTGAAGTAATTAAATTAGCATGGCCACAGAGCTAATGAGTGGTAGAGGCAGGATCAGAAGCTCTTATTCCAGAGCCTGTTGGTTACTAGTTTGCCCAGTGCTTCCCACCACACCCAGTTTGTCTGCTACAAACATCACATAAATGGCACTATTGATCAGGCTTGGGGAAGGGAAAATTGATGGCATGATGCCAGGTATTAATGGAAAGAAAGTGATGGGTGCTGATACAATGGAAGTGATAAATAACGAGAGCTTGCAAAGAGAAATGACAGGAAGAGGTAATACATACATAGAAGTTAGTAAAGTATATGACTGCTGCAGACTGAACATCTTGTTTCCACACAAAATTCAGTCCCTGGAGCTCCCGAAGTGACTACTTGGAGATGAATCCTGTGAGAAGGTGATAAAGACTCACTGAGATAATACAGTGTGGCCATAACTTTCTGGGCTGGTGCCTTTGTAGAAAGAGATGCCAGAGTTCTCTCTCCATACAAGAGGTTGCACCAAGAAAGTAGCTGTCTGCATGCCAGGAAAAGAGCCCTCACAAGGACTGAAATCAGCCCGTGATACTAGATATCTCAGACTCCAGAACTGTAAGAAAATAATGTTAAGCCACCCAGTGTGTAGTATTTTATACGGCAGCCAAATGAGACTAAAACAAATTCCTTCCAAAGAGGAAAGCGGAGGAAAAGAAAAGTTCAGTGACTCAGTTTTCCAGATGAGGAGTTCAAGGTTTTGAGATATGGAACACAAGACAGTGTAAAGGCATATCAGTTAAGGTTGATGGGTGCTTTTCAATAGAATTTTCTGATTGTACAAAACAACTTTGGGGAAATATTTGTCAGCTTGAATAGAGGTATTAGACTGAAAAAATTAAATCTGTGCCTGTCATGAATTGTCCAGTAGTTTGGAATACTTGCTAAATTTAATTCACATTGTAAATTTTTACACAATTTATCTTAACTTCAAACAAACTTTATCTAAATTTTACATTAGTGCAATCACAGGTTTAGAGAGAAAGGAAATTTACCCAAAATGTTTTATCTGTGACAGTCAAAATATAATTTCTACCTAATGTATTATTACTGTGTCTCTCTCGGCCCTGTTTTCATTTTCCAGATATGAAAGTGAGATGTTTGTATCATTAGTCACTGAGCAAAGTGCCCTCTTTGAGTTGTCAGTTTAACATAGTTTAACACAGAATAGAAACTAGGACTTCGTCTCCACTGTTACTGCCTGCAGGAAAGAAATCACCCTCTCAGTGTCACGGCCACTCTCTCTGAGACTTAGCTCACACGAATCCTTGGGAGTTAAGCTGTTTGTTATCTCTCAGATTTCTTTAGCCCACTCCTCAGAGACATGCTGGAACTTTCTGAGGAGCCAGTCCCTAACTCATTTTAGTAGTATATTGTATTTTTTTTATGAAGTAGGTCACTTTCAGCCTTGTCATTAAAGCAATATCACAGATTTTGCAGTAAATGCTAAAACTGCTGCCGTCCTTTTCCCTGTACTAGTTTTTCAAGCATTTTAAGAATAACAACATTTAATTTTGGGCCAAACTAAGAAGCAGAGAAGAGATTATGGCTTCACTGTCCCCTGACACAGCAGAACTTGCATTGCGGTGCAGATAAACAGCCCACAGAAGGCCCCGAGTGAGCAAGCGTACCAGAGCATCCTCTCATTAGTGTCAGAGAAGAGCATTAAAGTCTCAGGAAGCACAACTCTTGGTTTATTGTTTATTCAGGGACTATTGATATTTAAGAGCTGGATAGAAGAAAAAGAGCTCTCAATAGATACTGAGGATTATTGATCCAAAATAAAAGATTGAAAGAGGAGACAGAGTGCCGTGAAGTCTGGAGAGGGTACAGGTCAATCGTATCAAATGCTGCCAGGAAGCCTAATCAGAAAAAATGAGAAGTGTCCCTTGACTTAAGTAACAAAGAGACAAATAGGTGTGCAGAGATCTAGGAAGAGGAGAGGGAAGTTTAAGGCTTACAGTGTCATTCATGAGATGCAATGTAAATATCAAGTGAAAACTCTTTCCGAGAACTCGGGAGGAAAGAAAAGCAAGCTTTTTCCATAGCAAGAGAGACCCTTTTTTTCTTTCCAATATCATAAAGAAATTTGTTTAAAGATCTGTAGGGAGGCAGAGGAAGCAGGTAGGAGGATGAAATAGGAATTAAGGTGTGTTATGTACACATACCCAGCCCCTGTGATGAGCACAATCATTGCAAGTTGTAGACTAACAGTATTATCTCAATCTTTATTTTTAATGAGTAAAAATAAACACTGAAATAATGCTAAAAAAATAGTGGTGCAATGAAAAGATTGAGGAATCTGTTAATAGGAAACAATGGGAAAATACAGATGAAATAGATGAAATGCAGTTAATGTTTAGAGAAAATTTACTTGCCGATCAGAGCCAATCCGATTATGCATAAAAACACTTTTTTGGTAGTCAGAGTAGGGGAAGAAATATTAAAAAGATATGAGGCTTTAGTACTGTTCTATACTGTTATCACTAGTTATAATAAAAAACAAGTCAGTTCAAATTCTATCATGCATACAGATATCTATTAGACAAACATCATTAGCAAATTCAAGATAATTTATTTTGCCTATTTTAAAAGTTTAGTGAAGTCATAAATTTCTTCCCTTTTCCATGTACTAGCCACTACTTTGCATATCAAACTTATCCAGGACTGTCATGATAGTGCTTCAGAAACAGTATTACTTCACTGTTGTACTTAGAACTTGAAACTAGAAATTCTACCTTACATAAAGAGACAGGAGCACATAGGAATAGAAATACGGATGTCAATAGTAAGAATGAAGATTACTAGCTTCTTTCAATCTTTACAACTTGATGTTTAGCTATATTTCTGAAGTTTTCTACCAAAATCATGAATCTAATATTTCTCAAAGGAGGAAAGAAACAGGGCATAT
>NW_004955406.1:26189975-26318221 GCF_000276665.1 Chinchilla lanigera | reverse complement strand
TGTGTATATATTTTGTAAATAAATATATATATACAAGATAACTGGAGGAACTGTACTACTGATTTCCAGTATGCTGATTTGTGACTATATATCCTCCCAAATCCTCATGCAGTCATGGGGCGGTCTTCTACATTTTTGATTGATCCATAGTCCAATGCTGGGATTATGGGTGTGAGTGCTACGCCTGCCCTGGGGCGGATAGTTTGCATACAGTGTAAGGGAGGGAAAGACACTGCTTGCTGCCACTCCGCCCTTCTTGCTCTTGCTGCTTTTGCTGTTTTCCACCATCATGAACTGTAGTCCTGTGCCATGTGCCGCTCTGCCTTAGGGCCAGCTGATTGTGGCGTGAAACCTCCACAAACTGTGAGCTGAATAAACCTTTCCTTCCTTAATTTTGATCGCTGGGTGTTTTGTCTCAGCAATGAGAGAAATGTAACTAAAACATATTAGTTTGTTGAAAGAACAGCTAATACTTAAATGTTTGATAGATCTTACATGCCTATGTATGTATGGCGATCTGAACAACTACTTTGAAGATAACAATATGTGATAAAACAACTTTTGTTAATTTCCTATAACTTTGTTTTGAAGTTCTGTGTCACTTTTATTGTTTTTTGTTGTTTTGTTTTTGAGTGTTTTTTTCTCTTTAAAGTAAAATTTTAAAAAAGAAAAGCAACAGTTTCTACACTGAAAACCCATCTCAAATCTTCAAAATTATATTTTGCAGAAACATTTGGTTGCTTAGTAATTCAGTAAAGATCGTAGAGTACACTTTCTGATCATTGTAGAATAGTCTTTCCTGATGTAGTGATTAATTTAATGCAGTTTAAAATAATATAATTTTAATTAATTAACACATATATGTTGCATTATTAATGTTGATATATTTGCAAGTAGATGATACATATGGCAAAACATGGATTTTGGCAAGAAGTTATGGTACCCCCTATAATAAGTTATTTCCCAGAGAAATACAAGCAGAGATGAAAATGAACAGCAGCCTTTTCTTCCTTTCTTTTTCTAGTTATTACATTATTAAAATATACTTTTTCCTGAATGTGAAAGTAGTTTGCGAACGAGCTATGCTGGACCATCAGTAAATTTTCTTCTCTGTACAACAGAGCAGTCAAATTGAAAACTAAAACGAAACAAAATACATTCTGCTTAAACCCTATGCTTTCTAAATCTATTCCATCTAAATGCTATGCTTTCCAAATCTATACCTCTTTCCTTTTAGTGCTGCAATGTCAAGAAAAGGCAATTTCAGATCCTTCCAGCCAGTAAAAATACAAAGAGAATTTACACAAAGGACTCAGACGTGCATGCACAGAATAATCACTTCAGCTTTCTTTGAAGGCACGGCACAGTTTGTCCATTCCCTGACCTCAGGATGGTACAGTCGTTGCAGGACAAGAGCCAGGATCAGTTTGACAGCCAGTGGGAGTGAGTGAATCACAGGGGAGAGAAAATCAGGATTAAGCATTATGTCTTGAAAAAATTTTTCCAACCTTTGCACCATACCTCCTCTTTCAAAGCTAAAAGTTCTTAATTACTTTTCACCAAGCTCCGTGCAAAACTTAGAAACAAGACTCCATCTAAACTTCTATACAAAATGTGCAAAATTTGTATTTAGAAGAAATCTAGAATTACAACAATTTCACTCTTAATTTTTATTTTAAAAATTAAAAAACTAATCAAACAACAATGAAGACAAAATCAAAACAACACAAAGACAACAAAACAACACATGACCTCAAAACAAAATGACAGAAATGAACAGTGGTTGCTACATTACATACTGTTATCTTCAACCAAGTTGCTCAGTCCACCGGACATAAGAATGTAAGATTGATTAAACAATCAAAGAAAATAACAAGCAATAAAAAAAAAAATTGGAAATGATGCAGAGCTTCAACATACAAGATGGTAGCAGTTCAACAATGATTTTTATATTGCATATTGTTGTTTTCAGATCAGTGATTCTGTTCACAAAATTCAAGCGTGCAAAATTGGTCAGGAAAAAAGAAAATTTTAAGCATTGGCTGTTCCTTTCAATAAACCACAGACATCAGCAATGCACCTATTCCATATATATATATATATATATATATATATATATATATATAAATTTTTAAAAGTAAGTCCTAAGCTTTGGCACTTTTACTAGTCACAGAACCGTGTAAATTTTACAACAGTTGAACACATTCTTGGTAATTGCTTATTTTGGTTTTAGTTAAAGTAAGTGACATGCTTTTGTTGATTACAGGATGCTTCTACCTGGAAAATTCTTATCAATTATTTAATGAACATATCTGTCATAGACACCTTATTTATAGATTTATCTCAATTTTTATTGAATACAAATCAAACTTAACTTTAAAAAATCTTGTCACTCTTTGTTTTACAGTGTTTATAGTCTATTTTTGCTTCAATCTTATGTTTTCCAGTCAGAATAGAAGATAACATTTTCCCAACATTACTGTACTTCTCTTATTTTCTTCAGCAAAACACAGACATAAATGTTTAACAGAAGGAGGAACTGCTCCCATTATTTGGTTCAGTTATTTGACAATCAAACAAGTCACCTCTTGTATCAGAGGTTTGATACCAGAGAATGCTCAATAAGAATTGTGCAAGTTTCAAATTGATTTATGCTTTATCAAATCCTCAAAACCCAAACCCAAGCAAATAAAGAAAAAACCAATGACAGTCTGCTCAGTGACTGTACTAAAGTAGGAATACTGTACAAAGTGAAAAGTTGCCTGTGAAATGTGAATTATTTCAAAAAAATTCGCTTTGTTCTAAAAATATAGTCCAATAAACTTGATAGCTCCACTTCTTTTGGAGGATTCTAAACTGAACAACTGAGGTTATTTTACTCTACTCTGAAAGAGTGTTGTAGTAATCTAGGAAAGTCAAAGAGCTATGACATTTATTTCTTTTCCTTTTACATTAAATATACCCAAAAAAGTATTCCTTAAAAATTCATACATAATTCTTAATATGAGATTTTCTTTACTGATTCTTAGTAACAGTTGTTTCTCTTGTAAATGTTTTGATGTTATGCTTATGATTCATTTCTGTTCAGTATGATCTAATACAGGCAGAAGGAGTTGAAACCCAGCTAGAAAAAAAGAAATGATTCATTCCTTTCTTGTTACTCTCACAGCAAATATGCAAGTGAGCTTTTTTTCCAACCATGCTTTCTAATTACTGATTTGAATGGTTCCGCAGATTAAAAATAAAGTTCTTAATTGCCTATAAATGAGTTTGGAAAATATCCAACTGGCAAAGCTTTTTCTACTAACACTTATTAGAATCAAGATGTTTCCTAATTGAAGAAGGTATACTATCACTATATCTTTTAAAATCTTATATGTTCAGGTCTTATGGGAAAAAAGCAGTGAGATTTAATTTTGTGTGGTTTGGGAGTTAAAGGAGGATGTATAAATATATTAAGATATTCTCAGAACAGATTTTTATCAAATTAACTACTTCATTTCTTGAAGACTCCTGAGAAACTTTGCACCAGCATGACAACAGCTGTCAGAAGTTTTTTATTCTTAAATACATTTAAGACAAGTAATCATAATGCTTTCTATAGTTGAAGCAATGGATGTATATAATTTAGAGACCTGATGGCATAACTGACCAATAACCATCAAATATAAAACCAACTGAGACTTCATTGTAGATTCATAGATATCTAGTCCAGCTCTTCATCCAGTAAGGCATGTAATCAAAACATCTTTATGCTTCCAGAACTTTCTTGGGCTGAGCTGACTTTTATTGGTTGAGCTAATCATGTCATATATTTGTATTATAAAAGCGTTAGAAAAGTAAGCTTTTGTTATTACATATATATGATGATTAGATTATTTAATTTTAATATATATATATAATATAGTTATATGTCTATACATAACAGTGATATAAAATGACAATATATAGAGGGAGAGATATATATATTTAATATATGCAAAGTATGTATATGTGTGTGTATTCTGTATGCATATGCTCAGCTAAGGAGCATTTACTACTATCACTGACAATTTTATTTCAAGTAGGGCTCATTTCTTGAATTATTTAAAATACTCTATAAAGTAAACCTTTATTATTAATTTAATATTGATATTTTTCTTTTAATATTCTATGTAATGTTTCCATTCATAGGATATAAATTAAATTAGTTGACCCAAGATAATTTGGTTGGTACTTGGAAGATCTGTAGAAGAACTCAAGTATTGCTTCTTTACCTCCTCTATTTTGACCACTGCAACTGATTAGTTATATTTGGTATTTGATCTCATTCAGTTTTCAGTTTGAAATCAAGTACTGAAAATTTGACTCTACGATATTTAAAGAGTACTATTCTTGATTTCAGCCACAAAATTAGCCTGATGTCCCTTATAAAGGGCCTTAAGAAAATTGTAAATCACCTTACAGTGTATAACAAATCAAGTGTTGTTAAGCATTAGTTTTTTCATAAAAATGATGTTGGATATACAATCCATTCCTCTCTCTTAAGTAAGAATACCAAGTTTCAGTTAAGTTAAGGTATTTATCCTGAGCCATATCATTAGCTAATGATGATACTAAATCTAATGAGATCAATACAACTAAAGTCCAGTTTGTTCAGGACCTAAGTGGTACTTTGCCTGCTAACGAATACCTGCTGTTCCACAGTGGAGGGAAGGTGTAAGGATACTTAGTGTTTACCTAATAACCTGTTAAAAACTCTGATTGTCATGTAAAAGGTATGATAAACAGTCCCAGTCTTATGTGAGACCCCTTCACTGTTTGTTAGGTGATTAGATATTTTCAGCTATGTATTTATTCTTTGCATGTACATTTTTCTACTTATGTTCTGCTACTATTACTGTACATTGGATGAAATCTCAAAATTAATATGAATAGTGAGTATAAGAAAAGGTATTTTTTCTCCATTAGAAAAAGTGTATCAGAAAGTATGAAAAAATAATAACATATACACACACTACACTTTCCAGTAGTTTCATAACACTAACATAAAACGGACAGGCAGAAATACTATTTATTAATATGCTATATTATAAATTCAAGACTTATCTGGACCTTTTATTAGATTATCTAAAATTTCCTTAAGGTGCTTCAGCTCTCTCCTTGTCTAAATCCTGCCTGTATCATGGTGCGCAGTGTGATCTCTCTCTATCTCCCCAATTTAAAATTATAAAAAACTTCAGTTGTCTTCCTCCCGGGTGACTTGGGAAACCCTAATATCTAGTGTGTTTCCAGAACAATAATGAGACTGGAGGAAAATGGTGTGATTGTTAGGAATAATCAGTACATAAAGGTGTAATGAAAAAAAAGTTGAAAAAATAAATTAAAGGTAATTTTGTAAATTGCCTGTTTTTATTTGCATCTATATAAACATAAGCAAAATTCACACTTTAAACTGTAGGCTGTTTTGAAATTCGGTATTGTTTTTATTTATTTTTTCTTATTTTTTACTCTCTTACAAATAAAAAAAGTGTAGTCTTAGAACCAGGTGTGATAGTGTGTGCCTATAATTGTTGCACTTGGGAGGTTGAGGCAGGAGCATCATCATGAGTTCAGTGCCAATCCAGGCTACACAATGAGTTCAAGCCCAACCTGAACTGCATAGCAAGTCCCTGACTCAGAAAAGAAAAAAATGTACTTAAGGAAGCAAGGGTGACCTGGCTGTGACAACTGCCATCCCCTTGTACTTTTTGTGTGTCTCTCCTCAAGCTGCAGGCGCGGGGGTGAGGGGCTTCTCAAAGAAAGAACATTATTCTTTCTTTAGGAGTTTATGAGCAGCTGTGCTTCTCTGCTAGAACTTCCAAACAAATTCTCAAGGTCTATTTGTGGAGAATGCAGTGTAGCTAAAGACTGAAGTTCTACACTTATCCAAGAGAGTCACTTACTGCTTATAGCAGTAAGTCTTTAATATTTGTAAGTACATATTAGTTTGTTTAGTTGGTGATTATTTACCCTTATTGTTTTCCTTTAAAAACCTTACTTATTTAGATTAGCATAAATTTTCAACAACAGCAACAAATTAAAGTGGAACTATTAGATTATAATTTATATCATGGGGACAGTCATGGTACATACAGCTGTAATTCCAGCACTTGAGCCATTGAGACAGAGGGATCATTGTTAGTTTGAGGCAAATGTGGGCTACCCTGAACTATGGAGTTTCTATCTCAGAAAACAAACAATATCAAATTAAGCAAATAATGTCATGGAAAGCAAATAAATGAATTATTTGCAAACCTGGGAATGTAGGTCTGGCTGACTTCGCTCGACAGTGTTTTGTCAATCTAGCATATATAAAAGCCTTTAGAATATTAAAACTCTATATTTTGACAGATAAAATTTCTGTTAAATTCTGGCCACTTAACATTTGGCCAAGGAGGTAATATGCCCCCTTTACAATGAATTGAGCCCCTGAAAAAACCCTGAGAAGGAGTTTTGTTTTTTTCTGAGCCTAGCCACAATATCAGAGTCACAAAAGGCTGCCTTTATAGAGGAAATTCTGGATAAACGTGTCATGCAATTAACATAACAGTTTTTAAAGCCCAAATCAGTTGACAGAACATTTCTGGGAAGGATTTTGTTTCCCTGTGCCTATTTCTGTAAACTTAGTAGCATATTGTGACAGTAAAAATTATTGCTAATAATAAATTAGATCTTATAAATGACGCTCCAGTGAAATTTAAGAAAAAATGTCTCTGATCTCAACATTTTGGCACGGCTGTCAGCAGACAAAAATCAATATTAAGTTGTAACTCAGCAATAGGCTTGAAAATCATCTATACCATTATCATTATTATTTTGTTGTCTCTCATAGGGACATCAGACATCTGGTTTCAAAGATAATGGCAGTAACAATTATTTGCATCATAGCCCTAGCTAACTAGATAGCTGAAAACATCTGCTCTGATCTTCAGTTTCTCTAACCTGTCCCTGGAGAGAATTTGATAGCTGAAATATTCTTTTTTTTTCTTTTTTCTCTGCAATAATCATTTTTGCAAAATACCAATTACTTGATACTTAAAGGAAATTGATGCTAATGTTGTGTTTCTCCTTTTGAATTTAAAACTGGAGGTAGAGGGCATTACGGAGACTTTCTTAAAAATTATCTCATGGCTCCTGGAATTATACTGTCAAAGTTATATTGAATTACCTTTTTAAAGTATAGTCATTATTTTTCTCTAATACATACCCTAGTATTTGAACTAACAGTTATTTACTAGACCACTGTGATCTATGCAATCCTACCAGCAAAATCTATTAGAAAAAATATTTGTCTGTAGTATGATCAAGTATTTCATTAGAAAATATTTTTAATGCTGCCATATGTTAATGTGCTAGCACGTTCTTTGGTGCACTGTCAAAATGTAAGCCATTTGATCTCTTCCGGCGCCTACGTGGCAGGCTTGCTGAGGGCTATCATATCGTCACTAAGTGAGATAAAAATCAATCCTAAGCTATAGTGTATGCACAGTGATGCTCAGAATGAAATCTGTATGAACCTGGAAAGTTGGGAAAGGAAGATTTTAATCTTCAATGGCAAGTGTACTTCATGACCCCGTCAAGTCACTCTGAGATCACCCCATCACCAAATTAAGTACTCAGTATTTGCTGACTCCACAAAGAAACAAATGCATGAATTTATGAATGAATGAATGAATAAAATGGAGAACCCTTTCTAAAAGGAATAGGATTTGATGTGACTTTGAAGAATGGCTATGATTTTTGTAGAATAAGAGATAGTAGAACATTTAGAGGAACACCATGAAAAAGTGACATTTATAGTGAAGGAGATTGAGATAGAATGAGAAATGGCTAAAGGACACCGCACAGGAGTGCTCTTGAGGCCAGAAGTTGAGGGAAGATGGTAAAGAGAAAATACTTGCCTGGGAATGAGATTCATAAGACATGCAATGAAAAAGATATTTCATGCCATGTGAGGATGGTAGAAATTACAGAAATCTGTAAGTGAAGGATTGGAGAATTATTTAACTCATTTTCAATAATGTTAAAGCAAGAAAGGAAATGGCAAGTAATATGAAGGGGCTAGAAGCAAGAAGACTAACTTGATCTGTCAATGAAGTGTATATAACAGAATTCCAGTATTTTACATAAAGTGAGGCTATTTGAACTTTATGAAATAGTGCTAAGGTTGCATTTTGTGGTACTGATATATGATTCTACATAGCATAGTTTTTTGAATCTTTATAATATTAAAATTTTAAATAATGGATTTGTCTAATTAAATAGATATTTCTAATGTTATTCCGCTCAACTGCATCAATATTTCTTGGCTGTTTCTTTCAATGTTATGAGACTTGGATGAACCTCATTCTTTTTTATAAACATACTTCAAATTCAACTTGCTGTGAGCCTAGGTGAATGTAATTGAACTCAAGAGAATACTGCAAAGTGCAAGGAAAAATAGGGCAGAGAGAAAACATATGGTTTTCTAATTATACTGAAGATTTTTTTATCTCTTTCCTCTCTCATGAGTTCTTTCCTCAGCCCACGGTGCATAGCTAGTCCCTCTTATGACAGGCCCCATACATGGAGCAACAGCTAAACATTCAACTGCAGAAAATTGGAAGTTGACTCTTTCAAATGTGTTTATTAGATAACTGTTTATAAATTAAAGCAACATCTGCATCAAAATTTATTATCAATACAAAGATTATAACTGACCAGATTTTAGAGAATTAAAAAAGCCAGAGTATTGATATTTTTTCAATAAAAAGAAGTGTACATAAGGAAGATGATTACAGAGAATATTTTTGAGTTTATACTATATAAATATATTATAGTCTTTTAAAATTTATTTAATAAGTTTGGGGCTTCCTATGATATTACTTATACACAATTTTTTTTAAAGAAACATTTGCCCTGACTCTATAATGCTCTAAAAGCATGTGTAGTAATAAATCTCAATTTGACATTATCTGCTCTCTATGAATATTGGAGGTCTTGTATAGGTTTGTGTATGGGACCAGGAATCGAACTCACGACCTTGAGCTTCCAGGCAGGTGCCGTGTCACTGAGCTCCCAGCCCCAAGATTATGTGTTATATAAGATCATTTTTAAAAATTAAACAAAAAATAATTTAAAATGCTTGAGCTGATTTATTTATTAATATATTTATATTGGCAAAATTATTTTCATCATTTCGGTTGGGTATATCAAATTCTTTTTTGTTACATACTTTTTATTGGCAAATAATGAATATATTAATTTATCAAGTACAGTATGTTTAGATGTATGTCCCTATTTTTGACTAATGAAGTCAAGCTAATTAAAATGCTTGTAAATCCAGTTACTATTTTTTGTGTATTGACAACATATAGGGGCTGGGGATTTAGCTCAGCGGCAAAAGCGCCTGCCTGGCAAGCGCAAGGTCGTGAGTTCGGTTCCCGGTATCGGAGAAAAACCAAAAAAAAAAAAAAAAAACAAAAAAAAAAAAAAACAACAAGACAACATATAAAATCTATTTCTTTAGCAAATTCAAGTATAAATTATATTATTATTAACTCTAGTCCCTCTTCTACAATAGATTTCCAGAAATTATTGTCCTATCTACCTGAAACTCTGTAAGCTCATACAATCTTGTACCAATTTAATCATGAGTAGTACATTCAATTTTGTTAATTCTCAAAGAATGTGGATTTAAGAAATTAGTGAATTTTTTAACAATAGATTCAGAAAAATACATTTGATTGATGTATGTATTATTATAGTTATTAACATTGCATTCTCTTCTCTTTTTTTTGCATTCTCTTCTTGAAGAAGCGAATAATTTATTCTGATATTTTCATATACTAGACAAAATCTTTTTCATACGACAAGTACCTTTTGCCACACATTTGCTTATCAAAGCACCTGGTGAATTCTAATTGTTTTGTAAGGGGAAGATATGCTGCTAAATGAGAAGTGTCCTTAATATTTTCCATGGGTATTTAGATTGACACAAAGGTGGCTTCTATGTTAAGTCAGTAAACTGGCTTTCGGATTTGACATTCAGATTTCTCTGGGTTCCGGAAGTGCCTCTTGCTCCCTGATGACTGATCTACCATGTTTCTGGATAGCCAAAGCTGATCTCCCATCCCACACGTGTGTTAGGAAAAATTCATTATTGTCTTCTTGAAATTATCATAGCAACAGAAAACAGAAGACAAAATGAAAATTTATCTAAGATCTTTTTAAAATTACATTAAGAAATAAATTCAAAGACATAAAATTGAAGTTATTAAAATGAATTTTTTGGGAAACGTATTTAACACAGTGAAGACTAATGACATGAGGCCAATTGCTATGAATGAATGCAACAGAAGACCATCTGCAAACCTTATCAAAGTCCCTGGGATCATCCCCAGGGCCTCCTACCCCCGATTTTCTAAATGAAACGATCAAAAGAAATTACATTTCTAAAATATTAGCATCAGGAACACCTTGGACAGAGGGAGCATTGCTAATCTACCATTACGGTTACCGGAAACAATGATTCCATTGCTGTAATGCAGGTAAATGTCTTTTCACTGTTGATTAAAGGTAAAGTTTCTCTTACCTAAAGTTTTACTTTATGTGCACAAGTTTTCCTCTTATTCTCCACAATTTAATTGGAATTTCCAACGTTCTCCTTATCATTTTAATTTTACACTAAATTGATATTATAATGCTCATTCTTAATCTCACATTGACAAGATGTCATATAACATTTAAATTTTATACACAGTCTTCATTACTTCTGCTACTCCACTGGTGGCATTTGAGGTTAATAGAAATTTATTGATATACTTTTATTAAATAAATATTCCTTTCCCATTTTGTCTCTTGTGTCTATGTAACTTCTTTTCTTATTTACTACTAAATTATCAGTTGTTGGAAGAATTACACAGTTGTGATTTCTCTGTGCTTTATATCATTCTCCATCCATTCAAACTGCTTAACAGGCATTGATACTGCTTAACATGCATTGATACATTGATACAGTGAGCAAAGAGAAGCACATCCACTCTTAATAGAGAGAAAACCGGCATTTGTCAGCACCTGCAAAGCAAATTCTAGGTAATGTTCCTTACATCTAATTGCATCTCCTCACAGCATTGGAAACCTGACCTCACAATCTCTTAAATTATTGAGGACTCTCAAGTTTATGAAGTTTGAACAGCTGGATGAAAGTTAGCTAGAGTAAGAGAAGAGAGGAACTTTACTCTTAGTTTTTCTTCATGTCTAGGTGACTTTTCACTAAAATTGATAGTTTGGTAGCTTACACGGTTAAGTTACACTGTCATTTTTACCATACCCATATAAAATATTTTAACTATTTCACTGTTTTCTCACACACCTTACCTTATCTCCTGTCACATCTGAGTATATTTGTTATAAGTAAAACATTATTATTCTCATAAACTAAACAAGTATCATCTTCCATAAACTGTTTAATAATAGTAAATTAAATGATGTCAAAATATTGGTGGTTGCCAAATGGTAGAGAAATATTAAAAAGGTAGGGGCTGGGCGTATAGCTCAGTGGCCTAAGTGCTTGCCTGCAAGGCTAAGGTCCTGAGTTTGACTCCTGGTACCAAAAGAAAAAAAAAAAAAAAGAGAGAGAGAGAGGAAAAAAAAGGTATTAGCTCCAAATTAGACTTTTAGTCATGTGTCTGAATTCATAACTAAAGAGTAAAGTGAATTAATAGAGGGGTATGTCTCCCTTTGTGCCCCTTTTGCTTTTTTCATTGATAGTTAATGGTCTATCCTTATGCTAAGATCATCCAGAACCCACGGTATTTATATAATGCAAATGGGAAGCAAAGGACAAAACCATAAAACTTCAAGAGTACACAAAATTATTCTAAGTACTATCTTCTGGATACCAAAATCACTACTTGCCATCTCTACTAGTTAAAATGTTTAGTATCTACATATAAGAGAATCATTTTATTACACTCAGTATTAGATCAAAAGTTCTCATGGAAAATGTTCCTATCCATTAACAGTTGAGAGAGAATATGCTGTACTGTACTTTTATGCTTGGACACATTAATCAAGAAGTAGTAAATTTTCCACTAGCAGGTAATTTAAAAGTCAGCAAGAATCATCTCTTCTATAGAAGTCTTTTCTATTGTCTTTCACAGGTCTATGATACTGACCCTGCTTTGTGGTCTGAGATGGAGATATACAATGGAATTATAGAATAGAAGCTAAAGGCAGTAGTCCTCACAACTTGTAATAAAAGACACCTTTCTAGAATAGTGCGCATTTCCTCATTAAAAGTCTGTAGAAACTAAGCCATAAGTAAATGTGGTGATTGCCCAAGGTCACATGCTAAAGGGCATCAGCAACTAAAGACAGGGTATCATTTTTATTTAGGTCTTGTCCCAGTACACTTCAGGACAGGCGAGGCAAACACAATAGACAAAATAGTTAAGGTTTCCTAGCCTCCATTGGTCTGATAAGACAAGTAGAGAAATAGAGCATGTATCTATCAAATGTCTTTTACAGAAATAAACACTGTGTTTTCTAACTTTTTCCTGAAGATCCATTTGAATGTCAGCAAAGGATTCTGTGCTACTGTAAGGTTATACCATGCAATGCCATGAACCATCTGATGTAAGAAGGACCTACACTCATAATCAGTGATATACAATGTTAAGCCTTAATGAGAACAAATCATAACCTAACTAGAACTTTCTACTAGAGGGGTCAAAAATCACTGCAAACCATAACATTGTCTGCCCTACAAAAACTGCTGTCCAGCACCACTTTGAGCCATAAATTTTATTTTAAATGTTAGTAGATACTCAAAGATGGCTTTTTAATGTGACATTTTAATTAAGTCACATTTTACACAGAAAGCTAAGAGACCTATAGTAGTACATACAGAACTTCTCCACTGAATTTCCTGTTAAACTGCTGGGATGTTGAAATATACAGAAATAATTTCATGTTTTCTACTCCATCAAATCTTTTACTGTCCTACAAATTCACCAACTAAAACATCAAGTACTGTGGTGCTTTCAATAGTTTCCCTGGTTCAGATGTCACCATACCCATATGAAAATTTGTTTTAGGAATTTTTACTGAAGTCATGAGTTTACTGACGCAAAGATAAGTAAATCCATTTTTAAGAAAATTACAAATTACCTGCTTAAATAGGTGGGAATATTTTAAACTATTTGTTCTGCCTTTTGTACTTGGATATATTTCTATATTTGAAATACTTCCTTAAATAAAATCTTCAATGGCTTGCAATATACCATATGTACTGTACTATTCATTTTAAATAACCTCCATTTAAACAAACAAACTTGGATTCAGCCTGGGAAGATGGAAACATATTCTCAAGATGGCAATATTCAAAATGACAATAACCATATCCCTATACTATTATTTAATAGAATTCTTTAGATTTTTTCCTGCAATAGTATATTTATATAACTATTTTTAAAGATTAATCGCCTTTGAATAGATTTCATAGAAATGAAAATAAAAGAATATATGAAGTTTTGGTCATTTTGTCTTTGAGTTTAACATGTAAAGTACTCCTTCAACCACTGAGTTATATCTATATCCATGTAAAGTTTATATTATTGATAGACTATAGTGACCAATTACAAATCCAGATACAATGTTTATGACTTTCCTTTATAAAAATTGAGATTCACTTTTCTATATTTTCTACACAGCTGTGATTGACATGTGTCTGATTATCAAAACTTCAAATCTTTCTAATTATTTTTAGTGAGTACTGAGTGGAAACTTGAGTTTTTAAAACTTACATTCACTGAAAAAAACAGTAAGTAATACTTTATAAGGTTAAATCCCATCTATTTTAGGGTAATTATAGTACATATGCTTCTTCTATAACATAAATATTTTTTCTTAATTATAAATTACAGCAACTTTGGAAATATTTACAAAATATTTATATGATGCAGAGCAGGAGAATATTATACAAAGCAAATTGTTCTTATTTGTAGTGTGCTGGACTAAACTGTTATTAAGTTTCATATATCATAGCAGCTACCTTGTTGATTTCAATACTATCAGTTTCTGGTTTAGTGCTGAAAACAGAGATGTAAATACATGAGTTCTCTGATTTCAGAATAACGTCAAGATCAAGACTCACCTTGCTGACTTCATCAGTTTTTGTCTTTCCTGGTGTCATGTCTTTCCCTGAGCATCCGTTGCACAGTTATGTCTGGCTGTCACAATTAACTCCTCATTTGTGTCCATTTCTTCCTTTAATACAGTTGCTCGCAGCTCTGCTGTCCTCCGCTCCACTCTCTACAGGGTTAATCAAGAGCATTAAAGTATACATGAGTGGTTTTCCCCAAATGGAATTAAACTTGTTCAATCTGTTTTCCTAGACAATTTTTGGTACTTACTTCCTATTACCTAATTGAGTGGGTAGGAAAGATATTTTACATTCAATTTACACATTCTTCTACCTGACTCAGATGTCAGATCCTTAAAAAGAGATAATGACATAATAATAATAGTGTTAAAAACATCAATAAATACATGTCAAATGAGAATCCTTGCTTTATTTAATACTGTTTCCTATTTCCCAAGTATGAAAATATATCTATTTATTCTAATAATTTTATAGTAATTTTTAATTTGATTACACATTAAAGGATAATATCTGAATTATTTGATGTCTTCATTTCTCCAGGAGCAATTGACCTTTATGTGAATAAATCTTGATATTCAAATATATTGAAGACTAAAACAGCTTATTTGTGAAGGACAACATTTGACACCTAAAATATTTTTTGTTTCATTAATAAACAAACAATATCTGATCAGTTCATATAATCTGGGCAAAACCTTTTACTGAAAACTATGTGATTTGAGTTATTTAATATTCAAGCAATTTTCTTGAATATTAAATTGGAACCTAAATAAGTTTTAATGTTTAAGCTCCTGCTTATTTCTATATATTTATGAACATATTATCTTTGTCACCATTTTCATAATTTATTTTTTAAGATTATTCATTTTTATTATAGTACATGTTTGCAGCACATAATGCTTAAATTCAACTTACAGAATAGGCACACATGTGTAATATACCTAAGCTCTGTTATTTCACTTCTCTTACCCTCCTCCCTTCATCCCTCTCACTCTAGACCTCCTTCCCATTTGCAAAACATCTATCTCCATGTTTTCTGCTATCTATTTTTTATTTTTTAATATTTATGCCTTGGGTTATTCATATAAGAGGAGTTATGGATATTGAAGTTTGTGCCTCTGATTTATTTAACTTAAAAGTATGGTCTTGAGGTGCACCTATTTATGTAAAAGTGACTTAAATTTATCTTTATTTATGCAGTGTAGTACTCTTTTCTGTGTAAATACATTTCCGTATTGATTCGTCTGTCTATGGATACATAGGCCTCTTTTGAGATTGAAATATTAGGAGTTGTGATTCTATAAACTTGGGTATGCATGTATTGCTGTGGTATGATGTCTTTATCTCTTTAGGGAAGATGTCTAGAAGGGGAGGAGCTTGGTTGAATGGAATTTATAATTTTAGTTTTACAATGAATCTCCATACTGAGTTCCGCATTGGTTGTACAAGTTTACATTCTCACCAACCACGTAAAAGGATGCCCTCAAACACACCCCTGAAGTCTTGCCAACATTTGTTGTTGCACGATTAAAGCCATTCTTTCTGGAGTGAAATGGAATCTCAAAATTGTTTCAATTTGCCTTTCTCTGATGGACAGAGATGTTCAGCATTTTTCATGTATTTATTGGCCATTTATACATTTATACATTTCAGTTGCCCATTTTTAATTAGATCCTTTATTTTGGGGTTGTATGCAATTTTATTTTAGTTCTTTGTAAATTTTAGATATTAGTCTCCTACCCAAGGAGTAGATAGCAAAACAATTACTTTGTAGGTTATCTCTTCACTCTATTGTTTTCTTTGCTGTGCAGAAGCTTAATTCAATACAGTCTCCTTAGCTGACTCTTGATGTTATTTCTTGTGCCACTGGTGTTCTGTTTAGAAGTCCCTTTCTGTCCCTATGGTCGTTTTCTTCTAGTTCTATGAGGAGTGCTGTTGGTGACTGAGACTGCACTACACACATGGGATTGAGTATATCAGCTTTGGCAGTCAAGCCACTTGACCATACTGGTTCTGCCTATGCAAGAGCAGTAGATCTCTTTCCATTTCCTGATGGCCTCTTTGATTTCGTTTTTCAGAGTCCTGAGGTTTTTGTTATAGACATCTTTGATTTACGTGGGTAGCTTAATTCCTATGCATTTATTTTTCTGTATTTTAGTTGTGTGCATTCATTCCTTTGTTTTGTTTATTTGTTTTTTGAGAGAGCGTCTTAATATGTAGTCCACCCTGGCCTTGAATCCCTGTATAGACTAGCCTGGTCTTGTATTCACAATCCTCTTTACTCAACCTCTAGAGTGTGGGATGATCATGTCCAGCTAATTGTATGATTTTTATTTTAAATATTGTCTAACATTCTCATGAAATAAAAAATGTTAATTATTTACACAAATATTCTCTCCACTAAAACACTAACATCTTTATCCTCTAGCTTTGTTAGTGTGGTATATTGTGATTAGCGCACTAATAATAAAGTCAGATTATGATAAAGAAGGCTTGTAATATTTGGTAGAAAAGACAGATTTACATTGAAAAAAAACTAATAGTAGCTGATAAAAATGGATTGAAGAAAATACAGCTGTCATTACCAAGTACATTTGCTAGAAAATTTGGTGAAGTTTTTATAAAATGAGAGATCAAGGAATTCCTTTAAATTTCGGAGCAGCTGTGGATGAGTAAATGCTGAAAAGAAGCTCAGCACATAATTTTAGTTTAACTATCACATCTACCATGAAGCTGCTTCAAAATGTAGTAGAGATTAAAAGCTATTGCACCATGTGATAGATGGTCAATCATAGCATATTTTGAATAAAATATCAAACTGAACCATGAGACAATTCAACCTCACACAAGTTACATAACCCTGGTGTGGATAATCATCCTACAACCAGTACCTCCAGCTGCTCTTGCAAGAATTTGCCTGTGTATTTGATGACATTGTCTCCCTAGGAGAATATGAAGATTTACAGGGTATATAAGGCATCTGTTAGTTTGCACTGTAATACAATATCCATTCTTGCTTGCTTTTTCAATTATAAATCCAACATTTTTACTTCTTTACAAAAATAAGCTCTTGATGATAGTTTAAGTTCATGCTAGTTTTAAAATATTGTTTTAAATCCTAAAACATCACGGAACACTAAAATAAGATGCTCTAATCAGTTGCTTTCTTAAGAATAGTGTTAAGATGGCAATAAGGGATAAATGAATTCCGGATTATTTTCCTATCATTGCTGTACCAATTTAGAAGACACTTCGTGACTTAAAATAAATGTATTATCTTCCAGTCCCAGAGGCCACTGCTCTGAAGACAATTTCCCTGGGCTACTTTGAGGTTCGCACAGAGTTACTTCTTTCTAGACACTTCAGAGGCGGAGCTGCTTTCTTGCTAGTCATAACTTCTGGAGGCTGAGGAGGTATGCAGAAGAAAGTTGGACAGAAACACTGAGAAAGTTTTCTAGATATGTTCATTACAGTCGCATATTATTTGTTTTATGACTAAAATATCATACAGTAAGTCTTAGACTAATGAGCATGCAAGATGCAAACTTTCACAGATACAAATGGACCTTGCATTCCAAACATTCATAGATGCGAACAAACTGCAGAAGTGACTCACGTGTCGCAGTTGTCCCGCTGTGTGCTCACTGTAAAGTACTACAGTGTACAGTAGTACAGTGCTCAATCAGAGCCCAGGATGTCCAGAAACAAGAGGATGTGGAGGCGCACTGCTAAGATGTATTGAGCAATGACCATGGAAACAAGAGCGAACACAGTTGATTAACAGTTGTACCCTACTGCCTCACTTTAAGGTAACTGTGAAAGTAAAAATTATTTATTTACAGTATTTGTGTGTACGTTTGGCTTTTTTATGCTTTACAATGTATGTTTGTGTCAAAGTAAGACTCACTTTGTCCAACTTACCAATGAAGCCAATTTATGAACTTGTTCATAAGATGAGGACTTACTGCATATTATTGATTATTTGTACAAAATACTGTATTGCTGTGGTTTGGATCTCGACTGTTCCCCAAAACTCCCATGTACTCAGAGGCAGGGCTTTGGAAGGGTGGTTGACTCCCGGGGCATCGTCCTCTCCAGTGGATCCAGCAGCTGAGCGTGCTGTTGGGAGATACAACCTGGTCAGAAAATGAGGGTCCCGAGGGCATGACCTAGGGGGCGTATCTTCCCCGCAACTGCTTTCTTCTTTCCCTGCTTCCTGGGTGCATCAGCAGCTGTCCTCCAAGGCAGGCCTTTCCACCAGGCCATTTCTGACTTTGATCCTGGCAAACACAGAATGAAACCTATTAGATCGTGAGCCAAACCAGTCTCTCCTCCTTTAAATTACAGGTGTCAGGTATTTTGTCTCACCAATAAGAAAGAGACTAAGAGGGCTGGGGTGTTTTATAAGCATAGAAGAAAAAAGTGAATTCTTTATCATTAGCTACTTGAAATAAGATATCATTGTAAATTACTACTTGGTGGGAAATATTTGTGAATATAGTAAAGACATAGAATTGAATCATGAAGGTGAGTAATTAAAAGCCTTAACAAGCTTCCTTTTCTACCTTTAACAAGGTCTCAATGGTACTAATTTTCTAGTGCATTCCCTCAAAAGCTCAAAGAGACAGTGGCTGTTTTGCCCTGCATGAATAACTATGGTAAGCTCTTTACATGTGTATCCACCTCTTTCAGCACTTGCAAATACTCTTCAATTTGAACTTAAGTAAAAAACATTATTGACTCTACTGCTTACAAGATTTTTTTATATAACAGAGTTGTTTTCTTTTTATCTGTGGCAAACTATTAATATTATATGCACAGTCAGATAACTACAGTTAACAATAATTCATTGTCTACTTCAAAATATATAGAAGAGAGGATTTTGAATGTTCTCAGTGGAATGAAATAATCAATATTTAAGGCGATGCATGTGACAGTCACCTTAATTTGATCATTACATGAATTGAAATATCACATTATAACCCATAAAGAAGTATAATGGATGTATCAATCAAAAATGTTTAAATTATATATGCAATAATACAATGTTTGTTGATATAAAAACACACTTCCTTCCAAAATTCTATTCAAGTTTGTCTAAGTTTCAAGCATATTATACTACTCAGAGGTACTTAGTGTAATACTTCCTTGACGTGACAAAACACTATAAAATATCACTTCAGAGAAAAACTGGGAGAAAAGAAACCATTTATTTTCTACTAAGTAGAGTAAAATGTCCTTTTTAACCTTCTTAATAGCACCCTCCCTTGTTTTAAATTGAGTCATTCTGAGTACCTGAGTTTCATGTTTTATAGTTTTATAATTTGTAACGTCTGGCAAAGATCAAGGATTCTCACTTTCCACCTCACAGATGTCCTTGCAAACTGGAACACGATTTAAATGCTTTACATACATATATTACCCCATTAGTGCCTAATTAAAAATATGTCTGACAGCTGGCAGACAATAAGGTGCTTCAGATAATCCAAGCAAACTGATCAAGGGTAGAAAATTGTGCTTGTACTCTTTTGCAAATTCACAGCAGTTCTTTTTTTGCCAGTTTTAGAAATGTTTTTATTTCTCCATAGACATCATGCATTATATGTACATACTCATACTGACATATTCATGCTGCATTTGAATTAAATGTCACACTTTATGGAAGTATATATTTTATTGTCATACTAGAGAGTATTCTTAGACAAAAATGGAAATTAAAAGGTCTTTTCAAGTGAGCCATGAATTAGGTTCTGATTGACTGACAGGTAGTACTGGCTGTGTATAGATAGGCTTGTCTTACATGTTAAAGTCTTACTGGGTCCTGGCCTTTGAGTATTTGTATTACCGTACTATTAATGAAATAAATTGCTATTATCAAAGTGATACTATTAGTCAGGGTTCTCCAGAGAAATAGAACAATACAATATAAGTGTACACATATCTAAAGATTTATTTTAAGGACTTAGATCACATGATTGTGGGTCTGGTGCATGTGTAATGTACACACAGGTTGACAGGTTGGGATCCAGGAAAGAGTTGATGTGGCCTCTAAGGTCCAAAGGCAATCTTGAGGCAGACTTCCTTGCGCCTCAGGTGACTTCATTCCTTGCTCTGAAGGCCTTCAGGCAATTAGATAAGGAACTCTTACATTATGTAGGGTAATATGCTTTACTCAGAAATCAATGGATTTAAATGCCAGTTCTACCTGCAAATTATCTGCACATCAACCTCTGTACTGGTGTTTACAAACTGCATACAAGGACGGAGCAACTTAACAAACAATCATGTATACACTGAGATAAATAAACATGAAAATTTCAAAAGAAATCTGAATAAATGATGAAGGCAGAAAGTTCATTCTAGCAAAAACTTAAAAGCAGATATGACTGAAAGAGAAAAATAATGTGGAAGGAATAGTAACAATAATGTCAGGATTTAGAAGGCAAAAGGCATTTGAATAGTTGCTAAAAAGATAAATCAGAAGTGTTCTAGTAGTTTGTGTCTTTCTTATATTTTCATATCCATTTTAAGAACTTTGGTTTCCAAATTTTTACTCTCCCAAAAGTCATCATTTAAAGACAAATCCTATCACGTCTTTTTTCCCCCTACACAATACAGAATATAAATGGCCATCTTAGCATAGAAAAAAAAAACCTTCTGTATTATTCAGAAACACATGTGGTGATCAGAAGCTAGAGCTCTGGACTATTAGGGCTATAAACTAACAATAAATGTTTAGTATCTCAGGAAAAGAAGCTGGATCAATATCATAGATGCTGATTATCAGCTATGTTACTGCAAAGCAGAATCAAACACATAACTTATAAAACTGGTTAAAATCCACCTGACTCATAAACTGTTATTTGGAAAGAAAACTGCTGAGCTAAAATACATATGGATTAATCTCTACACTTATGAGTTAAAGCACTGAAGTACATAGAAAATATGCATGAATCAAGTTTGCAGCTGCATAATGCTGTTGGCCAATGGTATGCTGACAGAGTTCAGCTCTTCTCTTCTGAACTCCTCTCTTAGAAATGGCAATTTAGTGACTTTATATTTGTGCCACAGAACATGCAAATGCCTCTTAACAGTGTTTGTTATTTGAAACACACACACACACACACACACACACACACATATATATACAAGTTACCATTACACATTGTAACTTGCATTTACATTGCCATCCAAATAAATTCCTAACATGTTCTAACAAAACGTATGCTGATATAGTTTGATCAAATCACTATTTCATCTGTCATATAATGATTTCTTGGCTTTCATCTTTTGTTTCAGAAAGTGTTGAAATTTCCTTAGTTACAGGATTAGTTTTGTTATTTATGATGGATGCCTGGGATCATGCTTGAGCGATGCTAATTATGTGACTAAGTTTAGGCATTGGCCATGTCAGATGAACCATGTAATTATAAGGAAAAGATGGTAAATCATGTGCTATCAGCTTAAGTTTTAAAATGGAGAAAAAGGTGGAAGATTCAGTTCAGCCACGTGGCCAGTAGTTTAATAAATCATGTCTATGTAATGAAACTGCCATAAAATCTCTGGAAACAGGTGTTTAAGTGAGCTCTTCTGGTGGACACTGTCCTGCACATACTGCTTGACACAGGTACGCTTGGAGGGTGATGGTCCGTCTTTAGTTCATGGGCAAAGAACACAGAGGCTTCAAATTTGAGATCCCCTAGACCTCATTATAACTATCCATCCTTTTGGCTGGTCCTTCTTTACATTTTTTTAGGGGGAGGGATTTTGGCAATATTTTGCTATAATAAAACTTTAATCATTAAGTAGACCACTTTCCTGAGTTCTGATTTGTTCTATTGAGGAGGCAATGAGAATCCCTCCCAATTTTTAGAGTCTATTAAAAGTGTGGTGAAACCACTGCTGAATTCAGTTTGGAGATTCCTCAGCAAACTAGGTCTCAAGGTACCATTCACCCTAGCTATTCCCCTTCTGGGCATTTTCCCAGAAGATCTGAAAATATCATATCGCAGGGATATGTGCACTCATGTTTATAGCAGCACAATTTGTAACTGCTAAATTGTGGAAGCAACCCTAGTGTTCATCCACTGAGGATTGAATAAAAAATTTGTGGTACTTTTATATAATGAAATATTACTCAGCTATAAAGAAAGAGAAACTCGAGACATTTACAGGTAAATGGTCACAACTAGAGACCATACTGATAAGTGAAATAAGCCAGACCTCGGTGGGTAAGCCACATATTTTCTCACTAGTGCAAGAACCTGAAAGAGCGAATAAAAATTAGGAGGTATGATAGACATTGTGAAATGAAAGGAAACTGCTCAAAAGTAAAGAGCAACTGGGATGAGGGAAAATAGAAAAAAAAGAAGGGGAAATTATGTATACATGTACGTACAGGATAGCTAACATAGTTGTACTACTGACTTCTATTGCCTTACTGAAAGGAACAGTTAATGATTACTTATTTGGTCAGTCTTGCATGTCTGTATTTGTTTTCCTGAGAAACCACTTTGAAGATATCAATATGTAATACAACAACCACTGTTAATTTTCTACCACTTTGTCTGTAATTCAGTGTTGCTTGTATTGTTCTTATGCTATCTTGTAAATGGATGTCTGTTTTTTAGTATGTTTTCCTTCTTCTACTTTTAAAATAAATTAATATATATATATATTTATAAATAGAAAAAAATAAAGGTGTGGGTGGGCTGGGCAATGTCAAGCTTCGGTCTGGTCTGGTGTGTGAAGGTACTTTGGAGGTCTCTGGCCTTAACTCACTCATGAAGTCTTGCTTAATTCTGGGACATTCAAGTGAGAATTGCTTGTACATTATAGAGCTAAACAAATAAGATATTTATACTGAATGCAATATTTAATGGAAAGGAATTAATCTTTTTCATTTTTATATTTCCACATTTTCTTTAAGGAATCATCTGGGTCAACATTTAACAGTCTTACTTTTATTTTTTTTTATTTTCTAATTGACTTACATTACCAAGCAGAAAAAACACCTGGTAAGGTTTCACAGGATGAAATATGATAATAATCAAAATCACCATTCTTTTATTAGTAGAAATCTTTGAGTTATTTCCTCAAAGAGTAAGAAAATTGTATATTGTTCATTACTAATGGGAAATAGGAGATGGAAAATAGTAGACTACTTAATAAAATTCTCTCTTTAATTTTTAGTTTTTCTCTCATTTTTCTGTTTTGAATTTTATCCCCTTCTTATTTTCTCTTATTTTATTTTGTTGTCATTATAGCTATGCATTTGTTGTAATTACAGCTTTGCATTTCCATTAACACACCATTTATCACTAGAATTATTCATTAAATTAGAAACTATGACTTTTTAAAAGTAAAAAGCACAATAGTAGTAGCTATCAATAAAACTGATGTTAAATGCAGAATCAAATTTTCAAGCTTATAAATAATTTATTATCCTTTACCATTCACTTATATTTCTTTCACTTGTAAAGAAATGATGCAAGAGACTAAGCACCTCCCGCAAGGTCATGCACTTACACAGTACAGAACTGGTCTATTAAAAACGTGTTAATGGTATTTAGTTGTTACTTTTTGGGTAGCATCAAACTATGTATAATACAAGAGGCTAGTGACAGGGAACATACATTAGAAATCACCAAATAATAAACAGTATCTAGGTAGATTATTTATTAAGTTACTTATTTAAGTTACTAAAGTATTTATTTAAGAGGAAGTAGAGGGCTGGGGATTTAGCTCAGCGGCAAAAGTGATTGCCTGGCAAGTGTAAGGTCGTGAGTTCAGTTCCTGGTACCGGAGAAAAACCAAAAAAAAAAATAAATAAATAAGAGGAAGTAAAGTCTGAGATGGGGTGAAACATATTGCATCTGTGACATCATTTCCAACAAAAGCTCAGCAGAAATATCTTCATATCCATTACAAATTTTTCTTTATTTATAAACAATCAGGCTCTCAGAATACTTACCCAGACTTAGAGAATCTGGTTCAATGAATTTAGGGTAAGATTGACAGTTACATTTTTAATTATGATTTCCAAATTATATTTTTATTTGAATCCAAGTTCTATACCAAGGTCTGGAGTTTATTCATCCAATAGAAATTTCTATAAGGATGATATTAACTATAATAGTGGGGTCCTTGTAGTTATTGAGTACCACATTTGTGATACATGAAGATGACAATTTGCTATTTTAGTTGAATTGTAATTAATAGTATTAATTTTGAGTCAAGTCAATACACTAAGATACAGAACACTATTAATTAATATTGCAGGAAAAGTGCATGCAAAAGTGTAGAGATACAAACAATGTAGTTGAGTGTATGAGCATATTGAACAAAATGGAGAGTATGTGGTATTTCATTAAAAAGTAACTGAAACTGGGGCTGGGGATTTAGCTCAGCGGCAAAGCGCCTGCCTGGCAAGTGCAAGGTCATGAGTTCGGTTCCCGGTACCGGAAAACAAAACAAAACAAAACAAAAAACAAACAAACAAAAAAAAAGTAACTGAAACTCAGTCTGTAACGTTTAGTATGCATTGAACAAACTCATGAGAAATAGCCAATCGAATAGATATAAATGGCCATCTTTAGCATAGAAAAAAAAAAAAAACCCTTCCGTATTATTCAGAAACACATGTAATGATCAGAAGCTAGAGTGCTGGGCTATTAGGTCTATAAAATAACAATAAAGTTAACCATCCAAAGTAATGAAAATTGGGCCATCTGAAAACTATTCTAAAACTTCACTATGCATAAAAGGAACCCCAAACTGTCTACGCTTTCAGTACATATCAGTTTCCCTGACATGAAAAGTAGTATAAAAAATTATCTTGAATTATGAGCAACTACCTTGAGGATAACCATGCACAATGTACTGATCATTGTTGATCTCCTACATCCTTGATTTGACTTTTTAAATTTTTCTTTTCTTTAAAATAAAAAAAGAACAGTTTTATCTGACTATATAAACTTAAAGTAAAAGTAGAACTCAGAATTAAACTGTATTGAAAAGTGTACTGTTCTTACATACTTTCTGAAGATATCCTCAGATATAATGAATGGTAGAACTATAGGAGTACAGTAATGGAGTTGTAGGATTATTTGAGAACAAAGTCACACACAAGAAGCAAGTTAACATTTAAATAAAACAGACAAATGCTTCCTGCAATTGGAAATTATAATTTTGAGGAACCCAACAAAGAATAAAGAACTGATGTCAAGCTCTTGCCTCTGCTTTGCTTAGTTTTCCTTCTGGTCACCAACAACAGATGCAGGCTATGCTTTTCCCAAGTTCTCACCCGGGTACATTATAGCAAAAGCCCAGGACTAGAAATTATCTACATCTAATATAATGTACGCTTCTGCGGATGAATGGATAAGGAAATTGGGCAGATATACATTGTGTAACATTATTTTGTCCTGATAAAGCAGGAAATCCTGTTGTCTGTTACAACATGGATGATCATGTTTAAAAAAGACAAATACAGCCTGACCTCATTTATATGTGGAATTTTTTAAAAATGTAAAATAGGAAAAAAAAGAAGTAGAAAAGTGGTTATAAAGGGTTGGGAGGATATAGAAATAGAAAGAGAGAGGTCAAAAGACATAAAATTACAATTAACAAGTCCAGAGATTTAATGTGTATGATGAGGATGATAGTGAATCACATATTGATTTTAATAATGACTCGTTTACATTGTGCTATGTACTGAAAACTTGTTAAAAGATAGATGTTACACAGTCTTACCACGTTCCTTCACAAAAGATAACTATATGAGTGATGAATATTTTTATTTAGTTAATGTCCACTACATATTTATCTAACTACATATATAATACTATTATGGAAGTTATATATTTTATGCATTGCAAAAGTGTTAATAGTTCATCGCATATACTAAGTTTAATCATTTTTGAAGTTGTATGTACGATTTATCAAGAGATAGAAAAAGCATTCCTCAATTCTTTGATGTAACATTTGATTTTGAGAAATCTAATTCTATAATGCACAACAGTAATTTTCTTCTAATATTTTGGACTTAGCTCTTTTGAGGGTATCTGCTTTTTCTTTGAAGTCAAGATAACAGAAAAAAAAAAAAAAAACTGGTAAGACTAGCAAACCAAGAGGAGATACAGATAAATAGTAAAAAGACCTGGGAGCAGAAAAGAAAAAATATTTCTCTCAAAGTTATTTCAGTTTAGGCAAATCTTAAAGGAAAATATCAGTAAAACATTTAACGTATGCAGCAATTTGAAAATGAAACACATTTTTCAGCCACGTGTTTTAAATGAACTAAAGAAACAACTTGCTCCTGCTTACAGAAAGTAATTTTGGGTTAATTTTATCTCTCACAAAACAAAATGCAAAAATTCTTTATATCAAATAAAATTTTAAAATAGACTGGTTAATTATACAGCTAGCTAAATGTTTACCTGTATACTATGTTATTATGTTTTTTATAGAAATTAGGCATCAAAGTTGGAAAATTTTATTTACAAATGTGGATACAGATGTAAATTATGTATGGAGAGAAATGACGGTAGGTGGGTTTGCACATGAGAGAGACAGCTAGTGTAGCAGAAGATGCCCCCTCCCCCGCCAGCCAGTGTACTTCAGGTTGTTGGCTGCCAGGTAGTATCTCCAGTTACTATTGTTACCTAGAAATGGCTGGTCACTGTGATGCATATTGTAAAAACCACCACCAAAGTAACAAGCCATTCTGCCTCTGTACTTCCTTCCTACTCATCCCATATAAGCTCTAGATCACCAGAGATCAAGGACTGATATTTTGCAAAAGATCCTTGTCTCGGTGCCCCTCGACACAAAATAAATCTGCCTCCAAATCCGGGGTGTCATGTTGGTGTTTCTGTTTGCCCTTGCACTAGAAGTGACCTTTGTTGTAGTATTTACAATAGATGACATAATGTAACAGTTCACCTGAACAAAATGCAACAGCTATTCATATCAAACAAAAAGGGCACCTCTTCAGCTAAGTTACTATATTCTCTACCCTACAGAGTTGATCACTGTATAGAGTAAGTTATCAACTTACTTGTTCAAGTCTTACCAATGAAATTAAATATGTGCTCCAAATAACTACCACACAAGGAATTACATGATAAGTGTCTCAAACATTTTGCAAAATGCAAGTATAAGAAGGAGTCACAGGCAACTAGGATTAATGTGAAAGGTGTCATATAGAAGTTCACTTTTAAATAGGACTTTCAAGTATCTATAGAATTTAAAGAGATAAAAATGAACTTTAATTCAGTCAAAGATTTCCCAATTTATCTGTAGTAGAGTGAGCACCTAGTGTAGTTTAAAAATGGCTTAAGTTTTTTGCTTCCAAAGTCTAACTAGTAGCTGTACATTTAATTTATATCCTAACAGACCAAATTAATTGCTGTACTTTGCCAAGTTCAAAAAGATTTCCCTTTTATTTAGCTCTCAAGTGGAAGTATTAACCTGCTGAAGGTATCACTACCTTTTTTCGTAAAGAGGGATAAAAATGTGCAATTAACTTCAGACATTTTCTCAGAAATCTTGTATCCTACTGGGCAATTTCAAGGCAGCAATTGCATGATGATATATTTCTTCTCACTTGACTTTTAGCTCCTAAAAACATTATTGGAGCTTTTCAAGTCTGTAAGTGGAAGGGCACGTCTGTGTTAGAAAGACTATTAATGTAGGCTCTGACTAGAAATGTTACAAATGTTCAAGGAATTGAAGCTGTTCGTGAGCCAGTTCAGGAGCTCATCCCACCACTCAGATAGCCCCACAGATTCTGAGTTAATGGAAAGTGCTGGATCAAAGTTCAGAGAGCTGCTTAAGAATAAGACGTAAGCAGGGTCACTCAAGAAAGTTCCCAGAAGAATAATATACAAAGAAAATGTACATTTTTAAAATTCTCCTTTAAGCTGCAGTTTAAAAACATTAGATTCTGATGTTTTTAGTAAAGCTTAGTATTTTTTCTTTGACAACATTAAAATTCTTACATTCTAATTTAAGATAGGAAAGATTGACATGATTTAGATTTTGTGCTAATTGACCACTGAAAGCAGATTTACACTACGAACGATTTGAGATGGTACCTAGTTTCTGACTCTTGAATCTGAATTAACTTGCTTGTAACCAGTAAAAAGCAGCAAGAGCAGCACTATTCGGCTATCTGTGAGGGATCAGAACAGGTCACATGACTTTCATCTTAATCAAACATTATGACCTTTGAATGAAATTATTACAATTTCTTGGAATCATTACTCTCTGTAGAACATGAGGCAACTGCCACAGTGGTCTAACCCAGAGGAAAAGCCAGATAAAAATGCCGCATACAGACACAGCAGGCTGTATCCTGGGTTGAGTATATCGTTTTATCATCCTTGGTTCTGAGTGAAGCTCAGACTTCAATTCTTCCCAGTTGAGTTCCCAGACATCATAAAGTAAGTGCCTACAATCTCTTCCGCCATTCCTACTCCGTGCTGTCTTAATTCTGAAGAAGCATTTGTAAGCATAACACATGGATATTTTATAGAGCTAAACTGTCATGTTCTCTCTGACACAGCAATGGTGACAGGGACAACTTTTGCCTAATATCCCTTCAATTTGAATAGAGAGAGGCTACATGCAATCTAAGGTTCATTACCTCATATAATGATTTAATACTTATGACCCCTTTTAACTTTTATCCTGGGTCTCAAGTTAAAATAGTTCTT
The DNA here is from genome assembly GCF_000276665.1 of Chinchilla lanigera. Taxonomy (NCBI): domain Eukaryota; kingdom Metazoa; phylum Chordata; class Mammalia; order Rodentia; family Chinchillidae; genus Chinchilla; species Chinchilla lanigera. The sequence continues at coordinate 26,289,334 of NW_004955406.1, read as the reverse complement.
TAATTTCTAAGCTTAACCATGCAAGTTGAACAATGTATAGTGTTTATTGTTTCTAAATTCTGAGGTAATAAATTTTAGATTGAATCTCATGTGTATCTTTTTAAAAATAGGGTCTTATTATAAGACTATTGTGCCATGTAGGGGCTGGCTCCAGACTATTAATGAATAAGGTAACATTCCTGATATGAAGATGTTGTTTTGCAGGAGTTCAGGACACCTTTAATTTCATAGCCATTGCCTCACCTCAATAAGCCAGTTCATTATGCCAGCTTGAAGGAACACACATATGTTCGAACTTCTGATTTTTATTCATATTTATACACTTAGGCCAAATGTCATACAGTTATAGAGAGTATCTATGTTAAAATATTTAACGAAAAAAATATTTGGTGCCCAGAACACTTGTAATGATACCCAGCATGGAGGAGAAGTGCTGTGACACAGAGAACTAGGGTGATGTGACCCACACTCCTAGCTCTCAGTCTAGTGATGTTTTAAATCCAGAGATTAAGGACCACAGAGAATTGGTTAAGCTTTTAAGTATTATTTCTCTAAATCACAGACAGGAAAATGTTCTTTATCTTTTCTTTTATCTCAGAACTACCAATGTATTCTCAACCACAACTACTTGGTAGGCACAGGAATTGAAATGAGAGATAAAGCAATGTAAAATAATGGAGACTATGTCTTAAGCTGCAACGCATCAAGGCGACAGACTGATGAACTGGACAATTTTAGTGCAGGATGGTAACTTGAATTTTGTCAGAGTATGTATGTATGCATCCACACATCTGTGTGTTTTCTCATCTTTAGCTAAAAGAGCAAAGTAATGTACCTATGAAGACTCAAATTATTTTCAGGGGTAACTTCCTCCTGAGAATTGTCAATATTGAATTGGTCCTCTTTCTTGTCACTGAGACAAAATATCAGACACCCACAATGTAGAGAATGAGAAATTTCCTTTGGATCACAGGTTCAGAAGTTTTGTCCCATGGTCAGCAGGCTCACATGTAGCCTGGCCATAGGGGAAGGGCCTGAAACAAAGGAAGTCCACGCACATCATGGCCTCAGGAAGCAAAGAGGTGGGCAAAGCAGCTGGGGAGGGAGAGAAACTATTCCAAGTCAGGTCTGCAGGTACCCAACTCTCCTCGAGCCCCAAGTCCCAACAGCACACACAACTGCTGAACTCCTCTGTGGATGAACATATGTATGAGTATAACAACTCCCAAAGCCAGTCACCTTCCAAAAGCTCCACCTCAGAGCACATAAGAGTTTGGATATTACTAGATCTAAATCATAACACACCCTCTTGTGTTTTCCCTCCCAACAGGTGGTTGTAGACATTAAAATCTCAGAAATGGTTTTGCCTAGGTCTTGTCAAGGTTTCTTCCTGCTCTCACATGTCCTCTTTGACCTGGCCATGTTGTGACAAAGTTTGAGCTGCTCAATTCTTGCCTGTGTTACAGAAATCAATGCAGAAAATAAGCTGACAAAAAAAAAATCTACTGTACTCAAGTCAGCACTGTCCTGCTGTTGGTGAACATTAATGCAGGCAATAAACAGATAAAAATTGTTTTACTGGTGAATCAAGAAATGAGCTATTTACAGCAGACATTATATCAGCACCAAGAGCTTATGAATTTGCAGTTTGGGTTTTTCACATTAATATAATGTAAACAGCTAGCTGGATTAAAAATGACCTGTCACAGTCAAAAGCTATTTAGAAAAACCACATGATTACATGAAATTATAATGAGTTGTTTCCTTCATTACCAAAGAATTCCGAAATGTAGCAATTTTTAAAGAGTATTATGTGCATATATTGGAAATAGTTTCTCTGAAAGATTTTTGCCCTGTGTTCATTACATTTCCATATTATTAACAGTGTTTCTACTTAGAAGGCAAATTTAAATTAGTTTGTTCCATTTAGGGGAGGGAGCAACCTACTGCTCTAAATAACTGTAAAATACTATGTGGTTTTATGTACAAAATGATAAATATGTGTAGCAAATACTAAATAGAGGGTTGAAACAATTGTTGCTATTTTCCAATCTGAAAATAATTTTCTTTGTTCCACTCATTAAGGAAAATCTACAAATGCGCATAAGCATGATTTAGAAAACAACAAAGAAAAGCTATGGCTTTAATTAGTGTCATTAGTCTAGGGAAAGAAGAATGATCTTCACTCAACCAGATGTATACATCCTCTCAAAACTGAATCTGTTCCAGGGGCTAAAAACAAATGTGAAATAAGAATTTAACTAAAGACTCTATATATAGCCCCAGTATGTGCAAATACGTAGTATTACATATGAGGAAAAAATGTATAACAAGGCACAATATAAAATAACATAAAGAGGGTATAAACACATTCATAATGAGGGTAAAGGAAGGGCAATGAAGTAAACATCTCAGAACAGAAAGTAATAAAGTCTCAGTAATGGAAAGAGCATGTTTCTGAGTGGGAGAATTTGACAAATGATGTAAGTTACTCAATAATTGTGTTTAATTTTATTTCATTATTCAAAAATATGCATAAGGCATCTACTGGATTCATACAGTCATGCTATTTCTCTAGGATCAATAACTATATCAGAGATATTTGGTGATCTAGAAGGGGAAGTAAATCATATCTGAGGGTAGAGAGAAGGAAGGAAGATGAATGGAAAGAAGAGAGGGAAAATTATAATTTCAAAATTTTACTTTTAAGAAAGAGCACCCCTTCTGGACCCCTCAAAAGTACCCAAGCCTTTTTTATCTGTGAGAAGTCCATTCCAAATGTTTTGTTTTGTTTTGTTTTTTTGAGAAAGGGTCTCGCTATACAGTTCAAGCTGGCCTTGAGCTCACTTTGTAGCCCAGGCTGGTCAAAAACTCACAAGGATCCTCCAGCCTCAGTCTCTGGAGTGCTGCATTTGTGTGTCACAATGCCTCGCTCCAAAATAATTTCTAAAGGTCTTAAAGACACAAGCCTCTAAATTGAGGGTCAGTGCTTTTAACCTTCAAATTGTGCTTTCCACCTGTAAAATGTGTCATTACCTTTCCACCTGTGGACAGCCATTCCAACTCTCCTGTAAACAGACCTTTGCCTTTCACTTGTGGAAGGGCTACCACCGACCTGAAATTGAACCCCATTCTTTCTATGGATTCACAAATTCCACACATTTCTACCCTAAGACACATAAGTATAGGCTCTTCCAGGCCATAAACTACCTGTCTCTTCCGGGCCAGCACTCTGTTCTATCTGAGTTATGCCTCTTATTGTTGTTTATTGAAAATTCTGTCTGTGAAAAAATCAGCAAACCTGCAATGTACCCTGTGGATGAGGTAAGTCGAGATTTCCTGTCACTGCTTTGCTGGACTTCCTCAACCCTATCCTATGAAAATACTCAGAGATAACATATGCTGCATAAAACAAAATATAAATGGAAAAAATTCAGTTTTCCAATTTTTTATTAATACATATTTATAGCACACAGAGTTTACATTGCTTGTAGGGAATTGGAGCATGTACATAATTTTAAAAATTTAAAACACGGAGAGTTGATTTTAAATTGCAGATAACAGAGGCATATAAGCATATGAGGCTAAAATGTTCCTGCACTTTGAAGCATGATTTCAATCTGAACAAGTGCTTTGCATTGCTTCCTCTTCAGCTTCTTTCCCTTCCTCCTCCTTGTTCTCTTCCTCTTCTCATTCACTTTTGTCCTCTTCTCTTTGTCCTTATCTTCTTCCTCCCTTTCTTCTTCAATTTTTGGAGGACTGCAGAATGAAGTAGGTATCATATACATTATTTTCTACCCAATATTTATTTCCATTGAACAATTGTATGTCTAAATACAGGTCATTTTCACTACTTTTCTGGGTTATCTCTGATGATAGAAGCAATATTTTGTTCACATGGATTCCTGCCACTAAGTACAACACCTAGCACTTGGCAGACCCTCAAAAACTGTGCACTTATTGAAGACCAAAATAACTGAAGCTCACAGACAGCAATATGAAGGATGTATTCATGTACTAAAATAAAAACGGGCAATAGTAAAGAGTGTCATTATGTCACAAGATTTTTTAAAAGGCATGTTGCATTTATAAAATCTCAAGCAACAAAGAACACTGAGAGTGTCCCTGAAAACATGGTGGATGATGCAGAATTAACATTATTTCTTCCAATGTATTTCATGTCTTTGTTAGCATTGCATGTTACCGTATAAGTGTATGATAATACAAAACATATTTATATTTTGTCAACAGCCATTAGATTATGAAAAGCAAAATTACCTTTGGAGACCTCATTTATTATGATATAAAAAACAAACGTGATAAATACGGTTTAGATGTAATTACAGAGTTTTTGAGGTTAGACAGAATCTTCAAACTATCACAGAGTCTATCAGAAAGTATTATTTTCTTGGACATTGGGCCGGCCCCAAGCCACACAGGTGCCCGGGAGGAGGACAGCCCACACCCAGGAAGCCAAGCGGCTCTGCGCTGGAGTGCACTGGCCCTCAGTCCGGCCACCATCACGTGGTCCAGAGCTATCATGGCACAGAGAAGCAATGACACAGTTGTCCCACCATGCACGGCCGCGGAGGCTCGCCAGGGGACATGTGTGAATCATCCTGATATGGAGAAACCCTTGGGAATACATGCCACACAACGGGTCAGCCTTGCCCCTGCCACTGAGAACCAGAAAGTTCCAGAGTCAGTGGAGGAGCAGCTGCCAAACAAGGACTCTGAGAACATGGGAATACAGGCTACGCCCGAATACACAGACGTCTAGTTGATCGGGCTCACAAGAGCCATTGGGAAGCTGTAAACCAGGAGGACCTTGTGCAATACCTGGGGAGGACCCCTCCCCCCCCGCCAAGGAAGCCATTCTTCCCTTGACAGTACAGACTGCAATGGAGGAGCTTGTGGAACTCTGGAGAGGTCTGTGCCAAGATTCCTACTACCTGTGCTGACAGCTGGGGAGAGGACACTAAGTGATTGTGGGGTCCCAATGTGCTGGGAGGCTGGAGAGAAAGAGCTACAAAAAATGGCTTTTACCCCAGATGGCTCACTTGAGATGTTAGTAAGGACTGCCTCTTCAGTATTGTATAGCCGTGACAAGGAGGAGGCCAAGGAGAGAATACAAAGAGACCGAGACAAAGCAGCTGCTTTTGCTGCAGCACCAAGAGAAACAGACCCTAAGTATGATTCTTGGGACCCCAAGAAGTACTCCACAGCCACATTCATCTGCTACCACTGTTAAAAGCCAGGCCACCTCAAGAGGAACTGCCTTAAGAAGCCCCCTGGACCATGCCCTGAATGCAAAGGTGACCACTGGAGATTGGTCTGTCCTTTGAAGTGGAGGTCCCAGAGCTCAGACCCATCCTACCAGTTAGTCCAACAGGAATGAGGGGGCCCAGGGCATACCCTGCCTTCTCCCTCTGGCCAGACGGTCATCTCCATGGAGGAGCCCCGGGTAATCATAACTATAGAGGAAAAAGAAAACAGCCTGTTGCTAGACACAGGTGCAAGTCTCTCAGTCTTTCTTGTCAATCCTGGCCTTCCTTCCAGCCATCACACCTCAGTAAAAGGAGTCACTGATAAGGAGGTAATATGCTATTTTTCACAACCCTTAGACTGTAACTGCTTGTTAGATCTTTCTTGCATATCTCTGTCTTCCTGAGAAACCACTTTGAAGATACCACCATATATTACAGCAGCCATTGATATTTTCCTACTAATCTGTCCATAACTTTGTAATGTTTGTATTGTTCCTATGCTATTTCATAAATGGATGTATGTTTATTACTATGTGTTTTGTACAACAACCATTGAGAATAGTCAATGATTATTCAATTGGTCACTCATGTATAGCTCTATTTATTTTCTTTAGAAACCACTTTGAAGATACCAAAGTATAGTAAAACAACCATTGATAATCTCCTACCACTTTTGTCTGTAACTCATTATTACTCGTCTACTTGTTTTCCTGAAAAGCTATCTTGAAGATAACAATATGTAAAACAACAACCATTGATAATTTCTTACCACTTTGTCTGTAATTCAGTAAGCCCCTCTACTACTGTTATCCTTCTTTCACTTTTTAAAATAGTAAAAGAAAAGAAGCTATCATTTTCATTCTGTAAGGTGTAATGTCTTTATTTGTGAAATGTTAAACCATATGTACTTTATAATGTTTCTGCATTAAATAGGATAACAAATGTAAACACCTTACACAGTATAAAGGGCATGCTTACTAATCAGATACAGCTTTAGAGTTTCTGCTTTGTTATAATATATAAGGTATTCTCCATATACCAATTTTATTATTGTCAATCAACATTTCCCTAGATATAATTCATTATTCTGATGTTCCAGTGAACTAATGCTATTGATGCAATACTGTTCTTTGTAATTGCCCCAAATTCTTTCTGAGAAGTAGGTGTGGAAGGGGCAAGATAAGTTAAAAGATAAATTAAGGTAGTTCTATGATTTTTTTGTTCCTTCCATCGCTGTGTACTCACACTTTACTCAGAAAATATATCTAATCCTGAGGCTAAGGCAAAAGGAGATTGCTAACACAGGAAATGGCTGTTTGGTTCTCCTCCCTCAAACTCTACTGAGCACCCATCATAATATCTCATAAATGTTACCTGTTGTTTGAGATTATCAGCTCTTAGGCTTTATAGTGTTACATAACATGTTCTACTTTCCAGCAAGGAAGGGTTCTTAGCAGAAAGGCTATTTCAGTACTCTGTATGACCCCTGAACAGGTGTTCGTGAAATATCACTGCTGCAATTTCTCCAGTGTTGCTATACTGTAATTTCTTCTTAAGAAAGAAAATTAGAAGAACTCATGGAATTTTACAGAAAAGAATATGTCAGATGTTTATAGTCAGAGCACTCATTTATACTGTAGCTATTCTCCCTAGCCTTATAGAATTTTTCTGTCAGAAGCTTAGATTTTAATAGAGGAACAAATGTTCAAAGACTACAAATAAACTTCAGTTGGAAATTTTAATTGTTAACTTGCATTTTTTTGAGGGAATATGTAGTGTGTGATAATTGCATGTTTTTCTTAAAGTTCCTACATCACTTCATAATCATGTCAATTTTACAAAACCTCAAAAGATTTTGACTAAAATGCCATCTTTACAGTTGAAAATTACACTTTAAGGAGTGATGTGCTATAAAATAAACAAAAAATACTTGATTTCATAGGAGTAAATCAATAGTAAAGGTCCACACAAGGCATGCAAGAAAGTAGAGAAAATCTCAGAATTCATGTTCTATATCTATTAAAACTTTGAAATTTGAAGAAAGAGTTTAACTCAAGTAACTTCAGTTTTAAGTATAATCTCATGATTCAGTAAAAAGGAATAAAGGAACCACCAGCACAAAAGCTTTACAGATAGTATCTCACTTCAATTTTAGAGGATGAACTCTGAGAAAAGATTGCTGGCTGTGTGACTTTAGAATTCACTTAACTCTATTGGATATAGTTTTCACAATCTGAAAAAATGGGAACACTAGTAATACTTACATCTATGCTTGTTTTAACAGGTAGACCTAATGGGTGGGTTTAAATCCTTATTAGATTAGGATATTAATCTTAATATTAATGCCAAATGCATATTAAGCATTTTAAAATAATATTGATAATTTCAACACATATTATAATATTAATAAGAATAGTCTATGAATTATATTCTGATAGAGATGATGAAGTAGACTTCAAATATTAAGTTGAATGCTTAAACACAAAAGGTAAACAAGAAAATGATACTTAACTTGGAAAGAGATTGCTGTTATACTAAATTCTCTGGTATTAACAGTTATATATTTGCCTCCCAAATTCCAGAAAGCAGCAGTTACTAAGCCTCCTGTTAAAATGACCTTAAATCTTATTTTAGAAATAAGGTATGAATGAAACAGAAAAGATTCTTCACTCATGAAGTTTATATTTAAATAAGATTTAAATAGTAAACAAGAAAATGTTGAATTAGTTATATATTGTATTTACTACTGTCTAGAAAGTAGGGTAAAAATAAAAGCAAGCAGAGAGAATTTCTTGAGTTGAAATAATCAAAAACAGATTCTCTGAAAAGGTGACATTTGTTGTTTGACCTCAGTGATAATGAGCTGTCCAACAGCTAAAACAACATTCTCCAGTAAAGGAATCACAGTATTTACAGATGAAAATGGTACTAATGGCAGTGCTTCCCGATCAGAGTCAGGAAGGCTATTGTTACTGGAAGAGGAAGATTCCAAACTAGGCAGATTGTGCAAGCATGTTTAGGTTACTGTGGCAAGTTTAGAATCCATTTTGAAAGCATCAAACAGGCTTTGAAGGATTGAAGCAGAAAAGTAGGGTAATCTGAGTAGACTTTCTGAGAATAGATCGGAGAAAACCAAATATAAATGCCTACTATAACAGCAACATCCTGAACTAATGGCTTTCAGTAAAGTTGGAAACAAATTAGTAGAATTGAGAAATATGTTGGGTTGGGTGATGATTACAACATTTGCGTATGAATTGCAATAGTGTGATAAAAACAGAAACCTTAAAATTGTCCCTACTTGGAACAACTGATGAGTTCTGATTATTTTTTACTGTGAAAATGTTAGATTGGGATGGAAGAATTAAGAGGTTCATTTTGATCCTATTAAAATTGAAAATCCCCTTATACCTTTCAGCAGAGATAAAGCCATGCAGGTGAAATAACTATGCCATCTTAAATATCAAATAAATAAATAAAGTGTAGCAGTATATTACAAGAAAAAGGGCAGAGTGTAGGCTGACAGGGACCCCAGCACTATCTCTTACTGTGAATGTTCTTTTTTTTTTTTCTTAATGAAAGATTCTTTGCTTTTGGATATTACTTCTGGAGTCAGCAGTTTCTTGTAAAAAAATTTCTGCCACAATGAAAATTCAGCTACACTATGTTTTATTAATGGTAAATATCCTAAATTTTAATTCCTAAATCAGGCAAAATAATATTAAATATTATTTTAATACTGTTTTAAAGCTAGTACTAACAATTGCTGTCCTCACAGTTACTATATTCTTTAATTTCTAAAAGCGGACAAGTTAAATATATATACTGCTGTAGTTATGCTTATCATTTTATGCTATCCTGAATATAATTATAACTAGATGATTAAAATTTGAAAATGTTTATTTCAGTAGTAATCTTTTTATAGTGGGGTTAAAACGTATACAAAAGATCAAATGAATTTTGTGGCTAATTACATGTGAATATTCTGCATCTAAATTTGACCTAGTTTTTCCTCTTCTTTCTTTTGTACATTTTTGGAAGCACAAGAATAAGTTCCTATGTAAGGTCTGTTGAATTAGCACATAAATTCATGGAATTCATTCATGCTATAGAATTTAAAGGTATAATTTTTGTCTCTCACACTAGAAAATGCATCAATTAGAGGTGAATATGAATGGATTCTTTTGCCCTTGCTTCACATCTTTAATGATAGCGTCACATTAAATGTGGGAAAGTGCATGCATTGTATTTTTATAAATAACTAATATTTGAAGAAACAGATTTTAAGTTACTTTCTATTCCCCGGAAATCAGAAAATAATATTTATTTGTAACTGAATGTGCCACAGTTGAGTGTTTGAAAATTTTGCTCTATCTTCCTGTTGCTTAAAAAGCAAGATCGTTTAATGTAAATCTTGATTATATACAATTTGTATCTCTCAATTACACCTTAATAAACTGCTAAAATAAAAATAAGGCCAAGAATATTTTATTTCAATCAAGTTCAAATGGCAATTACATTCCTCCAAACAAAAATGCCCCCTAAGGATCCCAACTTTCCTACCTGAGTTTGTGTGAAGAAGCCTAAACACATCCTCCTCAGGAACGTGAAGAAGATACAGGCTCTGTTTAATGGGTAAGTGACAGATTTCCACCGTGGCATGTCTATGCCTTACAAAATAGAGCTCTGCAGTGAAGATTACTTTAAGAGATTGAGTGACTTGAGCCTGCCCCTGATATTTTAACTCTTAACAAAATTGTTGATAAAAATAGCTCCAATTTTTTTGATATTTTTTAAATGTGCTATACACAAAGATATGCTGTTCAGCTCTAAATAGTACGCAATTCTGTACTTTGCAACCATATGAATGGAGTTTGAGAAAATTATGTTAAATCAAATAAACCACTTATTTTGTTGAGACAACTAAAATTAGGTCAGAATAAAATAATAGGAATGTAAAATGAGAAAAGGATGATGACATATATGTACAAGAAGTATCACTCCGGCCCATTTTTTAATCAGTAAAATCACTTTGTTACTTTATTTGGGTTTAGGTATTCTTTTAAAATATTTTCTTAGCAGGATAATAGTAATATTTTGTTTCACAAAGAACATAAATTCACTCTTTTAAATTGATATTGCAATAAAGATAAAAGAGGAATATTACCTTGTCAAAAATATAAATTTAGTTACTTTTTAGTTTATGGATGCCTTTATGCTTCAAAATAAAATATCTAAAAGTTTGCATAAGTGTAATGTGATTTTAATGCTATAAGAACTTTGGCTTTAGAGACGTTTAAGCTTTAGACAACTTAACACCAATGTAAAGTTTATATTATACTTTAGTATTTACATTTAACTTTAGCAGATAAAGCTAAACATTGGTGATTTTTACTCCTGAGTGTTCTAATATCAGTATTTTTTAAATTTGTTGATTCTTTTAAAAACTAACTGAAATTGACTTGGTATATCTTTGCTTCATAGACAGACAAAATTAATAATGAAGAAAACTTTCCTGGGAGTAATTGAGAATGTAAGAACATAGTATTCCTGAGCAACATAAGCATTTAAAAATTACTTATAGCCATAGAAAACTTAATTGTAATATATTCTGATGTAGTCATTTAATTAACATCCTCACAGGTCTTCATGAAAAACTACTTTTATTGGTTGTACTTTATACATAATGCAAATTTTATTTTAAAATAATCATGATCTTAGTCTTTTTATTTATTTATAATAACTTTATAATAACATACAGCTCCTGTTTATGAATGAGTCAGCTTTTCCTCCTTTTAAAATTTGTATATGAAACATATTCAAGATGCACAGCAATTTTGAAGATAGTTGGATACATACTCTTTGTTTGGCTATATACCATTATATATAAACCTCAAGCTTTCAATAAACAATTTACTTAGCTTGTGTTTTTGTGCCTTGACTATTTGGATCTGGTTTAACCAGGCTATTGTAATTATTTCTGATTCAGTTTTATCTGAGCTTAATTCTCTCACACATCTGCAGGCAGGTGGCAGCTCACACCACTGTAGCTTGTCTGTAGTGGTGTCAGCCCTGCGTCAGCAGATGGTGACCGTTCACTCGTGTAATAGGAGTGATAAGGCCGTGCGTGGCTGTTGTCTCACTGGCTTGGCGAGTTCAGTGCTGTCCATTTGGCTTGGGCACAGACTCCAGAGGGAGAGAGAGAGGAAGCATGCCTGTTCCATGAAGCACAGGCTTTCAAATGCAGCATCAGTTTTGCTGCTTTGTATTGGCCGAAAAGGGTCCCAAAGTTTTTCAGTTCAATGTCATCTCATTTGTCTATTTGCCTTTATTGTCAGTGATTTGAATTAATATCCAAAAATTTCCGTCCACCACAATGGATGTTCTGTGCTTGTATTCTTCGGGCAGATTTATACTTACAGCTTTTAAGTATATAATCCATTTTAAATTATGTGAGTAATGATGTAAGGGTCTGTTTTCCTCCCTAAATATGTGGAAATGCAGTTTTTCCTATTTTACTTATTGAAGAAGGTATTCTTTTCCTAGTTGTGTGTCCCTAGAACTTTTGTCAAAAATGGACAAGAGGTATGTGGAATTATATCTGTGATATCTCATCCTATCGCATTGGTTAATGTGTGTTTTCATATTAGTACTATGCAGTTTGTTCATAAAGCATTTATAATATATACCAAGACACAGTAGTGTCATCCCTCTAGCTATATTCTTTTTGGTTTTATTCAAATTTCTAAATACTGAATAATTCTATATATTATATTTTACTTCTGAGATATATAAGCTGATATTCTCTGGGAATTCCTAGTCTTTTTCAAATTTGAAAACATGCACAGAGAATATGTACAGTTATATGATTCAATGTATTCAGAGACTTCTAGAAGTATATATATTTTGGTAGTGCATCTCTAATCTAGATAAAAGTACAATGTTTTAATAATGCTTTTGAAAACATTTTAAAAATTAAAGTTTAATGAATGAAATAAGTGGAATTCCTTTCCAGCATATACTGTTTTTTGAATTTAAAATTAATGTTATGCTTTAAGCTCTTCACCAAGCCCTTAATAGATTTATAAAAGGAGAATCTGGCATAAAATTAATGAATATTCACAAAAGCCCTGTAAAGAATGAGTAAAATTTATATAATTATTAAGTAGAAGGATTTAATGATGGAAGACACATTTTTTTATTCTAGTATTTATCCACATAGACTGCAAAATACTGATTTTCACTGAGAATTGACAGCACATTTAAGTGTTATTTTACACATTAAGTCAACATTTTCATGCAATGGTATAAAGTCATTGGCAGTTAGAAATAATTTTTCTTATAGAAGATAATCTATTTTTAAAAGTTAAAACACCATAATATACAAGATAGTATCCTAAAAGTTGTCTAATAGGATTATTTAGCTCAATTATAAAGTAGACAAAAGAAAAATACTTCAGTTGAAGAGGTACAAGATAGAGCTTCTTTAGCTAGGTTTTCATGATCTTTATTTAGTCCTTGAAACAGTGCTAAATAATCATAAGGGCTTTATGAACTGTTATGTGAAGACCACTTTCCCTAACTCTTGAAGTACCTAAGGAATTATACACAGCTAAACCCTTCACTTTAATATGCATTTTTAAGTATATGACAAGCTCCAGATTTATGTTAAAATAGCAAAACTTATAAGTTTTTCAATATTATAGAATGAGTATTATTTTGCCTTTAAAATTTGATCCTAAGCTGTTTTATACCAAAAGACAAACATGTTATGTTGATCACTGCTTTTTTCACTTAATTTTGTGATTATATTTTTTATAAGAAATAGTTGATTAATAAAAAATCACAAATGTTTTATCTTATGGTTACTTCTAGAAACATTCATTTAACATTTATAAGTAATTTGAGATAACGTTGTTATGCTGTAAGGTTGTTATCAGTTTTGTTTTCCTGCGTAGTAATGCCATTTCCCAGTACCATTTTAAAACACAGACCGTTTTTCTGTTTATGACCTTAAATGCTCTTTACAAATTAGTCATGTGTATGTTAGTCTATTCCTAGATGTTTTACTGTACTATATTTATCAATATGCCTTGTGTTATTCCAATTTCACAAATAGATCACTGTATAATAATTCCTAAAATAGTAACAATTAAAATGAGGTAGATCACATCTTCCAATATTGTACCTTTTCTGATTTGTTTAGTTATCCAAAGACCTCTGAATTTATGCATAAGTGTCAGAATTAGTTTGTCAATTATATAAAAAGAGAAAAGCTCACTGGAAGTATGAAAAATATTACATATAATGTAGAAATTAATTTTGAAGGAATGCAAATCTTCATGTACTTCCTAAGAATAGGCATGCTGTATGTACACACTTATTCTGCTCATGTTTAAGCACTTTCTTTTTTTTTATTTTAAAGATAAAAGGAGGGAAACATTAACAGACATACAACATTTTACAACATATCACAAGCACAATACAGACAATACAGTGTTACAAACGAAGTGGTAGTGAATTAACAATGGTGGTTGTATTACATATTGATATCTTCAAAGTGGCTTTTCATGAAAACAGATATAGACATGCAATACTGGTCAACCAAAGACTCATTGACAGTTTCTTTCAACAATGTTTTGTAATTTTTCTGTACATATCTTGCATAAATTTTGTTAAAATATTTCTCTTAATACGTTGATAAAATTAAAATATTTTGTGATTAGTACTTTTGATATATAGGAGTGCAATTTTTTTTCTAGAAAGCTCAACTCATTTATTGGTCTAGTAGCTTTTGTTAAATGCTCTTGGATTTTGTACACAGATGATATTATTTATGAATAAATTAATTTTTTTAATTTATAAAATATTATTTTTCAAAATATGTTTAAGTGAACACAAAGAGCGTGTATAAATGTTTGTTAAAACTTTACTTCTAATGAACTCAAACTAGTGGACATTCAAATATGAATCAACTTGTGGATAAACAAATAAAATTTTAAGACTCACCCTTCAGTGGAATATTACTCAGAAATAAATAGAACACTACATCAAAAAGGATGAATGTCGAACATTTTACATTGTGTTAAGGAAGCCAAATGCATAAGACTATATGGTTAACATAATACTGCAGTTCACATAAACTTAAAAGTTCCAGGTTAGTTGTTAGTAACAGCTTAAATATGGAAGACTGATGATGAAAGGCCAAAATTAAACTTTCTACTCTAAAGAAGTAGCTCAAATTTTATTTTCTTGTTACAAGACAGTCTACATTTACATTTTATCAAATGGTATCCTGGAAAAGTCTGACTCCTTGCGTGTAAATTGTACATTATATAATCAATATATATTAATAGATGTGATTCAAAGAAAGGGCAAGGCAGATGAATACAGTTAGCCTCATAGGGTATTAAATTGTGATTTGTAAAATCCTTTCAAAGTTGACCAAGCACCTTATCTTTTCTTATCTGTGTGAGTGTATCCCAAATATTCTCCCTAAAAGGTAATTCTACTACACTCTGCACACTGGGTGACATTGACTCTCAGGGTTTTTCATGTCTATCTCATTAACCCTGTTGTCAAGAGTCTCTGTTATCAAACACTATATATCTATCATTATATGAACTTTCTTATTCTGCTAAATTATACTATTTGTTCTAGATTACACAGATGTTTGCTTTCACACCTTGTCTCATGCTTTAAGGTCTGCTGATGGTTGCCTCTATCTGCTTCCAATGTCACTAACATAAATGCTGATCCCCTCCAGGACATTTTATGTTTTTGTCCAGTGCACACATATTGTCTGTGTTGACAAGGATGCTATCTATGTTGGTCCAACTCTGTAGAACTAAAGATCAAAAGCAATGATTTTATAAATTCTCTTTGACATTTTATATTGTAAAATAGCTTCTGAAAATTATGTTCCCTTTTCCTTGATAGGTTTTGAGGTACTTGAGACACTGTCAAACCTGGTGTGTCTTTAGCTTCCTTGTCAGGACAAGATAGAAAATAGTATGATATAGCATGTACTAGACAACCAAAATGTTGTTTTCTATTGATTTATTGCGAATATATATGCTATATATATATATGTGTATATATATATATATATATATATATATATATATATATATATTAGAGCTTTTGCATGGAGCTACACTCCTAAACTTTTTTAAATTTTTAAATTTTGAGACAGGGATTTCTAAGTCTCTAAGTTATCCTGAAAAAGCTCTACCGTTATAAAATGCTCTTTCTTCACTCTCCTAGAGTACTATGATCCCATGAACAGCTAAAATAGGACCTGGGGATTTAGCTCAGCGGCACAGCACCTGCCTCGCAAGCGCAAGGACGTGAGTTCAATTCCCGGTACCTGGGAGGCGGGGTGAAGAGAGAGGAGAATTTGGGCTGGGGATTTAGCTCAGTGACAAAGCGCCTGCCTGGCAAGTGGAAGGTCGTGAGTTCGATTCCTGGCACCAGAAGAAAAGACCCAAGAAAAAGAACAGTTAAAATATTTTTAGTATATCAAAACCTAGTTATTATATGATATATTAAGTGGTAAATATCACAATATCATTACTTCTAGAGGAGTCACAATTGAGGAAAACACTCAACAATTAAGTAAATATATTTTATGAAGTAGTGATAACTACAATAAAGAGACAAGTCAAAAAGCAAAGAATAGAGAATGAAATGGATTATTTTCTGTTTCGGTGTTCGAGGAATTCATTTCAGTGGAGGGAGCACGGATCTAAGATCTGAGTAAAGTTATAGCGGAGCCTTGTGGCAATTTGTAAAATGAATAAACAACACAGAAGAAGCAGGCATTGTGTTCCAATGTTTGATAGCCAAATGAACTCGGTCTCTGAGACTTTTCCAAGGTGACTGCTGAGGCTAAATGGTTGGAGTAAGGCAGAGAACGCAAGGAGGTGAGATCGAAGGCGTGATCACCAGAGGTGGGGAGTGTCGAGGGTTTTAAGGAACACGTTTGAGGTCTCTATTTCTGAAGGTAAAGAGAGCTACAGGGGTCTTGATTGGTGGATATTGGACATTACTGAGCTGAGGAATGACATGGTGTAACTTAATTTTTAAAAGAACATTTTAGCTTGAGAAGTATAGTTGGTGGTGGGGAAGGGTGGGGAGAATGAAATAATATGCTCCCGATAAGCAAAGATACTGGCTAGGATCACACATCAGCAAGGAGTATGGTATTCAAGGACTAATTTTCATGAACTGCTTACAGGATTTGCAGGTGAAGACCAAAGGCATAAATCAGGGATAATTGTTAAGATGAGGTATAAATGACTGAGAGGGTCGTTTTGCCATATACTGAAGCAGAAAGACTGAAAAATGAGAAAAGAATTTGTGGAGGTAGAAAGGGAATAAACCAAGAGTTCTATTTCTGACATCTCAAGCTTCAAATGAGTATTTACCATACAAGTACAACTATTAAGCAGACAGTTGCATAACACAGAAAAAAACAAAATATTTTCCTGAGAACATTTATGTAATGAGGGATAGAATGAGTGAGAATAAAAAGAAGATAAAGTCAGAGTCAACTATGCAGAGCAATTAGTGCATTTAGAAGTGGGGTACAGAAAATGAAGCTAATAAAGAAGACTTAGAAAAGGGATTCACAAATCCGAGGACAACCTGAAATACAGTTTTACAAAACAGAATGAAAAAAAGTAAAGTGTAGTCAAGGGAGAGATGAAACAGAATGAGAATCAAGTTGACTAAAAGCTTTGGCAGCGTAGAGATCATAGAAAACATTGACCTAAATGGTTTCCTTGGAAAAGTAAAAAGCCCACTTGCAGTATGTGTGAATCAGAAAAAAGACAACAGACAGGACAAATAGAAAAATTCTAATGTATTGGTCCATATGATGAGGCCATCCTTGTTTGCTAATTGATGCTTAGATGAGATATTGGATTTATTTCTTCTTACAAAGATTCAGAGACAGGGGCATTGTCTTTTTTATTCTATTTTATGCAATTTTAATACATAAGAATATGAGTTGTATAAGTTTTGAGATGTGCATATAATATTTAATACATATGTACATACTGTGTAGTGCTTATATCAATCCAAACATATTTATCTCTGCAAGTATCTATCAATTATTTGTGACAAACACTTTCAAAATTCTCTTTTTGAGCTTTTTCAAGTGGACAGCCCATAACTGCTTCCATAGTCAACATATCCTGTTCATAGTGCCCTCGAATTTCTTGTGCCTCTCTAACTGTAACTCAGGCCCCAGTGATCAAATGCCTCCCCTGCCCTCACTGTCTTTGGCTTCTGGTCATCCCCATTCTAATCTCAACTCCTATGAGATTAATTTTTTAAAAAATTCTACCTACAAATGACAGTATGTCACAGTCCTTCTGTACCTAACTTATTCAGCTTAAACTCATCTCCAGTTCCATCCATTGCCCACACAACAGGATCTCATTACGTTTTATGACTGAACAGTATTTCATTAGCTGGCTGCAGCACATTTGATTATTTTTTCTTCAGTGGGTGAAGGCTCAGAAGGATGCCCTCACTTGCAGATGTCACTTCCAGCTGCTGAGTCCATTTCCTTGGGATACTGACCCAGTGGTGAGGTTGATAGATCATATGATTCTTCTTTTCAAGTTTTTCAGGAATTTCCATACTCTTTTCCATGAGAGCTTATCATCATATATCAATGGGCTGACTCCAAAGCCCTTGAGAAAAATATTCCTGGGCTGGAAAGGGGAAGAGAGAGGAAGATTTATATCTCAAAGAAGGAAAAATAAATTTAAGAAGTGTGAATTCTTCACAGTTAATGCTGTAATAGAAGGGAAGAAAAGGCCTGTAGTCAAAAAGAAACCATCTCCAGGGCAATCAATCCGAAAGGAAGGGTAGGGTGGTCACATGGAACATGAGTTGGATTCACAGGAATGTATCTCACAAGAATGGGACAACACACAGTGAAACCTGTCAGAGACAGTGGAACAAAGAATGTAATAAAAACTAAGTTTTAGTGAATGAGGGCTATGGCTGAAAAGTAAACAGGATTGTAGTAAAGATTAGTGCTTTCTAAATAGAGTGCTTAAAAGGAAGATTTTTAAATATAGTATGCAGCTATACATAGTAAGAGATTTCATGTTTTAAAGATGAAACTAGGAAACTGAGGTGAAATAAAAATTTGCTTGGTATCCCTTGATCTTTGCATTCTGTACTAAGGGATTATTATATGAAATCTCCCTTATAAAACTTCCATGCTCTCAGAACTTCTTGATGTGGTATCAGTAACTCTTTTTAAAAATGTCAGTTAAACATGTGCATTTGCAAAAGATAACAGCTTATTGCCTTTTTCCTAGAAAACCATTGATCAGAATGATTTTTGAGAATAATTCTAGAGATAACACTGGGAGGCTCCTTTTACATAGCTATCATGACACTGTTGAAGGACAACATGGCCATAGACTGTGTGGATAACTCTAAATTGATGGTGAACATCTCCAAAGCTTCCAATGTCTGGAACTCAGAGTCAGGAAGCAATTAAACCCGGGGATGTCATTTCCTGTGGAATGTGGCAAGCACCAAACTATTAAAAGCAATTTTATTAAAACAATCTCACTTGACAATAAATTCAGATTTCAATAAACTGAAGTTTTGTCAACTTAGTGACATAAGAAGCAAGACTGAAGATAAAAACATTAACTGAGAGATATATAATGATCCTGGTGGAAAAGACTTGTAATTTCAATATTTAGTAAGATTGTGGAATTTATAAATATTTGCAAAATAGAATGGAAGGAGAGAAGCAACCAGGAAGTAGAAAGAGTAATCCACCACCATGAATGGTACCACAAACTGTTCAAAGGATACCAGCTAAGGAGGTGCAAAGGAGTGACATCTGTTGTTCTCGTTTGTTTTTATTATTTTTTCTCAGTTGTTAGTTGGGCCAAAATGATAAACAGGACATTTGGAGAAGTTTTAGAAGCTATAGAAAAAAAATTTTGAACTTCTGGAAGACCAAAATATAAAATATTAGTGGGAATGGGAAAGGAGTTTAAGATTCTTTCAAATTAGGGAGTATACATGGTGTTGATTCACCTAAAGATTTTAGCTTTAGGTGAAGAGCTGAATCAATAGGCTTTCAAAAAATGATAGAACTGATGCTGTTTTGTATGGCAGCAGAGTAATCCTCTGTGATCATTGCCTCTGTTTGGTAAGTAATCTCATAGCCAGAGAGAAATGGCTGGCCCCAAACAGGGAGGAGTTCAGTAGGTGTCCTTGGATCTCTCAGTGCGCAATATCATCTGCGAGAAACAATTTTGTCAAGTGCCTCTTGATGGCTGTTGAGATGGTGACTACTCCCATTAAAATGAAAACTTGGAGCATTACAATTAAGTGATTCTTGATGTTATTATGGCAGCATTAAAAAGACATAAGCTCTTCGGCCTTCACATGCTATTTAACTAGAAAGATTGACCATTTGTGGATAATATCCAGTGGGTAAAACACTAATGCTGACATTTATATCGTGAATTAGTTTCAATTATATTTTAAAGTAGCCATATCTTTTCCTCCTCTGGAAAGTAAAACAAAAATAAATCTGTTTAAACTATTCAATTTGTACTATTTACCTGTAATTCTGAGGCTGTGGTTTATGAATTATTGTTGGAATGAATGTGAGTGATTTATCTGGTAAACAGCTTTGTTTTCTCCAGCTTGCTATCCCCAGCCCTTGTCAGCACCCAGCACTGCAATTGTAACCCCTGATGGGACACCCTACAAAGAAATGGATTCTACAAAGTTGTTCTCCTGTACATAGATGTACTATTTAGTAAATGCTGACAAAACCCTATAGCTAACAAGGCACTGTGTCAAAATGACATTTATTTATAACTTGTATTACTGTTTTAAAATCTGGACTCCTGAGGCATAGACTTCTTAATCGATTTTACAAAGACCATGGGCATTTGTGGAAAAATGATGCTGAATGTGAGCTGCGTTATTTGGAATATACAGAAAGAAATGGAATTTGAAAACAAACTTTTGGTGATCATATAGATCATAGACAGATAGATGATAGATAGATAGATAGATAGATCATATATAATTTATTTTTCATGAATAAATATTAGGAGTGATAGGAAGCATTAGAGATTTAATTAAATACCTCTACATTCATCGCTTGTTGTCAAACATGATAAAATACTTGAAACAGCACCATGAAACATGATAATATATAAATATTACTTTTCCTATCTTACAATTAAGTCAACTGGGTTTTAGGCAAGGCTAAGTCGATAAGCAACCTTTCCACTATTGTATAGATGTAACCTATTTTACCTGATCTGAGAGAAATTCCTTTTTAATGTATTGTATAACTTATAAGCAACATCTCCTACTCACCTTCTAGGAAAGATAAAATGTCAAAAAATAATTTTCAATGTAAAAAGGAAAAAATAATAAATTATGTGAGTAGAGAAGCTGATCAAAATTCTGTGAGATTTCATATGATCCAGAGATAACTCCTGGAATATTTCACTCCAGAGATTCTATCTCATGTGTGTCAAGTTATGAAAAAGTAAACAATTTGAGCAACTGTAAAGGAAGCCAGGATCATTTAAAATAGAGCAGAATGAGTTGTCCGTTTGAGCTGAGCTAAAGTTTATAGGCTCTTATCCTTGTTTCTGTTTTATTCTGAAAAGGATTATATAGTGTAGACTGGTTACATAGTCCTGGGGTCCTGAAGATGATCCTAGGTCCTTGTGTACATGGAACAAAGAATCGGATGAGTCACGGTACAGGGAGACAGCAGTAAAATTTTATTAGGTTGCTGTTGCACCTTGGGTCTAAGGTGTCTCCTCTTGGGTCTTGCAGAGGATGACTGACAACACGATTGGCAGGATTCTGAGTCATATCAGTAAAAGAGTGTGTCTATTGTGCATGTCCTTTCCTGCAGTCCATCCTGTTTTAATTAGATGAAAAACTTCAAGTGAAGAAAGGTTACTGTAGGTCATGCAGGAGGATTTGGTGGGTATGGGCCCTGGTTTAGGATTTTGGAATTTTCCAGAGCAGGATCAGGTCTGTTTTCTTATTTCTGCTACCAGTTGTAAGCCTTAGGAAAAAGGTTCTGGGATTGGCCCTGGAGCCTTGGCCAGATGCAGCAGAGTGGAGGGTACTGGTCCAAAAGTGAGCAAAGGGCAAGTGCCCTGTAGCTCCAAATGTGCTATCTTTATTAGACTGAGAATCATACAAACAAGTCACACTTTCGAGATGCAAGTAACAGGATACTTTATGAGACAATATTCTAGATGCAGTGTAGTACATCATCATTTCATATTGTTTTTACCTTTTAGTGCTTCAAAAAAGAAAAATGTCTTTCCATAATTCACATAAAAAAACATTATGATAAGAGTTTCATGCCAGCAATTTTCCTTTCTTACTAATATATGAAAGAACTGGGATAGATACAAGATTAGGTATGCAATTAGAGGAAATACAATGGATAACTATAGCTTATAATTTTGTGATTTGTAGACTCATACTTGATTTTTATCCTTATTAAAACTATCTTCCTCTTCATGAAATTTTCTTACACCACAATGCAGCTCAGATTTTTACACCTTCTTAAAACCTCCATAATTACAGTGAATCATGTCAATGCTGCTGAGTGTTGGATCTATTCTTCTGACCCTGCCCTCCCTCTCCTCACCCTCCCCACTCTCTCTGGCTATGTCTGAGACTCCTGTCCTCCCTTCTCTTCGACTCCTGCTAATGACTTCCATTTATGCATACTGATGCTTGAATAGATGGATTTGCACAACTAGGAAATTAACACAGACAGAATTCAATGTAAATTCTATGATTCCAACACCAAAGGTCACAATCAGGGTAATTCATGGCACTGTCATGAGTTTGTGTACATCTTAGTACCTGATTTCCTCATAATGCATAGAAGATATTCCCCTCTATGCTTGGGGCTGTTGTGATGATTGATTCACATCAAATATTGAAGAATATATGTATAAATATATATATATATCTTCAAAAAAATAAAAGTGCATTGCAAGCAGAAAATGATAAAAAGGAATTCCTTATTTCATGTAATAACTCTCCAATACTGAAAATGAGTGCTTAACATTTACTCTTCATAGTAACCATTGTTTATGATTTATTGTATATCAGTCTATACTTGTCATTTGCTTGTACATACATGACACAGTGTAATTTTCCACTACCCCTTATCATTGCCACTAAATAGTTTCTAATAATTTTTCTTTTAATTGCTAAATAGTACTGTTATTCTTAACAACTTTGAATTGACCACCACTTACCATAAAATAAAACTGATCCTATCAGAACACAGACAGTACATGGCTTGGAAAGATTTTCTTATCTCCAATCATATTTTTAAGTGTTACTACTGTTGTTAGTGGTGGTGGAGGTGTGTGTGTGTGTGTGTGTATGTGTGTACGTGTGTGTGTGTGTTATTGGGACTGAACTCGGAGCCCACACTCACCTATAACCCTAGCTTGCTTAATTTTCTTGTTTTAAGACAGTTGTTTCTTGTTTTGAGAAAGGGTCTTGTTAAGTGGCTAAATTGCCCAAGTTGAACTCAAACATCTTATTCTTCTGTTTCACCCTTACAAGTAGTTTTAAAGTTATTTGGGGGAATTTCTGATGCTTAGACTTTGGGTGGGAAAATGGATATTAAGTACTGGCTTATCTGTATTGCATATTTGAATTCTTTTAGAGAAATGGAACATATAGAAAAATTTAGCACATAAAGTATTGGATTTGTGAAAATACACTACATTTGTTTTCTTTCATTAGCATAAATAAAATGTTATTACTCTTACTGTTCTCACTAAAAAGAGCAATCTGTAGCAAATGAACTGCTGATATGAAATTTTTAAAAATTATATAGCTCCTATTAATATACTCTGATTTTAAATTGAAGCTCATCTGTTGTCCTTAGTAAATTTGACTAATTTTTGATGTTCATTGTTATTTTCCACTTTACATTTTTCCAAGTAGGCTAAAAAGTGATTAGCTTTTTCCAAGCTTTTATTTATCTTTTAATGAAATGTGTACTCACTTCTTTCAACTCATAAGATATTGCAGATCACGCATCATGTGTCTATTCTTCCGTCTAAAGTTGATGTCTTATGTGAGTGATGGCTGTCAAAATAAGATGAGTGCCATCCAAGTTGACAATGACAGTGTGCTGTCCAAAAACTAGAAGGAATCTTTTCTCTTTGTATCATTACATGGTGTGTATCTTAGAACTTTCTTTTTTTTTTTTTTTTTTTTTTGTGGTTTTTCTCCGGTACCGGGAACCGAACTCACGACCTTGCGCTTGCCAGGCAGGCGCTTTTGCCGCTGAGCTAAATCCCCAGCCCCACTGAGCTAAATCCCCAGCCCCAGAACTTTCTTATTTCATAAAAATAAAATATAAGAAAACTTCATTTAGTTTGGGTGGAAGAATAGAAATTGCCATTGTTAACTAGTCAAACACTTTATAACTTTCAAATACAGATGATGAAACAGTGAATACACTCAAATCTTGTCAATTATATTACTGTTCTACATATGTTTTCTCAATTCAAAACTAATTGCTAGTCTACAAGCGTGACTCTGTAACTATATATCTGCAGTTGTTGTGTAAGAAGAAAGGTATTTAGAAAATTATGACTAAACTCATCAATCATAAAATATATTATAAATGGAACATCCTATTTTAAAATTATTCAGAGGCATATTTAATTACTTTAAATAGATGTTGAATTTTAAAGGTATTATAGTTTTTATTTCTTATAATTCAATAAGTAATCTAGATGCATCAAAGACATTCTAAAAAGCATCCAAAACAATAATAATTCAGAGAAAATGCATTTGTCCACGAATTCCTGTCTCAGATAATCTGACTTTACAAGACACCTGAAGAAGTAGTTTTCTCTCTCAGTTAATCCTGGAACCTATAACCAGCTTCTCCTTCTGGAGTCCATTCTGTCCTCCCTGATCAGCTACATTTAAAGGAATCTTCATAGCATGAAAATCAAAAGTAAAATGGAAATCCAGAAAGTTCAAAAATATTTAGAAGCTCCAAATAATCTTCTGTACAGAAAAGTCTCCTCCCCACACACTGGGCACAAAAGCCCAACCCTTTGAAGAGGAAATCTCTTTTCTTTATAATAAGGCCCAAATCATTGAGCCCTATAGTAATGTATGAGGAAAGACAAATTGGAAACCCAGAAATCCACTATTGTGGGCAAATATATTTCATTTTTCTGCTGCACAAATTTTCACCTGTAAAGTGGGGTGGTAGATCTAACTATGTCATAGGGCTCTAAGCAGTAATGTATGTACAGTATGTAGAACAGCTCCTAAAACATAGTAAGCATTATTCAGGATCAGCATTAATACTTCTGTTGCAGTCAGAGTTTGCAAGGAAAGCAATACAATACATGACACATAATTTACAGGGTTATTTTATAACAGGCACCCAAAGAGTCAAGTTCAAAAGAGTATAGGAAATCTGTTCACACACTGAAAACCAAAGAATCCAGCTAAGGGAGTGCATCCCACAGCAATGTCCTCCACGAGTCCAACTGAAGACTCAAGCCCATAATAACGCCCCACACAAGTTCCAACTGGAGACCTAGAGCCCATGACAACATCTCATGCAGGCCAGTTTCATGGATTTGCAGTAGAAAGGCCCCAAAGTCAATGGTGGAAGCTAGAAAGTCTGTGCCAGTGGGATGAAGGATCTATGCCAGCAGGCTGAGGAATCTGCACTGGAGCCAGGAAGCAATGCTCAAAGCAAGAACCAGAGCTCCCCTCAAAAGCACCGCAACCATCAGCAGCAGCAATGAGTTCCTGTGCTCCTCTGATGATGAGAACAACCAAGTCCATATCAGGAGAGCCAGAAGGACAAGTTTCTCCAGGACACCGAACAATGCACCATCTTCACCTCCGGAACCAGGAAGCAATGCTCAGTGTAAGGACCAGAGCTCCCCAAAAGTGAATCATAGTCATTCTCAGTGACAATAAGGTCCCAAACTCCTTTGACAATGAGAACAGCCAAGGTCACATCAGGAAAGGCAGCTTGACAAGCTCCTCCAGGAGAACCAGCAGCGCTAGGAGAACCAACAGCTCCCAACAGCTTCTCTTCTTTATATTCTGTTCTCCTTGTTATGTTGTTGACAACAATCCTCAGGTGGGTGCTATGGTTTGTGTCTGGGTGTCAACCCAAAGACACATGCAGCCTGGAGGGGGCTTTTAGAGTTTAGGATTGGTTCCTGGGTGTGAGTGCTATACCTGTGCATAGTTTACATATGTAAGAGAGAGAAGGAGGCTACTTGCCCTCACTCCTCCCTTTTGCTCTTGCTTTTTCTCTTCTGCCACCATGAACTGCTTCCCTCTGCCATGGGCCATCCTGCCTTGAGGTCAGCTGAGTATGGACTGAAACCTCCACGAACTGTGAGAAAAATAAATCTTTCCTTCCTTAATTCTGGGTATTTTGTCCCAGCAATGAGAGAAAAGTAACCAAGACAGTGGTCCTCCACACCCAGCACCATACTGGTTCAGTTCAGCTGAGTGTTACAAGCTGACCAGCAGTTGTCAGTCTACCACAACTTACAAAGGAAATAATGGTCTTCATCTAATTTTTTCTCCCTATGCTATAAAACATGATCCCAGAAGGCCATGTGTAGCCACTAATTTTGTAATATTGTCTGTATTTCGTAAATGTCTGACAGGAATGCACATGTTCCTTTTTACAGATTCATGGCAAATTTTCTACTACTTTGAAAGATGGGTACGATCTCTTTGGCAAAATTTAAAATCAAACTAGGATATTTTTTCTCTCCTTCTCTCTCTCTTGCTCTCCATTTTTCTTTTTGACCCTTTCCTCCTCCATCTCCCTCTATATCTCCATCACTATGTCTTCACCAAATTGAAAAAGACAGCTAGCTACACAGTAAAGCAAAACAACTTTTCTTTGGATTTGTGGTACACAAGAAATGACACTGAAAACACAGTTGGGTTGAACTCCAAGTAAAGTATTGGCAATAAGAATTTACAGCCAACGATAAAGAGGTGTATGGGGGGAGGTGATCGGAAATCAGTAAAGTGAAATATCAGGGAGCAGGGATAGGATTTCAGCCAAAATGACTTAATATAATTCTTGTACAATGTCTACCACAATGATTAGATATTAACTGGGTGGAGTGGAATATGTAAAACAAAGTTCAACCAAGTAAATAAATTATTTTAAAAAATTTACGTCAACACACACACACACACACACACACACATACCCCTTACAAACCACTGAGTAATCTCCAGGGCAATTTCTAATAATACATATTTGTGACATATCGCTCACATAAATCTTTTAAAAAGCTCATTAAGAAGAGCTGAAAACATATTTAAAGAGTAGTGATAAAAAGGAAACTAGAACAAAATAAGAAATAAAGAGCAGAACTATAAGTAACAATGGAAGAAATAAAAATAACTGGAAAAATATTTTTCAGAAAGCAGCATATATTTATGCAGCTGTTGAAAATCATGTTGGAATATTTTTCAAGGATTAAAAAATAACTGAATAAACTGATTGTTTCTCAAAAGTAATGACTAAAGGTATAGATGAGAACCTATATCAAGGCAGTAAAAGATAGTATAATGAGCTGTAAAAGCCTGATAAAGTACAAAAGTAAAAAGCAAGCTGTCTTCAGATGTAACAGGGGATAATGAAAAGAATATCCCAGAGTTCACATCCAAGGGTCCTGGAAAAAATAAGGACTTGCATATTTCTTTTAAGAGTGGAACTAGAGCCTGTTTTCACTTTATTTTATTTTTTAATTTTAAAGAGAAAAAAACAAAATAACGACAACAAGAAAGACAAAAGCAAAACAGCACAAGAACTATAAAAATGATACAGAATGTCAAAACAAGATGATAGGAAATTAACAATGGTTGTTATATTTCATATTGTTATCTTCAGTGATGCTGCTCAGATTAGCAGATGTAAGAATGCGAGATTGACCAAACAAGAAAAAATTAACTGTTCCTTTCAATGAACCATTAGAAATGAGAAGTAATATTATTTTAGCTATCCTGTTTTTTAAATAAGAGAATCTTTGTACATTTTTCCAAAGGATTTTAGAATCATTATAAATCAGTAACTAGTATGTGGTTTCTATTCTTTTTCTAAGTAGTAGTTTCCTGTCCCATTTTCACCATTGCAAACAATTTGTTTTAATTTCATTCATATGATTCCAAATAAAGGAAAACTTCCTCTGGTTCTTTTGAAGAACGGCCACTCAAATGATTCTGGACTTTAGGCCTTAGAGCATATGTATGGAGCATCTTTGTGCCCCTTTGGGCAGAAGTAAATGTATTTTGCAGGCAGAGGGAAGAAATTCAAATACTGTTATAAAGGAATAGATTTGGATGCACTATTGTCAGAGATTTTTAGTCCTTCCTCTTAGACAATTTTTTTATCTTTGTCCTTTGCCATATGACTTCTTGTCACATGCCTTCTCCAATTTGATACACTTTACCCAATAGAATCTGAAAAAAATGTCAACGTGCTAGCTCCTACTGGAAGTTTTAAGAGGAAATAAATATTTTTTGAATCTTTTTTTCTGTCCTCTGCTACAAGAACAGGGCAATCAGGTAACAACCATTCCCTTAGCTTAGAACCAGTGATGAAAATGTCATAAAGCCCCAGTAAGCCAATCTAAGCTAGTGAAGTCCAGCACATTTCTTTTTTTGTTGTTGTTGTTTTTGTTTTTGTTTTTTTTTTGGTTTTTCTCCGGTACCGGGAAACGAACTCACGACCTTGTGCTTGCCAGGCAGGCGCTTTGCCGCTGAGCTAAACCCCCAGCCTCCCAGCACATTTCTTGCTGAAACCTTGGGGTTGTTTTTGTAGAAATGCAAACCTGGCAGGGGTGTTAGTGTGAAGGCATTGGGTATAATCCCCACTACAAAAGAAAAAAAAAAAAAAGAGGGAGGGGAAAGGGATGGAGAAAGGCAGGATGGGTGGCTGGCTTGGTCACAGAACACTTGGAGGGAGAATGCTAAACTAAACTAAAGAATATCCTTGGGTAGAGAGACAAGTGTCTAATATTGGAGCCTCAGAAAATAACTTTCCATAATCCACTGCTGCTGGGCTAAGTGCCATGATTTGACAAAGAAATATGCACAGGACAATAGCAGCACCTGTTACACAGTCAAAGAAAAGGAAACTGGTGGGTAGAATCTTTGTTATTTCCATAATTAAAAAAGGGAAAAGACAGTGAAAGGAGAACAGACAACCAAGTAGAAGACTGAGTTTTAATATGAGAAAAGTAAATTGTTGAATGAGAAGTACTAGATGAGAAAAAAAGGTGATTTTATTTCAATCAATAATTACTCAAATGAAGATCTAATAATTATACCTACACACCCAACAAAAACAAAGTGCAGATTCTCTACAAATGCGCATGAAAAATTTAATATATGTAAACCAGAGAACCATACTTAATTTCAAAGATATTACTTCAAATTGATTACTGACCTCAGTAGAATTTAGTTACAAACTTACAAACTGATAAGAAGAAATCTCCACATTTGTTGTAGCTGAAAAATGCTAAATAATCCTTGAGTGAGCTAAAAGATCTCTATGAAATTTTTTAAATGTTTTGAATGTAATAGAAATAAAAATATTCATATTACAATTCAAAACCGTTGTACTAAAACTTATCTATGGTCTTAATGAAATTGAAATTTGAAATATCAACAGAAAGTTTTGTGATTGAATTTAAAATATTTATTTTTCAAATTCTATGAATTTCCAAAAGAGAGTCAAAGCAAGGCACTTTTAAGGATAAAAACCAATATGAAAGACTTACACTTCAAGATATTAAATTGGATGCAAATCAAAATTGTGAACTATCGGGGCTGGGGATTTAGCTCAGCGGCAAAAGCGCCTGCCTGGCAAGCTCAAGGTCCTGAGTTTGGTTCCCGGTAACGGAGAAAAACCAAAAAAAAAAAAAAAAATTGTGAACTATCATCTTACTGTAGTTAGAATGAATGTTATTAAAAACACAAAAAGTGGTAGTGAGAACACCGAGAAAGAGGAATTATTATTGCTGGTAATGGGAACAGAAATTAGTAGTTACATTTTCAACAGCAGTATGTGGAATTGTGGAAAACAATCTGGAAGTAAACAGTACAGAGATTTCTCAAAATCCAGAAATACTACTGCCATATGATTCAACAAGCTCATTACTTCGTAAATATATACATCAAATGAAAATAGTATTTGGAAGAAGCAGTTATACTTAGATGTTTACAGCTGCACTGCTCACAATTGCCACAATATAGAATAACTTCAAATTATCACCAATAGATGCATGGATGGATGGATGGATGGATGGATAATAAAAATGTGTGTGTATCTACAATGGAATAGTATTCAGCCATGAAAGTGTAAAATTCTATATTTATAACAACATAAATAGAACTGAATTGTAAATTAAATAAGTCAGTTACAAAAAGATAAATCCCACCAACTCTCACTTATGTACAACAGTAAAATGTTTGGTCTCATAAAAGTAGAGAAAACAGTGCCTTGGAATGATACGATGGAGGCAGGAATGGAGAGAGGATTATTAACAAGCACAAACATACAGTGGAATAGGAAAAATAGCTTACAAAGTTCTACAGTGCAGTAACATATCTATGGTTGAAAATAATTCATTATGTATTTCAAAATATCTAGTAAGATTTTGAATATTTCCAACACCAAAAAATGATATATGAGATGAAGGATTTGTCAATTATTCTGATTTGATCATTTATACACTGAAATATCATAGGTCATTCCATAAACATATATAGAATTATCATGTGTCAATCAAATTGTTCTCAATCATTTAAAAATAAAATTACTATTAACTGTAGAATTGACAGCTCTATATTCATATAATGACAGACAACTGGATCAGTGGAATATAAAAGAAAACACAATATATTTGGCATCCATATATTCTTGGTGATCTAATTTGGTTAGTTCTTGCAGTGTGGTGATGAAAATGGTTCAAAGGAAAATGTTTTTCTCAGTAATACTCCAAATCGACAAAGTAATGGTCTCAGTGAATATTTTCATTATCTTAAGTGAGGAAACATTTCATAAACTTGAACTAGGATGAATTAACCACAAAAGGAAAGACTGGTAAACTGGCTGTAGTTGAAATGAAGGAAACCTTGCTCAATAGAACGTACTATGAAAAGAATATAACAGAGAGTAATTTACTAGTTAGCCACTAAATATGTTGGAATTTTAGTCCACAATTTGTTTTTCTTCTTTTTTTGTGTAATAAAGACCTCTACTATTAGTCACATATTTTTGTTTTGTAACTTTTACTTTAGTGGAACAGTTCTGTAGCTTAGAGTAAAATTTTGATATGTTAAACCAGTCTTGGGAAACTGGGCTTCAATTTGCAAAAACATGAAAAGAAAAGGGGGATATTATATTAAGTGAGATAAGTCAGACTCAGAAAACAATTAGCAAGCACACTTGCTCTTTCATACGTGGAAGCTGAAAATGACCAACTTAAGTGTAATACAGTGACAACAGAGGTTGAGAAGGGTGAGGTGTATGTGTGTAGGGAAAACAAAGATAAAGTTTGTGATTGATCGGCATACAATTCATACCTGTTAATTAGAATTTAAAAAATAAAATATGAATAGTTAATAATTTTTATTCTAACAGAAAAGACTAAAAAGAAGATTGATCTATTGGAAAGACAGAAACAAAATCACGCATGTTAATGTCCTGATTTTAGGAGAAATTCTGTGACATTGATATTTCTGGCATTTTTTTGGAAGAAAGTTAAACATTGCTCATGAGACACTCCACGTATTTACTAAATCTTACAATAAAAATCTAAACTCATACCCACCGAGTACATATAAATTTAATGTATAGGCTGTTCTGCTTAAAAAATCAAAAGCTATGTGTATAGTGGTGTTATTATAGTATGGAATTCTGTTGAAGATGAATTCTTTCAGAAGTAGGATTCCACAGCAAGACTAAAATTGACTTAAATATGCTTGAGTTGTTTTTCTATCTTATGTTCAATTTCATCACCCTAATGTGTTTCAACTTCTCCCCACTTCACTCTAACTATAAATTGCTTTTTATTTACTTATAGCTTTTATTTTCCCACTGTTCCTTTGGGGAGTCTTCTCTGCTCAACACCTGAATGACGGATCACCTGAGTGCTCAGTCCAAGACACTCTTCTTTTCCTCACTCCCCTTCATGTAAACTTACAGGAGTCAACAGTTTTAATACATGCAAGTATGCTGTTAGTTAACACATTCATGTCTAAAGCACAAACTCTCTGCTGGCTTCCCGATGTATATGTTTAGCTGTTCACCTGGCATCTTGCACTTACAACCCGAGACATTGCAAAAGACACAGAACCACGACAGAACTTTTACATCCATGCTATTGCTTCCATCATCACCTCAGAGACAAGCAACCTGTTGAAATCCCCTCTTTCATCACTTTCTTTTTGCTGAGATATTATTCAAAGCACAAAACTTAAAGAAGGATTTATTTTGACTAACACTTTTCTGGAAATTTCTGTCCTTTGTTGGCTGACTCCAGGGTAAAATCAGCATGGAGGAAGGCCTGCTAAGGTCTTAGTAGCCTGAAAGCAGAAAAAGAAAGTAGGAGCTGGGAAAGGAGAACGGTTCTTCTAGATCACCTGTCTCCTCCGGGCAGACCCTCCCTGCTAGCAGCGGTCAGCTACCTTGTCCCAGTCTCCTTGCAAAGCATCTCCTATGAAGGCATGAGGGCTGGAGGGACATTTAGCTAGAAGCATAACATCCGCCAACCAGATACCATCTGTGGAAATGTTGTCACCAGCTACATACATTATTTTTCACTTTAAAATTTGCTATTTTCTTTAATTACTCCTTTACTCGCACTTTTACCCCATATTTTCTCACAGAAACTTTTATCATTTTTACTTATTAATTATATCTACAACCTATACATTTCTTAATTTTCCCATCTCAGTGTTATTCAATGCTTCTATTTATGGGTTCCAAAACCCACAATGAAAATAATGGATATGACCATTGTTCAAGAAACTGAAACATTAGGATATGATCTTAATTAAATGAAGTAAAATTTTATTTTTCAAATTTTCAAAAAACATTGTTGTGAGAACTTGTCCATTCATTTGACTACACTGCCACAGCCACCTGAACTCATTCTGAGGGCTGATTCTTTTACTTTGGTACATTTTCATTTAGCATTTTTACATAGTAGGGCTAGCTTACTTTTTCCTTATCTCATCAATGTTGATTTTAACTTTTTGCTCATATTTCTCACCCTCTTATTATTTTTCAGGTTGGCACTTAAATATTGAACATGTAGATGTTTAAATTGAAATAAATTCCTTCATTTAAATTAGGATCTAGGCATTTACTTACCATAAATTGAACCAAAGAAGATGACAGATCTGATACATTATCACACTTCTCCCTTGCTTGTACTAAGTCAAGGAGGAATACGTGTCACAAAATTTCCATTCATGTTGTTTGTAGATGGTACAGTTCTGTACTACATGAGAGATCCAACATATACTGTACACTGGTTTTTTACAGTAGAAATTGTACTAGGAACTACATCCCATTTAAAAATGATTTAATTCAATGTCCTTCTCTCCTGTCTCTTCTCTTCTCTCTTCCCCCCCCCCCCGCTCTCTCTCTCTCTTTCTCTCTCTCTCATGATCTACTGGAGCATTTCTTTATCAGAGTGAAATAGCAGTCACAGATAGAAATTTGAAGCTATAATGTCATTGGGAACAACATGCATGCTCACTTCCTCATGGGTAGTTTTGGATGCAGGGATGGCATGTCGGCAAATTGATTTCTAAAGCTGATTGTCATGTTATTTAAATGTAATGTGTATGTGTTGCAGATACTACTTTTTATAGTTGGATTAAAACTTTATGCTATGATACAATTAGCATCCATTTAGTGAATTTTAAAGGTAGAGTATTCATTCTCAAAACACACCTTTGTCCAGATCCCCACAAATTTCTACCAATGTCCTACTACAGAAATACAAGATGAACAATAAAACAGGAATCTAATTATGACGGTTTGAAGCTGTTATATTTGGCATAAAGAGCTGAAACTTCTTGTCCCAAGAAGCAGGTAGTATTTATTATATTTCCTATCAAAATATTCTCTAAAATATTTTTGATTAAATGAGCAGAGGTTTAGTCAAAATTTTATTTAAGGGTAGGGTCCTTAACAACATATTTTCTACACATAGGAATAGAAAGTACGGGTATAGGAGCTGATTAAGGACCACAAAATATTTTGGTATGACTTCTCAATCTGCCTCGGTGAATATAGACTGTGGCTTCGTGACTTATGGACTAAATATTTACTGCATAAATCAACATTTCTGGTCACTATAATCTGCATTCCATGAATCTGTCGGTTGTAGGCTTTCAAATACCACTTCAAAGACTAAGTCCTTTGTCTCAAGTATTGTGAGTAACACTGATATAGTTTTTCGGTTTTTTGTTTGTTTGTTTGTTTGTTTCCTGGTACCAGGAATCGAAGTCACTACCTTGTGCTTGCCAGGCAGGCACTGTGCCACTGAGCTAAATCCCCAGCCCCTACATTGTTCTGATACTGAAATACACTTTTACTGATGACAGATGTTCTTAAAATTAAATGTCTTGAATTTAGGGGGAATTTATGATCTGAAACTCTTTAACTAAGTATAAATCTGTACTAATATGTCAGTTTCTGCTTGTGTGATGGCAGGTCTATTTTTCTATTCCTGTGATGATCATGTGCGTGAAACAAAATTTGCTCTAGGATTACCTTATTTAGGATGAATAGGTCAGGCTGAGTATGGAAGCCAGAACAATGAAATTCCTTATCTTGGGTGACACAGCAGGCCACAAATCCTTCTGAAAAATAAAGATTAGGGATATTACGTGAGCATCTTTCCATAGCCTTAAACAGAGCTTTTCAGTGCATGGCATAGAGGGAAATTCAAATATGAATCTTGTATGTTATACTTTGGCCTGTGGATTTTAAATTAAATTATTAAATTAACCACAGTTACATTAATTCTTGTGGAAAAAGAGAT
The DNA here is from genome assembly GCF_000276665.1 of Chinchilla lanigera. NCBI lineage: Eukaryota > Metazoa > Chordata > Mammalia > Rodentia > Chinchillidae > Chinchilla > Chinchilla lanigera. The sequence continues at coordinate 26,254,905 of NW_004955406.1, read as the reverse complement.
CCAAATAAATGAAATATCAAATGTTTCAGTGTCTCAACATTATAAGAAATAAGAAATCAAGAAGCTTTGTGGAATGATTTCAGTGTTCTTGGCAATATGAATTCCTATGATAAATCACCTTTAAAAACATCTCTTACAACATTAAATGTCTACTTTCCTAGTTTATCACGTGTAACTCTTATGGTAGCCTTTGTAATACTATATGCATATATATATTTTTATCTAAATAGATTTCTTAAAAATATACTCATCAATGCAAATTCAAAAGCATCTAATGAACATTTAAATAATAATGGATTCTTATAAATAAATTAGGCCATATAAGTAAACAAGATACATGATAGGTTCTTTCAGTTGTTTTTGAATTAACATGAAATATGTGTATTTGCTCTTCAAACATGTGCCTTAGAAAGCATTCTTTTTAAAAGAATGTTCTAGGGCTGGGGATACAGCCCAGCAGCACAGTGCTTGCCTGGCAAATGTCAGGTTGTGAGTTTGATTCCCGGTACCAATAACTAACAAACAAACAAAAATAAATAAAGTTTTACATTGCTTGCATTATTCATAGGAGAGTCTTTTGATGAAATGAGTGGCTTGGAATACATGTGGAACTTACATAATTTGGACATTTTCTTCTTTTGTCAAATAGGTATTAAAAAGTAATTTTTGTAAATTTGTGTTGTTGTTGTTGTTTTTTTCCCAGTACCTGGAATCGAACTCATGACCTTGCACTTGCCAGGCAGACGCTGTGCCTCTGAGCTAAATCCACAGCCCCATAATTTTTGTAAATTTATTTCAGGTAAAATATTATCTTTATAAACTCTAGACTATGTATATAAATGAACTGGTATTTTTAAAGTATATCAAAATAATGTATATGAAATAATACCCTGTCTCAAATGGGTTCCAAAGTTTTTTGAAGAAAAACAAATCTAAAAGCAAGTCTAGTATCATTAAAATAAAAAATGGCATAACATCATGAAATCCATAGAGAAAGAAAGATGAACTTCAGGAAACTACTGGAGTAGAAATGTAAAAACCCGAAGCTGAATTTAACATCTAGCGAGTAGTAACCAATGAGAAACACTCTAGTCCTTTGACTTCAAGTTAAAAATCAAGGAGGGGGCCAGGAATTTGATGCCTATTGTTAGTTCTGACATCCTTTAGTATGGTAAAGAAAAGAGAAGCAATAAGATTTAAAGATGTTAAAAGGACTTTATAAATTAGGATGACTTCATATTAACTTGTACATCATTTGACTAGGAGAAGAGGAGGAAAGAAGTACTGTATGTCTCACAGGAAGGGAATGGACAGAGGAAGAAATGAGTGGAATGGAGACAGCGCAGGAGAAGGGGGCCTCCTTCCTTGTAGGAAAGCACATGCATTTTTGAGGCTAAGAACTATGGTTTGAAAGAGTGATAACATAAAAAGCCTTGACTTTTAGATTGATAATCTTGGGCTCCACTTATGGAAAATAAAATCTATGGAGCAGCCTGAAGCACGGAAAGGACACACTGAAATTTGCCTTTATGATTGGCAATTAAAGATGAACTGGGAAGTGGCGATAAGAAAAAATGTCCATCTAGAAATTATTACATTATCCAAGTACAAAGGAATGCAGACTCAGAGTGTTGGCAGTTAGAAGCAAGGATTAGGGAACATTCAAGTCACTTCAAAGAAAATTGAACACAAAGGAAAACTTACTTGGAAAAGTTTTCTCTTCATATTTAGCATAGTTCTCTGCCTAACAATTTGTTATTGAAGACAATGTGAGGCATAAAACATCGAAATTTGACCCCTGTGATTTTTATCTGAGTCCATAAATTACTAATTGTGAGACTTTAAATGTTTAATGTATTTCCAGTTGTATCCACATTCCCTGGCAGATTAGGGAAGCCAGTGAACTTACATTTTAAGCCCAAGTTCCCTTGTGCACAAGATGTTAATAAACTAATTTTCAGAAGGAGATTTAATCACATTACATACTCAAACTAGAGAATGTGAGTTCTATATGAAATGAAAAATACATAGATGCAAATTTCAAATTCTTGATTAGTTAAATATTTAGTTGTCTGAATATTTTAAACATTTCTTGCAGAAACATTATCAGTCCATGTTTGCATTTCATGGCAGCTAAATTTATTTGTCATTTATCACAGAAAAGACACCATGGTATGTAGAGTTTGAATACCTACCTAATGCCATATAGTGTGTTAATAACAAACATTGTGATTGATTCTTGCAGTGCCAATTTGTTGTTTACTGTTCATTAATTACACAGCATTTTGTTACATGGTACTTTTATGTTTATGTCAAATGTTTTTGTAATGTGAAGGAGGGGATTCTAAAAAGAATAAAGGGAGATTTCATGAACTTGTTAAATTTCATGGCAAAAGACTCAAGGTTCCTGTTATATTTATTAGAGAAATATTAAAGGGCTTTAAATCTGAGTATTTGATCTAGTTGGATTTTTTGGTAATTGCTCAGTCTGGCATGTATGTAAATAAATGACATAAAATGAATAAAATGAGAGGCTAGGCTGCAGTTCTAGCATTCACAGCAGTGGCAAGCAGGAGAGACAATGATGTAGGAAGTAGGGATAGAGGAAAGGAATAACAAGGAAGAAAAGAAGGAGGAGAAGCAACTGTCTGAGTTCCACCTACAAGCAGTGTTTTACTTTGATTTACTCTGACATAATTGTAGATAAATATAAGGATGTCATGGTGGATTTTTCACCAGTTTATCTAAAGTATTTACATTTTATTTTTATATATCTCTGAGATTTTCATATAATTCATTAAAATTGAAATGACACGGTTTTAGTCCAGGCTGTGCTAATAAGCATGTAAATGGAGGAATTATATTACAGCTGTTACAAAATTAAACTGAATAATTCAAAAGCATTAATAATAATTTATTAGTTTCTAAAAATGAGTTCATAGGTATATAGAAAGAAAAAGAAACATAGATAATAAATAAATGATGATTAAAGAATGAGAGGATATTTATATATAAGAGTTATGTTTTATAAATTCAGAACCTAGATCATATAAGACATAAGATCAAGGACAAAGACTGGGTAAGTATCAATGCATGGGGATAAAAATGAATCTCACCTATCTCTAGTGAAGAGTAAAAAGTAAAGAGGTGAAAAATTTTGGACACATGTCTCTCTCTGAAATCATAAACCCAAGACAACACTGACTTAAGATAATTTATCACTTTGATTCCACTCATCCTTTCCTGAAAATCGGATTTGGTGCTGACACATAGTTTTTTTATTCTTTCATCCTCCATATATATTCTAAAAGATTAAACTGCCATTAAATAAAGTAAAAAGGAAATGAATATATTATAACCACGTGCCTTTTCATCCTGGTTCTGAGGTGACACAGATGGCTGGGACAGAACATCAAGCAATGTGGAAGGAAGAGATGTGGTTTATTAGAAAACACCAAAAGGAAAGCTCCCACTGATAGGAGGGATTCCAAAGGGCAGACACCACAGACATTCAAGTCCAGAGACTTTCACGCAGTCTTGGTGCAGGAGAACCCAGAGAAGCAATTGTTACTGTTTGCTTTTGCCAGGCTTTTGAGGTCTGGACCACAATCTGACCCACATTTCTAGCTTGGTTTTACCGCTTGCCTTCTCATTTTCCAAGGCTTATCTTTAGCTCACTTAGGTCCTGGCCTTCAGTTCCCTTAGTTTACTCAGTCTATTCAGGCCCGTTTATACTAATCTGCATATCTATGCTTTTATCTCCAGGCCTCAAAATCCTCTAATTTTAACCTGCTGTAATAACATGAAAGCATTAATAAACTGGAATATAACATTTAGTCTTACTTCTTTTCAGTAAGTTTCATATTTTTCCTCATGCTAATGCAATTACATGTTTTGAAAAAGAGTAGATTAAAAGTAAGAAACAGTTATATATGACTTTAAAGAAAATAAGCCAGAATTCATGACACACTCTTATAATCCCAGCACCTGGGAGGCTGAGGCAGGGTGATGGTCAGGAGTTTAAGGTCAGCCTGAAGGACATAGTGATTGAACCCAACCTGGAATATATAGCAAGACCCTTTCTCAACAAATAAACAAAAATAGAAGTATTGGTGAAACTTGTGATTTCAATCTTAGTCAAATCTACAAGATAAAACCTATGCTAGTTATTTTAATAGCATTGGGAAGAAAGAAAAAAAAATCTCTTAGGCAACAGATGGAGAGCTGGCCTTTATTTGTCCTTAGTAAACAGAAAAAGAAAGAGAAAAAGCAAGATCACTTGGTAACAACAAAAATGATTGTTATACTTCCCTCCCAGGGACATGAATGGGTGCTGGTTTTATCTCTTCCTTCACATTTACAGTCTGTTTCGTGTTCATGACATGATTAAAATAATCAAATAAATTATTAAAGTTTCTTTGATAAAGATCATTCTTGAGCCAAACAATTCAAAAAACCCTACATCTTTGCATTTCTATTTCATCGCACAAGCCCGAATCTTATAATGAACCAATACTACCACCATCTTCTTGAGAGAAGCACTGCATGCTCCTCTCAGTGTGCGATCTCTCTGGTTGCAGCGCACAGTTAGCCCAAATATGAATACCGGTGTGTTCCTGGTGGATGTTCCCTGGTAAGAATCAATAGAAAAAATTTTAAAAGATGGTGAAAATGCAAAGGGAATTAGTGAGACAGGAGTTAGGATTCTATTAGCCAATAATGACTGTGGCCCCAAATTCAAGTCAGGTAGCCCAAAATGGAGTCAGGGAGCCCAAAATTGAGTCTGCTGAGGAAGATCTTCTAGGGATCTTGAAAAACATTTGCCAGTTTCCTTAGGCTGTTTGAGACCTCCCCAGAGCGTGACCAGACAGGTCTTGGATTCAAGGGTGCATGGGCCCAGCATGATACTGAGTGCAGGGTGCATAATTTGGTCCCCTAAAGTATGTAATCTTTAACAAAGTAGATTATATTTCTTACACAAAGGCCCATGCTTCCTTCTCAATCTCTTAAAAATTCCTGAACAAAGAGCCCTGTGAGTATCCTATTCATACCCTCCTTCCAGCTAACATTGATGAAGAAAACCACATAGGACCTCCAAATAGGATATAAGGGGAATATTATAAATCCTAACCTGCTAAATGTCTGATATGCCAAGTTTGTGATCCCTAAAATTGAAGAATAAATTCTAAGGAACAACAGAGATGAAGAGTAGGAAATATTTATGGACAGGGGAGAGACACAGCTCCTGAGAGGCAGAAAAGGCCCCAAGTGAGTTGCTTTAGACCCCACTTCTCAGGGAAAGTTTTATAGAGCATAACCACGTGGGTACAGTGTGGGTTACAGCTATGATCAACCAATAAGATTGTAAGTATAGCCCCTTAGATAAGATTGACCCAATGGGGATGCAAGTCACCTAGTGATTGTATATGTAAAGAACAAAGAAATTTGGAAGAATGATGAATCTGAGGGTCTGGGTCACCTAGAGGATTGATTAATATCTATCTAGGCTTTATTAGACCAGGTGTGAACACTTATTTTAGGCCTGGTCATTTCATCTTTACCTTGAGGCCCGGCTTCCAACAGATGCACCTCCCGCCACAGTCCTAATGAGTTTTCATCTTGCACTGACTCTATCGAGGCCCCAGTCCTATCGAACTGCTTATAATATTTTACCTAGCTCAGTTGTCTATAACAGTGTGAGCTTTATTTCTTGATTTATGTGTTTTATTTCCTTGATCTTATCTTGTACTTTCTTGCATTATATCTTAAATAAATTTACTTATTACACCTTCTCTGCTCCATCCATGGGTTCAGGTTGTCACCATGGGACATGCCTCCAGGGCTCTGATTACAATTAGATATCTACCACTTTAGCACCAGTAAGTGGACACCAGAACTTAGAACTAAAGGAACACAGAGAGGAGATGATTTTTTCAAGATATGAACTTAATGGAGACTGAGAAAACTGAAGTTCAGATTCCAGCAGGAAGAGGAACAAATGAGAAAGAAGCTTTTCAGTAGAAGCAGAGACCACTGTAAGACTCAAGTACTGCAGGAGCAGGTATCATAATCCTTGGGAAGCCCAGAAATCTTTAGATACTTATCCCTGAGTATAGGGCAAATTTTCTTTAAGGGACGATGAGCACTTTTCAAAATTGCTAGATGTTTTTGAAGATAAAATCCAATAAAAAACTAAAAATATATAGTAAAACTTTGGGTTATGAGTAACTTGTTCTTCAAGTGTTTTACAAGATGAGCAAACATTTCTAATAAATTGGTGATGTCTTTCAATAGGAGTGGTACCTGATGCTGAACAGCATATTATTAGAATTGAGCCAATGGTTCTTCTCTATTTCCCTCTGTCTCTGTCTCTTTCTCTCTCTCTCTCTCTCTCTCTCTCTCTCTCTCTCTCTCTCTGTCTCTGAGGAATTGTGGGTTATTGTCTCCCAATTGCAAGAGCTTCTGGAGAAGATCTCATCTATAGAAGAGAGAGAGGAGAAAAAGACAGAGGAATCCATCACTTTAAATGATATTAGAGGAATGTGTTCAATGTGGAAAACAGTGCAAGATTGTGTAGAAAATCACCACCCAAATAAAGTTGCAGCAGTGACAGTGACAGATCTCTTTAGGAATAATGCAATGTTACATATTCATGAAAGCCTCAAAAGGAGGCAAAAGTGTCATTGGATATGTTCTTTGTCAAAGTTACACAGAAAAACCAAAAAGATTCCATTGAGCCAATAGATAGCAGTGATTCAATTGTGCTAACGAAAGTCATCCCACACAGTAACCCTCCTCACTCATCTCCCTCACACCAGCAGTGAAGGTTTTCAAAGGTAAGTGCAGGTTAACTTGTGTATTTTTCTTTATAATTTGTATTTTCTTTGTTAGTTTGTATATTATAGTGTTATAATCATTTTTCTGTGAATATTTTTGGATTGTGGAACAAATCCTCTGAGTTTCCATAATCTTTTTGTTTTTTTTTTTTTTTGGATACAGTGTCTCATTATGCAGTTCAGGCTGACCTTGAGCTCACTTTGTACCCAGGCTGGCCTCAAACTCACCAAGATTCTCCTGCCTCAGCTTCCTGAGTGCTGGGTTACAGTCATGCACCATGCCCAGCTCCACTATTTCCTAAGGGGAAATTCACTTTGATACAAAAGTATCTTGGATAACACATTCCAGGAAAATGTGAGAATATCATTTATTTTTAAGCAAGTATCATTTATATTAGCTATAATATAGGTGTGTTTGGTCAGTTTGGTTGTTTCAACAATATTCTTTTTCTGGAATTCATTTTCTGGAATGAATAATGTTCACCAACCAAGGTTTTACTGGGATGAATAATGCTCACCAACCAAGGTTTTACTCTAATTAGAAATACAAGAAATAGCATTCTAAAAGCAAATCAAAACAAGAAACCTAAATCCTGGTAGCCTAGATATGAGAATTAACTAGATTTGATTTGAAAATAACTCTGATGTATATTTTATAGAGAAGGAAAAAAAAAACACAGTGAAAGAATTTATAGTCTGCCAAACACTAAGGATGAAAAATGTCTAGAATGAGAAAATCCTTGTCAAGATCAAGCGTTAACATTGTTAACAAAGTAAACTCATCAATCAGAATATAAAGTGCCGTGATGAGAGGAAGTCTTTATCTTTGTTAGGAGTAGGGAGGTGGTTCACAGAGGTAGTGTGACATAGTGAATGTCAGGGGTAAAGAAGATGCTAAAAGATGATTCAACATCTGACAAAGATAAATGTAGGCTTGGAGACATATTTGGTTATAAATTATGTTAAATAAGGAAAAACAGCCATGGACCTCTGGGTGCTATCCTGATACTATCAGCTTTTCATGTTATTACAAGCTCTCCTGGCATTTACAGATGAGATGTGCTTTCTTCCTTTGAAGCATAAACATTTTCACAGAAAAGCAGCAATGGACAGGGATATTCTGTGATCATGATAAATCAAATAAAAAACAAGACCACTTTGTGATAATCCTGACTGAAAGAAGACCAAAAGAATATTGTCAAAACAACAAAACTGACCAAACACACGTATATTATGGCTAATATGAATGATAGTTGCTTAAAAATATATGATATACTCACATTTTCCTTATTTTTGAAGAATTATTAAAAGAGTGAATCATAGAATCATTTCTGTTTCCTGGCAACATTTAATTCGAAATAAAACCTTGCTCTTTTGCGTCTTTCCAAAAATCCCATGATATAGCCCAATCTTGAAATATATATATATATTTTTTTTTTTCTTTTTCTTTTTGTCTTTTTTGAGACAAGGTTTCACTATGCAGTTCAGGCTGGCCTTAAACTCACTTTGTAGCCCAAGCTGGTCTCGATTTCTCAATGATCCTCTTGCCTCAGCCTCCTGAGTGCTGGGACTACAGGCATGTGGCACCATGCCCAGCTTTGCCCATATTTTCATGACCTCCTTTTACTGGACAACTCTCTATTCCCCATGGTTTGTCCTTTGTTCATATAAGCTCATAATCTCAACTTTGTTTTAACTGTGAATGTATTCCTCATGTTGTTTGACTATAGGATATTGACATAGTATTGAAAGTCTTATCTTCATGGACTATTTACCTAGAGTATCTTCATGTAATGTTCAATCTAAAATTTTTTTAGAAAGTTCAGCCTTTTATTTCTATTCCATTGATGATCTTCAGTGAAAACACTTGAACAATGGCCAGGGCTCACACACCTGGGTGAGACAATGCTCCCACACACAGATAGTCTCACAAGGACAATGAGAGATAGAAACAGACAAGATGTGAAGCCGAGCAGCAACACCAACTGCAGTTATTTGCTGAGGTGTGATTGAAAGCACCGCAGCTCTAATGAGCTTGATTGCACAGTGTGAAACTAGAGGAACTTGACTTGCCAAGGCATAGGTGAATCTAAGAATTAGAAGTTAAAGATGCCCAGTAATCTCCATTTTTGCATCTTCTAAGGGGAAATTAACATATTACTTTTGTATTTCTTATAATCTGAACTTTAAGAAAAACAAAAGCACATCCATAAAGGTTGCGGGGGGGCGGATTCTCCTTAAATCTTATTGCCTCTGTGTTCCAATTTATTTATCCTCAGCCGTTACAATGATACAATCATGATCAATACCAGAAACAATCCTGCTCTTGAACTACAATTATCAGCACCTCTTTAACTCTTGGTATATGTGTTCGGGTGGAAATGTAAAGTACGTGGAGGTATTATCATTTTCTCTAACAAATCCTCAATCTTAAGTGCGTAAGTAATTTGAAACTAACAATATCAAGACTCCACCTAAGATTAAACAAGTTATGATCTCTACAACAGGGTTGTGGTCACTTCTTTTTTAATAGTTCCCTTGTGAGAGAAGGTGTTTGACCACTGATAATTGAATATGCTGAAATTAATGATCAGAGCTTATACCTTCCTTGAATTAAAAGATTAGAGAAATATTGACTGCAAGAATTCTTCTTTTCCTTATATTGGGCCACATCACGATCATCACTAAAATTTCATAAGCTATGCAGGACCAGAGCATTAGATATCTCCCAGTAGAAATCTGCAATTTCACCACTCCTGGAATGTTCAAAACATTATTCCCATTTAATCTATTCAAAAGTCATGTCAAATTCAAAGCCCAATATGTTTCTGCTATTCCATATGATATTTCAGTGTTCACTTAATTACAACACAAACAAAATTCCAAGCCCAGAATCATATTGAGTATTAAGTAAATATAATAACATGCAATATACAGATACATTTACAACACAGTATAAATACATTTTTCTGCTTACTTTTTTCTCCTATCAGATTTTCTTTAAAAATGGATATCCAGGGGCTGGGGATTTAGCTCAGTGGCAAAAGCGCCTGCCTGGCAAGCGCAAGGTCGTGAGTTCGGTTCCCGGTACCGGAGAAAAAAAAAAAAAAAAAAAAAAAAAAAAAAAAAAAAAAAAGGATAGCCAATAATCATAAGCTAATACGGATAGAGAACAGTATATACTGATATGATTTATATGAAACAGAGAACAGAGGACTTATGCTGTCATTAGTAAAGTATCTAAAAGACTAAAAGAAGAGATAAAATGAGAGCAAAGCACAGTGTTGCCTTAGCTTTCCTGTGATGTGTGCCAGTTCCCTGTAAATGAAGTGTTTTCAACCATTAATGAGTCTAAAGCCCTTTTGGGGAAAACTATCAAGGGGTTAGTTAGGTCATCATGCTGCTGCAACTCAGGGAGAAAAGTATTCTGAGATACAAACTTCCACTTCAAAATGCGGCATCCAAAACCAATTTTAGCAATTTCATGAAATTGTGATTGTGGTACCCATTGTACACACGCTTTCCCTGAGGCTAGCTTCACCTTCAAAGTGCAACTTCTGCATTTTTAAAGCTTACTCTATTTCGCTTCAGTAATCTGGCATCTAAACACTAAATTTTGCAGATTCGACCTACTCACACAGGTTCTCACTTATTGCAATAAAAACATGCAAAATTCTATGTGTAGAATATTGCCAAATCTCAATTTTTTTCTTTTTAGTATGTGACAATTCTTTCTCCAGGTAGGAGGCTTACATGGCTCTTTTCCCCTCTGTTTGTTTTAAAAATACTTTCTAAGGCTATTCTTATACACTAACTAGGAATAAATATGTTGCCTGAAACAATTTTCTCTTGAACACTTTCTTTTTCTCCTTTAAACATGTGAACTAGTTATTAATCTTTGTTATTCCAGTGGGTGAACCATGTTCTATTCTGTTACTTATATTTTTGTCCTAACACAGGCAATAAGTTTGTTTCCAACAAAAGCCATACCCTCACTTATGGTTGAAAAACAGAGAAATCAGGGGCTGGGGATTTAGCTCAGTGGCACAGCTCCTGCCTGGCAAGCACGAGGTCGTGAGTTCGATTCCCGGTACCAGAAAAAAAAGCAAAACAAAACAAAAAGAAAAACAGAGCAATAATAACAGAGCATTAGTGTTACCAAGTACAGTATTTTTTTAAATCTCTATCCAATCCAGCTCTTGTCCTCCTTAGAATGAGATATTACACATATATTTTGCTATTTATATAGTTTAATGATCATAATGAGACTTCCTTTCTTTTACTGGTGATTTTCAATAACATAATTATGATCCTTCCACAGAGCAACTTGTAGGATATACATATACTATAAGATGGTGAGAATTCAGTAGCTGTCTTGTGAAAGGAATTTACCTGTTAAATCCAAGCCAAAGTCATGTCAAAACCAGCAGCTAACTTCAAAATTAGAAACATAAATAAAATTTCAAAATATCAAACATCATTTAAGCATTTTAATTATTTCCCAAGATATTTCAGACTCTCACAATTGTCATCTGATAAGTTTTATGTTACTCAGTGTAGTCTCCAAGTTTCATACTGGTGGTACAAAACAAGAGATGTGAGAGATGTCAGCAACTCAAGCTTGTGTCCAGAATTTACAGTTATACAGTATGTGTTAGTTTGGGGGTTACTGTGCAAGGTGAAACAATATAATACAGGACACGTATTTTATGTGGTTATTTATAATAGTCACCCAAAGAACAATATACAATAAAATGCAGGAAATCTGTCCACACACTATAGACCAAGAATCCAGCTGAGGGCCTGGATCCCACAACAACGTCCTGCACGAGTCCAATTTAAGACCTAGAGCTCATAACAATGCCTCCCACAAATCCAACTGGAAACCCAGAGCCCAAAACAACATCTCATGCAGGCCTGTTTCACGGATCTGTGCTGGGAAGGCCCAAAGGTCAGTGGTGGAATCTAGAAAATCTGTGCCAGCAGGATGAAGGATCTGTACTAGCAGGCTGAGGGATCTGCTCTGGAGCCAGCAAGCAGTGCTCAGAAGAAGCAGAGCTCTCCCGAAACGTACCACAGCCATCCTCAGCAACAGTGAGGTCCCAAACTCCTCCAATGATTAAGATAGCTGAGTTTCCATCAGGGAGGCCAATGCAGCAAGCTTCTCCAGAAGACCAGCGGTGCTGCATCTTCCTCTCTGGAGCCAGGAAGCGGTGCTCAAAGTGAGGACCAGAGCTCCCTCAAAGTGAACCAAAGCCATTCTCAGTGCCAATGAGATTCCAAGCTCCTTGGAGGATTGAAAACAGCCAAGTTCATCAGGAAAGCCAGCATGACAAGCTCCTCCAAAACAACCAACAGCTCCTTACAGCTTCCACCAGCTCCAATAGCCTCTCTCAGCTCCCAACAGCCTCTTGAGTTCCCAAAAGCCTTTCTTCTTCTTTCCCAGGTCTGCCTCTTATGCTGCTGCCAACAGTTCCCAGGTGGGCCTCCCACACCCAGTCCAACACTTACTGAGTCCAGCTAGGTATTATAAGTTGATCACCAGTTATCAATCCACTACGCAGTATGTTGGAGAACTTTGTTCTTTAAACAGTTATAGCTTTTCTGATAAATAATCACCATTATTGAGGCATGGATAATCAAATTGCTCTTTATTGACTGTAGTGACTTTTTAATCACTCACTGGAAGTATTTAAGCCTTATAATTTAATATTGTAAGAGGTATTGGACCTTTCATGATTACAAAATGGCACCACAGACAGACACACAAATCAGATTAGACCACTAAGTATATGTACAATGCTTGGTATCTCTGAACCATAAATTTGTGATTATTAATACATATATGTTCTGAATGACTTATTTATTGTGTTCTGGCACTTTCTCAAAATTGATGAAATGTGGACATTATTAACAAGTTTCCACCCAAAAGGTGAAAAATTATAAATGTCTCTAATTCTGACCGTTGATTGTTGTTGTCACCTTGGCTGTTAATTGATGCCTTGCAGATTAGTAAAGCATACATCTGGGTATGTCTGGGTGCCTCACTGTAGCATGACCTTGGGAACTATATCTGCTTCTTAGACTTTTCCACTCTGGTCCTGTTTTCCTAGTCTGCTCGGGAGCCACCATGAAGCACACAACATTTCTTCACCAAGGACTTCCACTACAGTCTTCCCTCTGTGGAGCCAGCTAACTGTAGCTTTAACCCTCTGAATCCATAAACCAATTAAACCCTCAGTCCTTTAAACTGTAGGTGTTAGGTGTTTTTTCCTAATAAATTCTCATAAAGAAAATTGGTACCAGAGAAATGACCTCATTGCTGTGACCTTACCTGACAACATGGCTCAGAGTCCTTTAGAATTGGTTTGTAAGAAAAGTTTGGAAAATTTTGAAGATACAGGTTAGAGAAAGGCTAGAGGGTTATAAGCAGAACTAGATGAGCAATTCTGATCAGAATTCAGAAGACCAGAATGCTGAGAGGTATGTGGGTATTAAGGTGTTTCTGAAATACGAACACTATTAGGTATTGGACTAAAAGTCACACACTTTACAGTCTGGCAAAAAAAAAAAAAAAATTGTGTATATTTTTACCTTCCCCTTGGACTGCAGGAGGTTGAGGTTAAAAGCTAGGGGCTTACTGATCTAGTGGAGAAAATTTTAAGCCATCCCAGTGTTTAGGGTATGGCATGCTGTTTTCTTTTAACCAGATTTAAATGAACATCAAGAGCAAAAAGTACAGAATAAACTTTGAAAAGCTTAAATTTGGACCAAAGAAAATCATGTGTAAAAGTGAAGGCCGAGGATGTATGATTGTTCACAAGATTAGCTCAGTAAAAAGAAGCAAAGTACTTTAAATTAGACTAAGAGAATGATGTCTTCAGGGCATTTCCCCTTATCAGCAATACTCCAGCCCTCTCTGATTCAAAGAAATAAAAGTGTCCTCATTTCATTTGAGAGGACAGATCCTAGATTCCTGTGACAGAAGCATCATAATTCCCTAGGGTTGCCAGTGTTTTTGAGTCAGCTAACTATGCACTAAACCCTTGGAAAACATGAGCCTAACAAACACATCTCCTCTACATTGTGAATGTTAGACATTTTTCCTAATATTGGGAAAGCTGACCAATACACTAACATAGAAATGATCAACTCCTCCATTTGATGTGAAAAGTTTCTCCCTGTTATTGAAACATACAACTACAGAGGTAAGAACAAAATTTAAATGCTAAGGACCTTCTTACAAATTAAAGAAAAGATAAGTAGGAAAGAATGACACAGTCTGCTAAGTTCTTTGAAGCTCAACTTAGTTTTCTTCAGCTAAGATAGACATGAATTACCAGACAACACATATTTACATTATTAAACTATTCTCTGTTTCTTGTTATTTGGAAAAAAATACTTCTGTGTAGTAGGAAGATAACCAAGACTTAATGAACACAAGGGTGAAAATTACAATAGTATTCATTTTAGATTTTTTTCATTAATTGAATAAAATATGTTGAGTCCCTACTAGTGCCCTAATTCTACAAGAAGCATCAGGGAAGCAAATGTAATTAGAACACTGATTATATCTTTTCCTCACTGGTGGCTTGCAGCTCAGTGCAGAAATGAATCCGTAGTGTAATGTAATAAGTGCACTCTGAAGTTCTCCTGCACAGAGCAAATGAAGCTTTTCCACTCTATGTTCATATAACACTTGCAAAGACTGCAGCATTAAATTTTATGTTGGTACTTTTTCTTATCCAGTATCCCTGAAATTATACCTACTTAGACCAAATCACAAATATGATTGGCTATAGCATATTTTTTTCTTATTGGTAATTTTATTCCTTAAAATTTCTTTATACATCTTCATCACTCATATGTTATCTTTGTTCTTGCATTATATCTTACTTTTTTGCCTCAATTTCCATTTCCAATTTAAAAACAAATGTTTGTATCAAAGCTTTGTTCCTTTCTTATGTTAACGTTTATAAATTTTCTCTTGTTGTACACTTACTATTATTTTTGAATGATTATATTACTCTGAATATTATGTAAATATAAAAAATTAAAATCCTTATCATTGAATTTAGATGATGTATTAGTCAGTGCTCACAAGAACTTGCAGGCCTGAGGTGAGGCTCCTTAAAAGACTGCACATGTTCTGAATAAGATTTAATGAAAGACATAAAAATTTACAAAATTGGCTTATAGTGGCCATCCACAGAATCAAATGGGGAAGAGTGCGTGAGATCTTTCCAGTGCTGGAGATCTGAAGGATCCAGCCAAAGGCCTGGGCAGGGGCTGGGGATTTAGCTCAGCGGCAAAAGCGCCTGCCTGGCAAGCGCAAGGTTGTGAGTTCGGTTCCCGGTACCGGAGAAAAACAAAAACAAAAACAAAAAAAACAAAGGCCTGGGCAGTGGCCGGTACCAGATCACATCAGGAGGCCAAAGGATCTGCGATGGAAGACCAAGGAGTTTGTGCCAGGGAGTGGAAGATTTCGCACTAGAAGTTTAAGAGGCCAGTGCTGGTAGCTGAAGAATCTGTGTCAAAAGCCAGGAGGAGAGGCTGGAAGTGAAGTACGACCGGAGCTCCTCCAAAGAGAAGAGCCAAATCTCCTCTGAGGAAAATCAGCTGCAGCGATGCTCTTTCAAGGAAAATCAGCTGAAATCCTCCCTCCTGCTCTCTTTTTTATGCTGGTCCAAATACAATCTTCCTTAAAGGAGGGCTTCTATGCCCAAAACCATGCTGACTCAACTCAAATGGCTGGTCCCGCTCAAGGTGAGAGTCAGCTAACCACCACAGATTACAATTAGAAATACAGGCAAATTACATGCCTTCATTTGAACATACCTTTTACTTAAGTTTGATTCCATAGACTGTACACTGCCTATTTTAGCCTTTCAGAAGAGCCTTTACTTTTCAATATTCAAGGTGTCTAGCTCCAAATCTCTCCAAAAGTTCTTTGCCAACTTTTCTCAGCTAACTTTCTACTTTCAGTAATCATGAAATCATTAAGTGAGATGGATGAAATGTTAGTTCAATCCATTTCTTTCTCAAAGGAAGAAGAAAATCTAATGAGTTCTTTAAAAAGCTCTATTACGCTTTCAATACAAAAACTCTTTTGAAAAATGTTCTGGAATATGTTGTCAGAATTTTTGACAGAATGATATAATCATGTTTAACAAGCTGCTAAACCTCAAGGAGGTATGTGGAAAATGAAACAAAGTTTTGATTAAGAAACACAAATGACTTGTACTTTCCTTGCTTACAGTTACTGAGAGCAAATGAAAAATAGTAATATTAAATATTGTTTGGCAGATATTTTAGTTTACAGAAATAACATGATATCAGATAAATATTTTTCTTCTTTCATATGAAAAATATGGTTTCTATGCTTATGATAAAACCTTATAAAGATTTTCTTTGTAGATAAATATACCTTCTTGAGATTGATGATTGCTCTATTTTGCTGTAAATAAAAAAATGGAAATAGCTTTGTATGAATCAATTTTATAAACACCATTTGTGAATTTGTGTATTTTTGTGCTGGTAGAAATCCACTGGCAAAACAGTTACACTAATGGGTATATGCTTCCTTGCATGAGAAGACTACAAGCTTTTTTCAGGTTAATGTTTAAATTTGACTTCTAAAAATTTGTCAATATGTTGCCGTCATGTTATTGATAAGCACATTATTTCATGTAAGCACAACTCTAGCAAAGGTACATTAAGAAAATGACTACTAAATGCAATTTCAGCAGGCAGTGTTTTAGCAACAGAAGTGTCCTGTACTGTAAACGAAAGTGAATTAACTGAGAATCTTGAAAACATAATTTATGTTTATAATTCTGGTGCCACTCTACAAATCACCAGCTGTATTTGAAATTTAAATATTATTTCAAATTCATTAATGTAGTTTCATAATGCTAAGACTTAAATACTCACACATACAATGTTCAGAATCTTTCCACTTTACTACATCACACATTATTTTTTCTCATACTATTTATAGAATAGAAAATCAACAGTTCAAATCATCAACATACTTAAAATATTCTGCATATAATGCATACTCATTAATAACACGTGTCTGTCATCTAGCATCATTTATCTTTAAAGAAATTAAAAATAATTTCATTAAAAACCACTTGATCCAGCAACACCAAATTATCAAGGTTTTGACTATTCAGTATATAAAGATTTTGGAAGAATGATTGACAAGGATGCAGGCACTTATTTTGTAATACGTATCACATATTATTCTAAAATCTATCTGTATGTATGAATGTAGCTTTGATAAATGGATATATGTTATAAATATGTAGTAGTAGTAGTGAATAGTAAATTTAACTGCATCTGTAAATGTTTACTCTCTTTTATTATTGATAACCAATTTTTAGTACTGTGTTGGTACTGGGTCCCTCTTGTCACATGGAGATAAAGGATAGATTTAAAATTCCTATAAGTGTTTATTAAGAAAATTTGTAAATTTATAAAATGTGCAAACTGTTCCTATTCTTTTATTCATAATGTTATTTGACACTAAAGTTAATATTAAATTGGCAGGAATGGGAAGATAGGCATTCACTGCTAATGTTCTTATCACAAAATGGATGACATTCTAGAAAATTGCATTTTAGATGGACTTTCCTTGTTAGCTAAAATCTACCAATACTTTTCATACATTTCTCCAAATTCAAATTGAATGTGCATGCATTTGGCACCTCTCCAATGTCTGAATATGATCCTGATGAGGACTTTTGTATGAAGTCAGACTTGTATATGGAAGTTAGGAATCAAGCTAACTTTTTCTGTGCTAACTTTTCTATCCCCTTTTTCTGTGATCTTAGGCAAAATATTCTTTCAAAATCTTTTTCCTTAGCTGTAAAATTAGGATGTTTATACTTATTCCTTAAAGTTATTTAAAAATTATTTCATAAAACATATGTAGTATCAAAAAGTTGGGCCACATAATAATATTAAGTGACAGGAATTCGAATTAAAAGAAGAAAAAAAGATTTAAAAAGCAGTATTTTAATAGATTGATCAAATGGATTAATTATTGCCTTTTATTTCTTAAGCATTTGATTTCATTAGTGTCAACAATGGACATGAAGGGAAAACACATATTCACTCATTCAAAAAGTAATTTAAATTCTCGCCTATGTGAAATGTGGTGTTAAAATCTTAGAAAATAAGAGAGTACATTTTTGCCCTTAAAAAATACTGTTTACCCAGAAGGAGACATATGTACTTGAGAACCGAGCTGCAACACACTTGAAAATAATGAGTAAAAACAATGAATGGTATCTTCTAAACACACAACAGGAGTGGAGCATAAACAGTAGGCATCTGCAAGCATTTAGAAAGACTTTTTAAGCTTGGACTTATGAGAATGAATGAAATCTCTTTAGGTAAAATGGTAAACAAATTAATTCTAAGAGAAATGTGTAAAAAGAAGTAGGTCACAAAGGCTTTCAAGTTAGACTAGAACTGGGTTTGCCTCCTTTCTGACCCATTTAATAGATACACACACACACACACACACACACACACACACACATATTATATATATATAACACACAAAATTCTTCCAGACTGTATAAGTTGATTCACAATAAGAAAAATACCTAAAAGATTATAAAGTAGGAAATTGTCCCATATGTACTGAATCATTATTGACGTGAGCACGAGGTTTCCTTCCTTAGCCCGCCATTCTTGCCATTGCGGCTGCTATCTTGACAGCCAACTCTCAGGGCTCACCGTGGAAGCAAAGCTGGTGAGCCAGTGACCAGGACAAGTCACGTGCCAGGACATACACTCTTGTGGTTGTCTAGTGAGATTAACATCTGTAGAAGTAAAATTAATATAAATGTTTATCAAATCATTATAGAATGAAGGTCCTGGATGCGATCAAAGAACAGAATTTTGTCATCTCTGCCGCTTTCCCCACCCGATCTCAAATCCCTCCTTTCCAAAAGTAAGTACCACCCTCATTTCGTTAGTATCCTTCCCTTGTGTTTCTTTAACAGTAGCTCCTACATGTGTATCCCTAGAAAATATAGCTAGTCGTGACCATTTCTCAAAATTTGACACACCGTTAAATATAAATTAGTCCACAGGTTTTCCTTTGGTTTCTTTCTTTTCCTGATTACTTTAGTATACCTGATACAGTCATTCTCACGTAAGAAAAGCAAAGAAACTAGGGAACCCTATTACTGAACTTATTAGGTGAAAGGCTTGTGTTTTAGTATGTATACCTCAGAAACACACGCCAAGATGAGGTTAAGTATGTGAGAACTGCAGTAGAGAAAACAGGGATCAGAGAAAATTGGAACTGTGGAAGTCAGGGAGGGCAAGACGGAACCTTATCGCCAGAGAGAGAAGATTGTCATGCAGTATAAGCTGTAGCCAGCATAAGATTCAGAGGAGCTGCCTTCTGCCGCACACACTGCAGGACCCAGCAGCTCACTTGTGGGAGCCCTGAGGAAGGCGATATTAGCACACAAAGCAGCAACCTTAGGACAGCAGCGGGGACCTTTGCTCGAAAGGCACAATATCATGATCACTTTGATTTTTAGCTGGACCATTTTATTTTTTACCTGGCTTAATGTGTATACCAAAATATTTGTGTGTAAATGTTTAAAGTTTTTGCTATGTTAATTGTTACAATGAGGCTAGATTTTGAAGCCTACAGAAGAATTTGAATTTTTGACTCATATATGTGATCTTGTACAAGTTACGTAATGGATCTGCATATACTTTTTAATTTGTAAAAATGAATATGACCATTAGAATTTCAGGTATATGTTATGAGAAATAAACATGCAAATTTCCTAGCACTATATCAAGAAGGGAACAAACAGCGCTAGTTTCCTGATTTTGGACCTAGTAATTATAGAAAGAAAGAAGAAAAAAGGAAGAACAAAAAAAGAAAGAAGTAGAAAGAAAGAAAAAGAAAGAAAGTAAATCAGAAACAAAGAAAGAAAGAAACAAAGAAGTCTAAATGCAGTTTTTAAGGAGACCTAATGGATTCCCTTACAGAAATACCTAGTTCAAAAAAGAAAATTACAGATGTCTTCTAGGTTTTTACCCAGCAAGACTGTAGGAACAAATTGCCATTTACCAAGAAAGAAAGGTAGCTTGTTAGCATTCTACTGCTGTGACAAAATACTTGAGAGAAATGTCTCAAAGGGAGGAAAGGTTTAGCTTGGATCACAGTTTCAAAGCTGCCATTGTTAGTAGGTTGCTGAGGAAACAGAAACATCATGGCAGAAGAGGGCTTCTCTTCTCATGGTAGCCAGGAAATCAGAGAGCACAGCAAATGCTGGCAGGCTTTCTCCTTCTCTTGCTTCTGTTCTTTCTGGTCTCCCAGAGTACCCGCCAGTGCTGCCCCTATCTTTGGTGGGTCATTCCATCCTCAGTTCACTGAGTCACGTGCCAATGATCTCTGGAGACACTCTCACTGACACAGGATTCTGCATTACTAATTTCCAAGCTATTTCTCAGTACAATCAGGTAGAAAGTTAAAGTTGACAATCACATAGATGCATGAAGTCTTTAACCCATGAGAAAATACAAGTTACTGAGAACACAGAACCTCAAATTATCAAACATGTTGAGTGAAAAATGCAGACAGAAGATATACTCTCTATGCATGGAAGTTCTGGAGGTTAACAAGGGTTTTATTTGGCAGATTAGAAGCTTTTAAATCAATTTTCTTTTTCCTTCCCTTTTTACTCCTTCCCTCCCTCTCTCCCTTCCTTTTTTCTTCCGTCCCTCCTTCCTTTTTTCCTTCCTTCCTTTCTTCTTTCCTTCTATCCTCCCTCCCTTTCTCTTCCTTCCTTTCTTTTTCTCTCTCTCTCTCCTTCTCCTTCTCTCTAAACTTCCTATAGATACTGTTACTAAATTTCTTTTCAATATGATGTGATTAGAAACACTTAGCTTATTGCAAAATCCAGTATGACTTTGATTCTGGGATAAAAATTGCCACTTGAACAAAATAGAAACTATTATAAAAAGATGGACTTTGAAGGAATCCATTCAGATTTTCTTTTTTTAGTCCTCTAAACTACATGAAACACAGTGAAGAGCCTCTCTCTACTGCCACTTGTATCCTTGTGCTCACATCTAGCATCTACTGTTTCTGATGATTTAGAGTGCCCTGGATAACATACAAATTTGTTAAGCACACTTATTCCAATTCTGTATAAACTGATAAGATGCCATTCTTGAATTTCTACATTTCTTCATTTTTAATTCTATTAAAATAATTTCAAAAGATTTCAATACAATTTCTTTCCATCCTAATATACAAATTTAAATTTCCTTATAATTTTCTCCATATGAGTCTCTCTACAAGTTTTTGCTGAAAATGCAGAAATAGTTTTAAAGTACTACATTTAAAAGTTTTAAAATATTCTTTCAACAAATCAAGATTTTTTAATCAAATAGAAAAAATGTTATCATTTGTTGCAATATTTTGAGAAAATGTGTATTTGTTTGTTATATATCTGAGAGAAAAGATGACCTCAGAAAGACAAGATGTAATGTTTTAAAAGAGTAATAATATTTTTTTAAAAATTGGAGGTTGATATTACAAATATACTGAGAATGCCACTTTATACAAGTTTATGTAAATGTGGAAAAAAATGAAACCCTGAATTCTGCCGTCCACTATTTTGTGACACAAATCTAAATTTCTTAGATCTTTTAGAAAGTTTATTTCATAATTTTGATATTGCTATGTATTTTTAATTGAGCTAGGTTACTTCTTTGGGCAAAGTGTATTTTACCTTAATAAAATATTTAAAATTTAAGCCATCATATTTTTAGCACAATTTGTATTATTCATTGTTTCTTCTATTTCTCTGATATTAACATTTAACAGAATTCAATGGCATAATCATATGATAAAGTATATGTGAATACAAAGAAGTCTATTTAAAAACTTCTTAAATTGACTAAAAATAAGTTTAGAAATATGTGTGATGCTTTTATATACTAAATATAATGGTTCCATATTTTTATAAAAATAAAACAAGTTCAGCTTGGACACAGTAATAATATTTAGATGTATGTATAGAGTTATATAAATGTATCGATATACAGTATAGATATGTAGATTTAAATCCTCGCCCCACCACGAGCATATTAGATTAGAACCAAAAGCTCCACATCCAGGAATTATCAGAGCAGAGTTGCAGTAATATGCAATTTATAAATGGAGTCATTCTTTTGATCATAAGATTTAGAAAAAGAGAAGCAGTTTAAGAAATATCATACATAAAATAAATAATGACTATCACAGATTCAGCTATTCACACGTAATCCCAAAAGATTAAAGCATGCAGCAGTTTGATTTATTTGTTGTCTGACAAATAAAATTCAAATAACAGCAAAGAAATTGTGATGAATAATGTAATAAAATAATGTCAGTGAATAGGGTAGGAATAGTACACGCAAATGGGAATTCAAAATACTGAGCAATGGTCATTCTAGCAGATCTCTTTGCATTGAGAAGAAGAAAAAAATCTGTGGTTAAGAAATTAAATTAAAAATTTAAACCACACAATTACCTTTATAACATCATACCTATTTTCTTATTTGTGAAGTGAAAAGAAAACACTCTCTCCCAGTGCTTTTTCAAATATTAAAAATGCCAAATGTGAAACACTTTATATAATGACTAAAAATTAGTAAATTGCTGTTGCTTTGTAGTTGTATTTACTGGGTAAAATGATCAAGGAAATCTACACCACTGGGTTGATGATTAATAATCAAATTCATCAAATTATTGTAAAGTTTGATGAAATATATTAATTGTAAGCTCATTAAATTCAATTTATTTGCTACTTTACACTTATTATTATTTTTGTTCCCTATTGCTATATTTAAACCAACTAACCAAGTCACATAAAATTCATACATAAATCAATTTCTCCAAATTTGTATATAAAAGAATTTCATAACAATTTTGAAGGATTGGACTGGATAGTTTGAGAAGGGAAAGAAACCAGAGAAATATTTTTGTAACTTTAAGTATGTATAATGATTAAAGATACAAAGTATAATAGTACTTGGATAAAGATTTGTTAAAATCATGCTTTTATTTACAAAATAAAATTTAATGTCATCTAGATGTTAACAAAATTTATGTGCTAATGCAAAGGATAATAACTAAATCCACTACTCTGACCAAATTATCAAATTCATTCCTACACACACGCACACATGCATCTTTTTCTTTTTGCAAGGCTGGAGTATGAAACCAGGACCTTTGCATTAAACTATATCCTTAGCCTTCTGTGCTTTGAGATAGTGTCTCTCTAAGTTGCTAAATTCTCCATGCTGAGTTTGAACTTGAAATTCTCCTGCATCTCTGCCTCTTAGGCCCGGGGATTGCACTCATGGGCCACCATGCTTGGATTATACCTGACTTTTGATCATAGATAGAGTCCCAACATTTTAAGGGTCCTCTAAATTAGCAATGAAAGTTTCTAAATTTTGCATTTTGGCATTCTACCCTAATATTGATAGAGAAACTATTTCTGCACCAAGCATTGTGCTGTAACTGCTACACTCAGAGCAAAGAAGGCAGGATTCCTACCCTCATTAAAATACAGCCTAAGGGGGTGTTAGGTGTTAAATAACCATACAGTCATGAAAAGAAATGCACAGAATCCTACTGAAGAAAGTGTAGCAAAGATTTAAATGGGCTTGAGTGGCCTAGAATAACCTGTATAAGGAAAGAAATTTTGAGACTTCAAGAATGAGTGAGATTTAGTCATTTCAAGATTTTCCACAATAAAGTAGCTTGCTCAAAGACTCCAAGAAGTTGTTGCAGCCTGAAATCAAATCTCTGTGAGTAGACTATAGAAAGATCAAGGATGAAGGCTGTAGAATAACTCTGAAAAAACAGGAGACTTCAGGTCACACAGGGTCCTGCTGCCCATTTTAAGACTAATTTGAGCTTGGGAGGTCTACTTTGATGAATTTATTCAGATAGCATGCATGGTGTAGTGGTTAAGAAATGGTGTTCTACCCTGAAGACTCTAGGGAAAGTTTGTTTCACAGCACTTTCCATCTACTAGAGGACGCTTCAATTCTTTATCTCATCATATCCACTCTCATGTTCAAAGCCATCAATATTACTTCCTCTTTGATCTTTTTCCTTATTCACTTCTCTGCTCATATTTTTGTCTGTGTTTCTCTTTAACGACAACTGGGAATGATCCTCCACATACATTCTTAGGTTGGGTCTACAATAATAGTCCAGAGAAATTTCTCGGCAATGAGGTCCCTAACCTCATTAACTTGTGTGAAATCTTTTTGCCATGTAAGGTAACATGTTTACAGATTCCTGGGATGAGGACATGGATATATTTAGAGCTTGCTGTTCTGCTTGCTATGGCATCTCTTCTACCTGAAAATTATAAGGATAGTCCCTGTCATACATACAGTAAAAGGGAAGAAGTCACCTTTAATTCTAAGAAAAGTTGATTGTATAGAACAAAACAAGTATTAAAGTTGGGAATGTGCTTTACTTTATCTATAGGGGGATAAGAAAGAAAAGAAATATAAAAAATAGAAACATAAATGACATTCTCATTTTTTCCATATATCATTTTTGTTTTTGTTTTTATTTTTGTTTTGTTTTGCTCTTTTATTTCATACATATATCTTGGATTGGCTTCCAGAGGATGTGATAAAGATCTGAATATTTTTGTGAACTGGAGACAAATTGTGGTTGCTGTTTTACTTCTTTACAGAAAAAAGTGAGCAAAATATCAGATCCATTAGAGAATATTTTGCCAAAATGGAATGAAGTTGTAGAAATTATAAAGCACAGCTCACGTGATTGGACAGTGACAGGACCTGGGACAGGGACCCTCATTATTCCAAGCCAGTCTGTGATATAGATAATGAGAGTAATACAGACATTACCACTAGCTTGTGAAGGGGAGGTTTAAAGCTGTCCCTAACCAAGACTCAATTTCCCGTCTACACTGGGGAAGGGCAAGGACTTTGTGGCAAGAATGATGGGGGAAATGTCCCTAGGAGACACATTGGTCAACTTTTGTGGTTGAGAAGCACAGAAAGTAAGCATGAGCAGTAAAAGAAAATACTGAGCGTCCTGGTGGCCACAAACGAGTGCTAGTGAACAAGCTGTGAATTACTTGGGAACAAAGAAAACACAGGTGTCAAGAGGTCAGCAAGACCTACTAAAACAGGAACCAGAAATCTGGATAGTGGAATCTACATAATATGTCCTTGAAAAAGGTTGGTACTTGAAAAAGAAGAAAGAATGTGTTAAGAATAAATTCTGAAAGATGGAGCAGTTAAAAAATGGAAATTAAACTGAAGAGAGATGAGAGTGAGAGAGAGAGAGAGAGAGAGATTCAACACAAAGAAAACGCCTCTACAACTTGCAAACCCCTACATGTAACAGACTCTTTTGAGTAATTGAAGTCAGTTGAAAAATAAACTATGACATAGTCTTATCTTTTGCAGACCTAATATTAGCAGTAGTCCTACTCCTTTAGTTCAAGGATAGTGTAATATTTTATTCAGAAGATGTTGCCTCAATCTTTGCTTCTTAACTACATTCTATGTCAACAGCTGTCATTTCAGTTTTTGGCATCAGAATTGTTACTGCAAATTGACCTTCAGTAAGGCATATTACCTCATCTAAGGAGACTGTAAGGTTTGAAACAAATGATATAACTTTTCAGAATGAATATTACAGGTCCCAAAGTAAATATATTTTGTTCCTCTATAGGTCCCAAAGTAATATATATTTTTTCCCTCATAGATTACAAGATTTTTTATGGTTACTTATTTAAAGAATATTTCTTTTTGTTAGACACTGAGCTTCTTATTTTGTTATATATTAAATTTATTGCTCTCTACTTGTGATAATGTGAAATTATTGATAATGACATTTGTGAACCTTTAGTTACCATTTTTTTCTCTTGGCAAGAAAGTAAACAGGCTGGGGATTTAGCTCAGTGGCACAGCACCTGCCTGACAAGCACAAGGTCCTGAGTTCGATTCCCGGTACCAGAAAAAAAAAAAAAAGAATATAAACAATACTTAAGCGCCCCCCCCCCAATTTCCAGACTTGAAAGAAATATCAAAATATGAGAGAAGGAAAACTCTAAGACTTGCTAAGGTAGTAATATAAATTAACTAACCCTGTCAAAAATGCACAATTTGAATATTAGAATGAAAAGTAGAGTCCAAAACCATTAGTTTGCCTTAAAATCCTAGAATCTAATATTTGCATGATACTAAAAACTGTGAAATGTATGCATTATATATAGTCTCTTTTATAAATGTGTTAGAACTATAAGGAAATGTGAGAGAGATAACCTATAATTCAATACAGTGGTAAAAATGTGATTGAAATGTTCTATATTCATTGCACTGCTTGGTATGTCAGTTGACATTAGAACACTCAGGTGGATGATGTACCATTTGTAGGTGTTATGGTTTGTGTCTGTGCATCCCCCCAAAGCCTCATGCAGTCATGGGGCAGGCTTTTAGAGTTTCATTGATTATGGGTGTGAGAGCCACACCCGCCGTAGGGTGGATAGTTTGCATATGTAAGGGAGAGGAAGAGGCTGCTTAGGGCCATTCCTCCCTTTTGTGCTCCTTGCTTTGCTGTGTTCTGCTGCCATGAGCTGTAACCCTTTGCCATGTGCCACTCTGCCTTGTAATCTGCCAAGTATGGACTAAAACCTCCACAAACTGTAAGCAAAATAAACTTTTCCTTCCTTTATTTTGGGCGTCGGGTATTTTGTCCCAGCAACGAGAGAAAAGTAACCAAGACAGTAGGTCTAGCAGAAGTAACAGAGAAGAGGTCTTCATCCAATAAAACCTACTCTGTTAATACAGATGAAATGATAATGGAGGAAAGTGACAACTGCTACTTGATCATGTAAAATAATTAATTAAATTTGAAGTCAAGTTTACCCACAGTGATGCTATATAAACACTGTGAAAATGAAGTTATCAAGTGAATTTTGTCAATCCTGGCATGTTTTAATAAAATAACTTCAAACTAAAAGTGTGTGCATGAGTCCATGGCACAAATTCCCTAGTAAAACTGCTTTTTGAATTTTGCCTCCTGAGTCTGCTTTATATTTGATATATAATATATAAGGAACAATTCTTTTCTCTGGGCACTATACCATGTCCTAAATTAGAGAAAGATAGTAGTTTTGTAATTAAAATCAAATAAACTACATGTGACTTCAAATTTATGAATTATTTTATCACTGGTGAGATAAAGTATTTGACATTCACAATTTAAAGGAAGAAAGTATTACTTTGGTGCACAGTTTGTAGAGGTTTCAGTCTGTAGTAGGTTGGCTCCAAGGCAAGGTGGCCTGGCAGAGGGGCATCATACAGGAGAAACTGTCCCTAGCAGAGCTGCAGAACAGGCAGAAAGCAGCAAGGAGTATGCAGCAAGTCTGCTTTTTCTTTTTATTTGATCTGGACTACAAGCCTTTTGGATGGTGACAGCCACACCCAGGGTGCACTTTCCCATTGTCCATACCCAGACCTATGCTAAATCCAATCAGTGGACTAATTTAGTACCACACAGCCTTAATCGCAGTATCACATATATCACATTCCCTAAATCCAGCCAGCTCTGAAAAGCGTCACCTATGAGCTCTTGAGTCTTTGGTGGGATGCAGTTTCATAACCTTAATTCTTTCTATGATTCCAGTCACAGAATTCATTCCACAATTCTGAAGCATGCTTGTAATTTGGTTGCAACCATAGTTATGAAACAAATTCTCCAACCAGAATCATGGGAAGAGTTCAGTTCCTAAACTGAAACAGCACTGCATCTAGACCCAAGCCACCATTTCACCCCCCCCCACCCCAAACATTTACTGATGCATTTCCCTTTCTGGAAAAGCCATTTAGTCCCTCTCTAAGAGCTGCCAATGTCATAAGCATTTCAGCATTTCTTAAGACTACAAGTCCAAAGTCACCTCTGAGATTTAAGGCAAATGTTTCTCTGCAAACCCCTGTACAAATCTAAAGTTAAACACTTCCAACATACAAGGACACAAAATAAACATTCCCATTCTAAACAGGGGAATAGAAAGGAAATAGAACAAAAGCAAGTCCAAAATGCACCAGGGCAAAGATTAAATCCCATAGTTCCATGTCCAGCATCTGGCACAGTCTATGGCAAGATGGAACTCCAAAGGGCTTGGGTGACTCTGCCCCTTTGGCACTGCCAGTGGCTTTAGCTCCCATGGCTTCTTTCTTGGGCCAGTTTTGCTCACTTCTTGCTTCTTTCTTCAGACAATCCACATTACTGGCTCCTCTAACCTTTGGGGGTTTTTATTGCAACTTTAGCTGCACACTCATATCTTCACACACTGCCCTGTCAGGAGCACACTGCCTGTGCTCCCAGGCTTTCTGCTGAAATCTGAGTGAATACTTCCTGACCCACACAACTCTTACATTCCACATTCACATAAAACAAGTACCATGCAGATCATGACAAGGTTTGCAAGATGGAGCAATAGCCAGACATCCTCCTCTCTTGAGTGCAGGGGTGGAGGGCCCGAGTGCTGTGAACCCAACTCCAAGGAGCAAATTCTCTAAACCACCACTGTTCTGGACCATAGTGCTCTGGGACTCTCTTCCCAAAGCAAAGTCTTTGACCTTTGCACTTTTGAAATGGCAAGGCTAGCATCGTGTTGTTTCTTATGATGTTCTCAGACCACCTTTTCTATTGTCCTTTTCTTTCTCAGCAATAAAATGCCTCTCTGTTCCATTTTTGCAGTTGATAATTTTATTGGAGCTTCCTTTCTGGCCAAACTCAAAACTCTTTCATCCATTCCCCTGGAAGCTTTGCTCTTGATTCACAACAGAGATCAGGCTAAATGCTTCTAACAGTAGGCATGTCACCATCTCATCATTAGATTCCCTTGAAATTTCTTCTGCCAGCTTAGTCTGCCCTTAATCCCAGTTGCAAGCAAAGTCTCTGGACAAGAGAAAAGTGCAGATAAGTTTTCTGCCAAAGCATAAGATGCATGATATGGAACCCAACAACCAGTGTCCTCCTTGTTCCTAACTGAAACCTTCTGAGCATGATTTTTAACCCACAGTATTTTTATTAGTATTCTGGTTTTCTGAGCTGTAATCAGAGTCTGCCATCAGGAGATTCAGGATTATGGGGGTGTTTCTTCAGCCAGCATCTCCAAAACTTCCCAAACTCTTCCAACAAGCCAGTTCCAAACCACATGCCAGGTAATACCACAGCAATGATCTAAACTCCAGTGTCAAAATCTGCCTTAGTTATTTTCTCATTGCTCAGACAAAATACCTGACAGCCTTGAGATAAAGGAGGAAAGATTTATTTTGTCTCAGTTTTTAAGGGTGCTGTCCATAGTAGGCTAGCTCCAAGGCAGGGTGGTACGGCAGAGGGCCATCACAAAGAAACAGTTCATGGCAGAGAAGGCAGACCAGGCAGAAGGCAGCAAGCATTAAGTAGGGAGCCTGAGTTCCCTTTTATTCTAACCAAACTGCAAGCCAGAATGCATCTTCCCATTATCTACAACTGGAGGTCTGCTAACTCCAATCAGTGAACTAATTTAGTACCACACAACTTAATCCAAGTTTTATATCCTAGATCCAGCCAGCTCTAAGAAGACACACCTATGAGTGCAAGAGGCTTTGCAGGGACATCTAGATACAAGTGATAACAGGAACATGCACTATGTTTAAAGAACAAAGTGTGATCTCTTGAGCTACACATTATATGACAATTGATCATTTTCACATGAAAAACACAATCATTAAATCCGATTACAACTTCTAGTAACCTAATGCAAGAAAGCTCTTGGTGGCACTTCTAGGGGCAGCCACACCATGTCTCTCTTACTGTCTCTTCTACCCATCAAGTGTGGTAGAGCCAGATTTTCAAGAATACAAAGGCCACACAATGGTTCTGTCTCCCTTGTTGGACTACCTAAAGAGTGAACCACATGGTGATGTATGTGGGAGAATCTGGAACCTGTTTATTCTTGGCCATAATTTCCTCTGCCCACATTGGAGCTCTAAATGATGAGGAACAACACATCGAACAAATTTTGTTCTCATTGAAAGTCTGTGTATTTTGGAAAGAGAGGAAGAAAGAGGAGGGGGAAGAAAGGGGAGAAAATAAGGGGCAGAGAAAGGAAAATAAAGGAAAAGGAAAGAGAAGGAGGTGTTTTAGACCCCAATTTATTATGGAAACTTTGTCTTTTATCTGACTACAAAATAGTGCATGTTAACCTATGTGCACATATAAGTTAGAGAAGTTCATTTTAAAGAGCTATGAATTCAAAGATATCTGTGCTCAAGGATAGGACCAATATTTACTACCTGTAGATCACAACACAATATTTCTGAGACTCAGCTCTCCCTTTTTAAATTTTTATTTATTTGTAGCATTGTTTCTCAAACCCTACGTTTGTGCATGCCAGGCCAGTACTCTTATCACCCAGCTGTGCCTCTAGCATCTTGGTTCTTTAATCTATTCAATGAAGCGTGGTTCTGTACCACTTTTTGAGATGGTTTTTCAGTTTTAAGCAACAGACTAAAATTAATAAATAGTTACTGAGCATTTCTCTGTTTTCAGCCATGGGCTATATTATATTCACTGTTCCCATTTTACCTCACAAAGAGTCTGTAGTTTATTTCAACAATAAACAATTTGTGGAACTAGAAAATCCAACCTTTGTGTTACTTAGACCATATATTCGTCTGCTGAGCACACAAAAGCAAATGAAGAGTCATAGACTATTTTAGAGCTTTGGGGGAGTGCCACTGGATATTTGCTTGTATATCTACTTCAAAAAAGTATTTGAAGTCAAGTGATATTTTTGATAGATGCCCTTCACAGATTCTGTGAATATAGTAAAACATGCAAAAGCAAACAGAATAGACAGCTGAAGAATAAACATTCATATTTATGGTTCAAGTGTAATATAAAAGCTTTGACAAGAAGAGTCTCAAGAAAGTAAGAAAAGCTTTGCAGTTTTTGAGTTTATTACCCAATTCAAAATCCATCAAGTAGAGTACTCGATGAAGAAACTAAGCTACATCTGAAGGACAGAAAGTCTATTTAAACAAGAAGTAGGCTTCCAGTGTGACTACAGGTACTGTAAGAACGATAATTTTATACATTCTTCTGAAGCTCAGAGGATTAAGAATTTACCTTCAGAGTTCACCATTGTAACTCCATAGCATATTGTTATCTTCAAATCAGCTGCTCAGACCACCAGACACAAGCATGCAAAGTCGATCAGAACATAAAACATTGTGAGCATTAACTGTTCATTTCAATACACCATCAGACAACAGCAATACAGTCATCACAGCTATTCATATACATATATTTATGTGCTATCATCTTGTCTAGTGAAACTCTGTATTATCACTAATGTTTTGTTGAAAAATTATTTTCTTATTCTCTTTAATGGTTTGAGCAATCTTTTGTTCTTACATCTGGTAGTCTGAGCAATGTAGTTCAGGATAGC
The DNA here is from genome assembly GCF_000276665.1 of Chinchilla lanigera. NCBI lineage: Eukaryota > Metazoa > Chordata > Mammalia > Rodentia > Chinchillidae > Chinchilla > Chinchilla lanigera. The sequence continues at coordinate 26,223,527 of NW_004955406.1, read as the reverse complement.
GATATGCAATGTAACAACCACTGTTGATTTGTGTTAATTTGTCTTGAGACTCTGTATCACTTTGAATGTTCTTGCTTTGATTTGTTTATGTTCGTGATACTGGTATGCTGCTACTGTTCTATTTTTCTGTTTGTTTGTTTCTCATGTACTACTCTCCTTAAAATAAAAAAAAAAGAATTCACCTTCAGAATAACTACCATATTTCCACGATGTTTAAGACAAACCTGAACTTTTAATACTTCACCAACTCTCCATAAGACAATTCAAATATATATTTGCCATGAAAAAATATGAAAGTTATTCATTAATATAAAGACTAAAACATCAAATATAAAATATTTTCTGTTATTGGCCAATTCTAAAAATGAAAAAATTGGCTTTTTTGGTATGGATACCTATTTGATTAATTTCTGTAAAATTTTTCTTAAAATGATTAAGGAGAGATACAGTATTTGGAAAAGAAGACCAATTTTTGTTTGTTTGTTTGTTTGTTTGTTTTTCCGGTACCAGAAATCGAACTCACAACTTTGAACTTGCCACGCAGGGGCTGTGCCGCTGAGCTAAATCTCCAGCCCCTTGGCATTTTGTTTGTTTGTTTGTTTTGTTTTTTCCAGTACCAGAAATTGAACTCATGACCTTGCACTTGCCAGGCAGGCTCTGAAGAAGACCAATGATTCAATTTTCTTTTTTACTTTTTTGAAAACAGGATATAGATACATCTTGTTTCACAAAACATTAAAAAGTGGAAAACCCAAATACCCATCTCAAGAATGAACCATACATTACTTTTTCTTCTTTGACTATTTTTACTACATATATTCTCAAATCCAAGCAATAAATGCTTTGCTTATTATTAATAAAATGAGCTGTAAAGAAAAAGCAGACTTCAATCAGAAATTAAAATCTTTAGCCATCAGTTTCACCAGAGAAGCCCAGTAGTTTCAGCATGTCAAACAAGGCAAGCCAGCATGAAGGTAGTTCCTCTGTCCATGAAAAGCACTATGATCATCTATAATTGTATAATCAGCTTATATTATACAAATATCAATTATCTTCATTTAAAGAGTCCAAGGTTCTGTTGTGAGCACTCAGCATGCTGGATCTTGCACACATGTTATCTGGGAGATTATCTTATTGAAACACTTAATTCAATTGACGTTGCTGACATTAACTTCAAATATAAACTACTACCAAACACTAACAAGGAAGTCTTGAAACACTATGCATGCTATTCTGAATATAGGTGCTATAAACTGAATTTTTGTATGTCCTCCAAAATCATTTGTTGAAATTCTACCCTGCAAGGTGAAGATAGAGGATGCGACCTCTGGGAAGTAGTTAGATCATGTGGGTGGAGCCCTCATGTACATGATTAATATCGTTACACAAAGGGATATGTCAGTTTACTTTCCTTCTGTTCTCTGTCGTATGAGGACACAACTACACAATGCTCACCTGCAAACAAGGAGTGGGCCCTTAGCAGGCACCAAACGTGCAGTGAATGTCTTGGCATTGAATGTCTCACCCTAAAGAGCTGTTAGAAATGAATGTTCTTTAAGCAACACAAACAAAGTAATGTTTTATAGTAGAGTAGTTAAGACAAAGGCAATTGTGTCACTGCCCATGGGTAGAAACTTAGAAAAATATATATAGTCTCAATAACAGGAATACTTTTACAGCTGTGATTTATTTTAATTTTCTGTGTTCAGTAATCTAAAACTGACATTTTCAGGAAAATACAGTGTAGGTTAAATTAGTTTAAGAATGAGATATCATTTTATGTTCTTTTACATTTGTTAATTAGTTTTTAATTCCTCATAACATCTGACCAATGTAATTTCCATTAATAATAAAAAGAAAAAATAAAGCATTGAAATGTCAGTTGAACAAATAAATGATGCTCTATGGTGAGGCTTTTATTGAAATAATATTTAGTTTAACTAAGAAATGAGTATATAATAAAAAATAATTGGAATGCATATATCAGAATGCATCACATATAAATATATCTCTTCACTCTATCAACTAGGGAATCTATAAATAATGTCAAGCCAGAGTAAAAATCACATCTAGGGCCCTGGTCTTGACTTAAAACAGTGTTCTACATAAAATAAACCAGTGTTCTTCTGGGAAAAGGCTGGTTGTAGGGCTGCAGAATGTACCAAATGAATCTAGAAAATCTTATAGTCAAACACAGAAAGCAAGAAAGATCTAAAAATAAACCAACAATAATCTCATTAAGTGTGCTATAAAGTCAATGTGATACTGCAACCAACTACATCAAATCTCTCAATGACCAAAATGTGAAATATTTGAGCAACAAACTAAATAATATAATGTTGAATTTTAACCTGTAACAAAATAAACAATCTGACCGTATAACAATAGAAACATATAATTTAGTAAGTACAAGGAGGGGAAAAGATAAATCTCTTATAGAGAACAACTTCACATATATGTATACACACCATATCTTCAGGGAGAAATATTATAATACCAACTCCCTAGGTGAGGGCTATGTAGTGTCTTCCTTCCAAGGAGTACAGTTTGAAAAGGGGTGGGGAAGACAGAGGGGTAATATCATAGTGGAGACATGAGAAATGTTTCTTTATTCAGTTCACAAATGTCAACAGAATCAGTGATACCATTTTGAGAGGATGTACTCATAGTATGATTTGAAAAGAATGGCACTTTCTCGCTGTAGACTTCCTCCTCAGAATGCATAATCACAGTATAATTATGAGATTATCCTGGCATGATACTACATTGGTACTTAACCACTCCTCTTCAGTGATATCACAGTCATCAAAAACAAGTAGATCCTTGAGAAACTGTTCCAGTGAAGAGCAGCCTGCTACATCATAACTAACTGCAGTGTCCTAAAAGGGAACAGAAAAAGAACATTAGGTAAAACTAAGAACATTTAAATTAACTATGGGCCTTAGTTAATAAGAACATATTAATGTTGGCTCATTAACTGTAACAAATGTTCCATCTTAATGTAAAATGCTAATAATAGGGGAAACCTCATAAAGAGAGTATGAGAATTTTATACTGCCTTTGTAATTTTTCTATAAAATTAAAATTATATTTAAAACTCAAGAACAGTCACCCAGTATGGTGGCACATACCAGTAATCCTAGCACTTGGGAGAGTAATGCTGGAGTATCAGTGTGAGGAGGATCTCTGCGAATTAAAGGCCATCCTGAACTATATAGTGATATACCATTTCAAAAAAATAAAGAAAAGAACATTGAACATAACTTTTTAGCCATAAGGAGATTGGGTTAGCTATGTCATAGTTCTGCCTTTTCTATGTAAGGAAGTATTAAGTGCAAATTCAAATAGGGTCCTGCTTTTAAGTCTCTTCTTTACAACCTTCCTTTTTCAGATAATATTACTTTTCTCTTGTTGCTGAGTCAAAATACCCAACACCCAAAGCTAAAAGAAGAAAGGTTCATTTGCCTCATAGTTTGTACAGGTTTCAGTCCATAATTGGCTGACTCCAAAACAGAGTGGCACAGTGGACATTGCAGAGGAGAAAAACTTCATGGTGGGCAGAAGGTAGCAAAGCAAACAAGGGATAAGACAATCCTCTTTCCTCCCTGAGATCTGACAAAAAAACCCCATCAATTTTGGCATACCTCCGTCAAGAGTTTCTCTAGTCATCTTCCCCAAGACTTTCCCAGCTTCTGCTGTGCACCAGTTCCAAAGGTTTCTGAACCACAGACTCAGGTACAGTCGCAATAATGCCTCTACTTCTCAAATAGCAAAAATCTGTCTTAGTCATCTTTTGTCATTGAGATAAAATACTTTTTACTATAATTTAAAAGTGAAGAAGCTGGTTTTGGCTTATGGAAGCAGTGCACAGCCAGCTGTCTCTAAGGCAGAAATGGTCTTGAGGAAGGGATTGAGCATAAAAGCTGTTCACCCCGTGGTAGCTAGGATGCACGTGGAGAAGCGCAAAACCAGGGAGAGAGCTACAGTCTTCCAGATCACATTTCCAATGACCCATCTCTCACCAACGCCAACTTTTAGCAGCATTCTCAGCTACTAATCTCATCAATGGATGAATCCGCTGATGAATAGAGCACCCTCATGATCCAATTACCTTCTAAAAACCCCACCTCTGGAAGCATGGTGGTGGTGAATGAAATTTTAAATCTAAACCATAATAGCTGGTGTGCTGCTAATCTTGATTATCATTTGGATGGGATGAACAGACTCTTGGAGACATTACTGGATTATGAGAGCATTGTTAACTCTCTGAATAGCTTATATCTGAACAAATAATATGTAAGGCATAGATGGAGTGAGCTGGTCATGGAGGCATGAAGTTGGGGAGCGAACATACATTGTCTCCAGCCTCTTTCTCTCACCTCTTTCATTTATCTCTGAGGTGAACAGCTTCCCGCTGCCATTGCTATTTTCCCTGAAATATGTTTCTTGAAGCCAACCAAAACCCATCGGTGAAACCTTCTGAAATTCTGAGCTAAAATAAACCTCTTCTTAAAATTGTAGTTACCACATATTTTGTTCCAGAAATGAAAAAGCTAACTTACAGTAGATTTAGACAGCCCCCTCACTCCTGGTGTTTCCTTTTAGTGAGTTTGTATCCACCAACACCCTGCTCAGGTCCTTGGCTCCACCTTCAGATTTTCAGAGGCTGTATTCAGAGTTCAGCCCAAAATGAAAATATCTGGTAACTAAAACACTTGAATACATTTATTTGTAAGTGCCATTAAACAAGTTTAGTTACATCTTTCATGAGTCCAAACATTCTGATATAAAGGAGTTTCAAACTCTTACATCCTCTGATGAAACAAATTTTAAAATAGTCTCTATGAACAAGAAACTCTTGGAATCAAGTTGTTCTTTTCTATTACAAATGATTTTGAATATCAAATAAAAATAATTAGCCTATCTGTCAGCTTCAAACATTTATCATTTCTTTGTGTTGAAAATATTCAAAATATTTTTTCTATCTTGAAATATACAGTAAATTATTCTTAACTATAGTCATCCTACTGATACTTTTGCATATATGTATCAAAATATCACAGTACCCCATAAAAAATGATTTTATGTATTTTGGGATTATAATTTGTTCATTAAGAAAATGGCAAAAATATAACTAAATTAATTTGTTTAAATTTTTATCTTGATACTTAAAACATTTATATTAAAAATGAAATTTCAAATTGTCATGGATTTAATTACTTTATTATAATGAAGCAAATTGACAACTGTCTTGCAGAGGTCAACGTGAGATTGACCTATATCTCCTCTGATCCACATGGTAAAAATGTATTTTATGTGGTCCAAATACACTCCCTGTTTTCAAATCTAAAGATTCACCTAACTTAATCTTTTAGCTGAACTTAATTTGATTTTTAGTATTTCTGAAATTTGGTTTATGTACATATCAAATTTGATGAAAGAGAGCAAAATTTAGAAAATGAGAACTCTAAAGTAAAATTCTAATATCAGAGGTACATTGAGTATCCAAAGCTTGGTCTCTTATGTTACTGTGAATATAAAAGTTAGAACAAAATTTAAAATATAATTGGTTTTCATTACTGATTAATGGATCAAGCCATGTCTTTTGTACAAAGAAAACAAGTTCTCAGTTTGGCATAGCAATACTTAGTTTTTGAAAATAGGAAACAGGAAACAGAATAATAAAAAAGGACATTTTTGTGAGATTGCTTCAGGTTACTTTCCTTATAAGGGTTAAAGCAGAAAGCTAACTTATCATATCAACTCCAGGTGACTGAGCCCTTTCCATTGCATTGCTATGAATAACTTGTTTTCAAGAAAATATTGTTCTATTTGGATATTTTCCTGCTTCCTTACAGTGTTTGGTTGATTGCATGAATATTTAGCATGAGTGACTCCATATTGGTTTCTTGGGGCCTCATGCAGGAGCTTAGTACAAATAAATTATCTCCTATAAATTTCATTTAGTAGTATTTTACTTATTCTTTTTTGAGGGAAGATATAGTCCTCACATTCTAAAATTACATATAGAAGAAATGCTAAAGTGCATGTTAAAATATTTCTTCCCTTTAAAACCCAGAGAAATGCAGTCAATATAAAGACAGAATTATAATTGAAAGCTTCTGAGCATTAGAAAAGGAAAAAGCAATTGAAACTTTCTAACAGTATTACTAAGTCTAACAACTAATAAAATAGATGCATGCCTTTATCTAAAACTGTTTATATTATAGCACCTATGATATTGCATGTAATTAGGAGCTTTTTGTTCAGTTTCCTGGAAGAGATTGTCACTTCTTTAAATCAACAGCAATAGCTTGCTCATCGAAATGTTTAGCAATGGGTCAGTGAGAACTCCAAAGTAATTGAAGATCGTAGGTCTTTTTTGCAGTTTTCTAAATTGTATCCCTGGCCTTGTTCATATTATCCAGTTAAATTCTCAAAAAAATTCTATCAAGTGATTATATCCAGTCCTCTTTTATAGGTGCATATCTGTGGTTTTAAAGTCATTAAGATATATCCCTAACATACCACTGGAATATAGATGAAATTATTCAAACCAAGATCTTTTCATTAAAAATTCCATGCCATTAACTTTTATAATATGGCATGTTGTGTTCTTTCAATAAAAAGTATAGATGGAAAGTGCAAATGTATCAGGCATTACTAGGCCTTGGGTTGCATCAGTAAACATGACAAGGGGCTGGGGATTTAGCTCAGCAGCAAAAGCGCCTGCCTGGCAAGCGCAAGGTTGTGAGTTCAGTTCCCGGTACCGGAGAAAAACAAAAAAAATAAATAAATAAAAATAAAATAAAAAGTAAACATGACAAAAATATGCATTTTAATGGAATTTACATCATAAGACAAACAATAAATATGTAAATAATGGCAAGATAATATTAAAACAGAACAGGTAGTTTAAATAGTCTTTGAAAACATAGATAAGGCTAGCTCCTTTAAAAGCAGATTAAGAACAAATTTATAAAAGAGAAAACCCTGAATGTGTTTAAAACATTTAAGAAATCAAACTCAAAATTTTAAATATACTTATTAAAAATGAACAGTCTTAAGGAGATATAGAGTTATCCCAACTAGTACCTGTTTTAAAGTGATGATGTAGCAACTTACCATTTTTAAATTTTGATAATTTTTACATTTTACAAATATTTTTATATATTAGAAATAGAGTTAATGGGCATTTTGTAAGGCTACTAAGACATGAAATTTAAAAATTCAGGAAGTTGGCAAAATTTTTAAATTGTGGATCAGTCTCGGCCATAAAATAGTTATAATGATTTGAAAGAAAACATCATGTATTAAAACCAAATATTCACACACCCAAAAAGAGAGAGTGTTGAAATGAACAATGTACATGTCAGAAATAGATGATAGCTAAATATTGAAAAAACTTAGATTTATGTTACTGCATTAATAGATTAAAGAAAAGGCAAGTCTGATCATTTCAATAATGGAAGTTCACTATTAAACTTTAGTTTATATAATTCTTCAAAAAGCTACAATTCTTAAAAATTTTGTTGAGAGTCTTGTCTTGAATATGCTGATTAAAATATTAAGATACAAAAATGCTATATTGTAAAACTGTTAAAGTAGTCCATTTAAAAATAAAATACATGTAAAAATTCAACATATTAATGTGCTAAGTCAGTCAGCTATACATGACAAAGTACAACAATTTAAAATAGGTAAAAATAAATCTGAATATTTTACAAATTGACTATACAGGAAGTAAAAAAGAATTCACAAGAATTCAAAACATCATACTTTCTTAATATAGGCAAACCCATCTTTATAGTAACATGTTGGGGACCACAAATTCACAATGGCTAGTGTTACATACTTCCCTAAGGGATGAATGAAGCTTTGGGATTTTTGGTATCACTTTTTTGAGATTTCCCATTATCCCATTAGGGGTGGGCCATCCTCTCCCACCTACTAAGTCTATAACCACAAAAACTAAGACTAAAACCACTGAGACTGAGACTGAAACTGAGACTGAGACCAAGATGACTAAAACTAAAAATGCTCCAGATCAAGATCTTCGTTATTTTAAAATCACCACCACCTCCTCAGTCGTCTGATAATCCTCTCTTCAACTGACAAGTGTCAAGGTTCTGGCTGCCTTGTGGTCTATTATTCTTTATGAACTGCTGGTCATCCCAGATCCCAGCTGTACCACCATTTTGTCTCCTCTTTTCCTTCCTTCCTTTCCTTTCTTTCTTCTTTCTTTCTTTCTTTCTTTCTTTCTTTCTTTCTTTCTTTCTTTCTTTCTTTCTTTCTTCTTTCTGTCTTTCTTTTCTTTCTTTCTACGCTGTGCCATAACACCTGGCAAGGAGATTGGGGCTTACTGCAGGATTCTACAATAGTAGCCGTTTGTAATAGCCAAATTTTGGAAAAAGGTGCACAGAGAAATGTGGTAAGTGGGATGTGGCAGAGGGAATGCAGCTCTAATACAGAGACCATAGACCTTACATGCCCAGAAGGAAAGGAGGTACAGGGTTGAGGATGGACACGCACAGACTAGGTCTTCACTGTGACTCAATATCCCAGTCCCATAGCTGGTAGATTCCAATACTGCAGACACTAGAAATAAACCATTCATTTAAAAGCATAGAGATATTGTATTCCTAATCATTTCTTTTTTTTTTTTTTCTTAATTGATATTTGAGAGTTTGGGATTGTTACCTTTTTTCTCTTTTTTCTTTTCATTTTTTTCTTTATTTTACCCCATTTATTTTTCCTCTGGCACATGTCTGTTAGCTTTGTTAATTTTATGCAAGTCTATCGCTTTTCTTTTACTCTTTAATAGGACATCCCCTCTCACTTCCTACCTTCTTCTCATCTTCTTTTTCTTTATCTTTCAAATTTTTCTTTCATTATCCCATTCACCACCTCCTCCATCTTTACTCATATTAGTCTTAATACTATTAACTTCTATTTAATTTTATACTATCTTTTTTTTATTCTTAAAAGTGGCATATTTCTTGAAATTAGTATATATTCACTGTATGTCAATATTTAGTTTGTTTTTGTCTTCACTGTCATTATAGAGGCTTTTTCTGTGGAGAAGGCTGGTACAGTGGTAGCTCCTATTACTTCTTATACTATATCATACCACATTTGCCTTTGATTCTGATCTCTTCCTGAATTTGTTGCTACTGACAAGATGACATAGTTGTGTCTATTAATAACTTACAGTATATGCCAATATCTGATTTGTCTTTGTGTCATCAACAATGGTGTAGTTCATTTCTGAAAAAGTGAGTGTAGGTCCAATTATAACACACTCTCCTCTTCTAAGGTAATAAAACTTACTGAATACTTGTTAAATATTGGGACAGACTCAGTGAATTATGTTTGGCCAGGCCTGAGTGCATCACTGAAAAGCAGATGCTAACCAAAGAGTTTTCCACACTAACAACAATATCTTTCCCCCATAATCAACCTGAAAACTCAGGATACAGCACATATGTGCACATGAGAAGACAAGACAATAAAGTGCACCCCAGGACTACCAACACACCAGTAGCTGGTCCATAGGCCATCAATGGGGGAAAATGAAATGCCAACCAGCTCAGATTAAAAAAATAATGAAAGAAGGGGCCAAAAAAAAAAGAGGAAAGAACTGGCAAGGTGCTCAGCAAGCCTTGATCAGCAAGCTCAAATATGATATCATGAAATAGACAATGGACTTAATAAACAAAGTAACAAATTAGCTTACCAAATACACTAATGAAAAGCTAACTGTTCTGAACAAAATGATGTAAAACATAAAGGATGAATTTAACAAATAATTAAAGTCCATGAAAGTGTGCCAAACAAATCCAGGAGCTAAATTTTCCATTGAAATTAAGGGCAATGTGAGGATAGTGTCAGCACTGGAAAATAGGACTGATGCATGTATCTGTGGAAAATGGATCAAACAGTCGTTAGATAAGGGAGAGAAGACTGATATGAGATGAAAGGAAATATCAGAAGACAGTATAAAAACTTTAAAAACCTGTTTACAGAAATAATAGAAAACTTTCCAAATATGGTGTCTCAGTTACTTTCTTCATCACCGGGAAACAATGCCATGCATCTGCAACCTGAAGAAGAGGTTGATTTTGGCTCCTGTCTGTAGTCAGCTACCTCCAAGACATGACCACATGGCCGATGAGCATGGCAGAAGAGAAGTGCTCACAGTGTGGTGGACAGGTAGCAGAGAGAGCATTCAACGAGAAGCCTGGATGGGAGATATGCTTTTCCAGGTAATCCCCCCAGTGACCCACCACCTTTGTCTGGGATCTGCCTCCAATCACAATCAGCTGTAAACTCCATCAGTGGATTAATTTACTGATGAGCACTTACACCAATGATCCAATCACCTCCCAAAATCTCCACCTATGATTGGGTGAGGTTTTGGGGGAACACCCAGGTATAAACCAGAATATTCCACTCCTGGACCCCAAAAGATTGATGCATTTCTCTACATGCAAAATACATTTACTCTATCTAGAAGCTTGCCAAATTGCTAACTTTCACAGTTGCTGAAAGTCCAAAGTACCTTGTGAGACTCTTAGCTATGAACGTATACAAAAATCAAAATGAAAGTTAAACACATACAATGCCACAGAATAAAAAGTCATACAATGGCACAGAATAAAAAGTCAAACACCAAGAGAAAGAAACAGGAGGGTAGAAAGAAAATGGACCAAAGCCAGATGGAAGCCCATCAGAACAAACAGTGAATCCTATATTTCCATGTCCAGCATCCTGAATAAGATGGGATGGAATTCCAAGCCAAAGTGGTTTCTACACCTCTGCCTCTACAGCATCACATACCACAGCCCTCATGGGTCCTCTACTAGGCTGACTTCACTCACTGTGTGTAGATTTCCTCAACAGCTGTTCCACTTTCTTATCATTTCCAACTTCCTGGAATTTCCACTGCATTTCGGTTTCACTCTTATAGCTGTATACTCTGCCCTCTCAGGAGCACTACACCTCATCTCCCAGGCCTTCTAAAACCAGACTGTCAGTCTCCATAGCCCCATAGTTCTCAATCTGCATCCATGCAAAACCAGCACCACATGGATAGTGACAAGGTCTGCCACCAGCTGGAGCAGTAGTTGTGCCCTTTTACACTCTTCTGGAAGTTTCACAGGGCTCTATGTCGGGATGCCTGAGCATGAATCCCATGAAATTGACGCCCTAGGCCAAATGGAAGGCTCTTGCTATTGCTGACACTTTCTCAACCCATCTTTCCTAGCTTCTTGATCCAAAGCACTTGATTTTTATTTAAGCGTTAAAGTTTTGAGCCAAAAGAGCTCTGTGCTGTTCCAATGTTCCAGGTCTCAACATTAAAGAAGATTCATTTCTATTCAAACTCAAAACTTTTTAAATGACTCAACTGCTCCATTTTATCTTGATTCTCTTTGTAGAGCTGGCTAAAATCCTCCCCCCAAGGGCCAATGACATAGCTCAGTGGCACAGGGCCTGCCTGGTAAGCATGCAAGCTAGGTCTTGAGTTTGATTCCCAGTACCTAAAAATAAAGGTGTGGTGTGGACCGTACCACATCCTGAGTATATATATAACTACAGTGAAAAGTCACTTCTTGAAGGACGTACAAATAGTTAATAAGTACCTGAAAAAGTGTTCAATATCTATTACCTTTATTATAAATGCAAATCAAAATAACACTGAGATTCCATTGTACTCCAGAAAGAATGCCCTTTAGCAAGATATCAAATAATAATAAATGTGGGCAAGGCTGTGGGTAAAAAGAAGCCTTTGAACATTATTAGTGGTAAGGTAAACTACTATGACCACTATGAAAATCAATATGAAGAATCCCAAAGAACTAATAATAGGATCTGTTTACTCAGCTCTTCCCCTTTTGAATATCATCCTGAAAGAGTCAAAGATGTCATATTGCACTGGTGTGTGCATACCCATGTTTATAGAAATACAGTTCATAGTAGCTAAATCTTGAATGTAGCTTATATGTCCATCAACAGATGAAGAAATAAAGAAGATGTAATATAGACAATGGAATACTACCTTACCATTTCCTACCACTTTGTTTGTAACTCTGTATTGTCTGTATTGTGCTTGTGATATGTTGTAAAATGTTGTATGTCTGTTAATGTTTCCCTCCTTTTATCCTTAAAAAAAATTTAAAAATAAAAAAAATAAAAAAAATTTTAAAATGCTAAATTTGAGTCAATATTGTGAAAACGGATACACCTTGAGACCGTAATATTAAAAGAAAGAAATCAAGCTGGGTGTGATGACACGTGCTTGTAATCCCAGCACTCAGGGGGCTGAGGCAGGAAGATTGCTGTGAATTTGAGACAAGCATGGGCTGCAAAATGAATTCAAATCCAGCCTTAACTGCATAACAAGACCCTGTCTCAGCAAAAAGAAGGAATGAAATCAGACACACAAAGTAAAATAGCACATTTTCTCTTATGTGAGAAACCTACACTATAAATAAATTAAAAAGCAAAATAAAAGCTGGACAATAGGAAACATGGAGACAGATTTTAGCAAAGGGGAAAGGGACCAAGAACCCCAAGATGGAGGAGAGTGGAAGCTGAGGAGCAGACAATGAATATAAAAGAATTAAGCTGTGTTGTGCAAATGTGCTAACTCTTCACAATAAATGTAATTACTATGTACTGCAAACATGTACTAATAGAAATAAAAATTGCAAATAAGGAAGATTATGGATCCCAGAGCTACTATGAAAGAAACAGTTTCAATTGTGGAGCCAATAAGACTGCCTAACATCTTCATTATTGGGAAGAAGCTTGACCAATTATTTATAATACTGTTGAATTCACTCAGTATACCAGTCATCTACTATTAACCACCTTTAAATTGTATGTTACATAACTAAGACCTCCAACTTATGCTTTTATTAATGTGTGAGAATATAGGAAGGATTTTAATCCTATAATTAACAACAGTTTAAGTTCCCTTTTAAAATTGTTAAATTATCTCTCCTATGTCATAGTTTAGTGCCCTGGCATATAACATTTTACAAAGAATTCATTCAGTGTTCATAATGCTCTCATAGGATCCATTGTACCATGGAAACTAATAATGCTGAAAAGGATGTTTACCTTCAAGATCCCCATGGCACTTTAAAAGATCAATCAACTTGGCATTTTTGAAAATTTAAATTAAACTGATGATATCTCATTACACTCTCTTTGGTGATTATGATTGCATAGAGGCAGAATATAAATCTTAAAGAAACCCACTCTGAAAGGCTAACTAATAGAAATCATGATAGATGCTCAATGTAGACATTGTGACTGCTACTCAACACGGATAGAATAATTAATCTTTCTAAGTTCCTTTTAAATTTATATCTCAAGAATGCCTTATGAACTAAAACTATAAAGTAACACTAAAAATAATTTACTTGAATATTAAATATTAAGAAAATATGTTTACTTGTAATACCAATTTGTGATTCATCTAGCAATTTTCTTAAGAAGTTCAATGTTATTTAACTTCTGGATAATAAATTACAGCATCAGCAAATATCCTCAAGTTTTATATTTCAAAATATAAATATGTTTCTAAAACTGTTCATTTGGAAAACAAACAATAATTGCCAACCAATATTACAGTTTAATTATTCTATGGATTTCACCTTTTATTCCTTCGTTTTAAATTTTCTATCTAGTAAGAAGGAAAAAAAAATCATCGTTTCAATTGATGTAAAGACAGTATTTCTAGAGGTTAATATGTATTCTTGATAGAAATAATATTGGAATAAAACAGTATTTTCCTTTCTTAAATATTTTCAAATTTAAGCCTATATCTTTATAACTGTGAGGAAATGAAAGCCTGTAATTTGAATCTTTAACAATTAAAGAAAGAGGGGCTGGGGATTTAGCTCAGCGGCAAAAAGCGCCTGCCTGGCAAGCGCAAGGTCGTGAGTTCGGTTCCCGGTACCGGAGAAAAACCAAAAAATAAAAAAATAAAAAAAAAATAAACGATTAAAGAAAGAGAAAATTGTTCAGCAAAATTGAATGAGAAAAGCAAAAGAATTTCTAGAATCCAGCAATTTGTATGTATATTCTAGAAACACTCTGTGAAAACTGCATTTTAAAGGGCTTTAGGTTTCTTGAATGATTGGTGGTGTTGAATTTTTTTCATATATTTATTTGCCATTTGTACATTTTTTCCTGAGAAATGTCTATTCTTCTCAGAATAGACATTGTTGGATTAAGTCTGTGAATTTGGAGGGTCTGAATGTTTTTCAGGTCTTCATATGTTCTAGATATTAGTCCTTTGTCTGAAGAAGAGCTGGTATGAATTTTTTCCCACTCTGTGTGTTATCTTTTTAGAGTTGAAACAATGAGGATAATATATTTAAAATGCATTCATCAGGAAATAAGCAGGAAGAATAAATCATAGTTTATTGGTGAACATATGACATCAGGAACATAAGAATTAAAGAACAACAAAAGAATAAAATCTCTGATCGAATCATAATGGAATTTGTTTTCTATTGGCAAAAGTCACACTGGACATGAAAGTGGTTTCCACACCCTGCTCAGCTTCCCCAGTACCCACTCCATGTAGTGAAGTGTGTATCTTCAGTAGCTGATGCTACAGAACCCAGCAGCCAGCAGCATTTCCCAGGCTGCTCTGAACCGGAATGAGCTGCAGTAAACATCATCCTTTGAAAAGAACTCCTTGGCACTGTGGAACCTGTGCTTAAGGACTATGCCCTGAGTACTAAGGTTAGTTCATCAAGTTTTGTTACAAATAGTTATGGGAACCTAGTCATAGCCATTCCTTTAGTCGTTTACACTTGCAATCTTATCACTGCAACTACATAACTGGTTAATTGTGTCGGAGACAGTAACTCTTTCCCTAAATGATGGTTTCCATCAAGATTTATAGGTCAAATTTCAAGTAGATTCCACTGGTATGTGACCAAAATAATATCTCTGTATGGATGAGATCATGGTTGCTCTCTGTTCAACAAGGTCTGGATCTAACCTATGGGAAGGAGAGTTTCTTCCTTTTGTGAATTTTCTTAACACAAAAGCATCTTAGCATTTTCTTATGGTCATGGTTGCTTCTTCTGTCTGCCATTCCTATATTTTCTAGCACTGACTATTCTTCCTACTGGCCAATTACTTAGAACTTTAGTTTCTATTATAGTTCAAGATCTTTCAGAATAAACTCCCTGTTCAAATTATTCAGTCATCTCTTTCCTCACTGAGACCTAATTGTCATATAACAAATATCAAATTGCCTCATTGTAACATACAATAGTTAATTTGAAATAAGTTTTTGTAGAAAGCATATAATTATTTAAAGACATATTGTATGTGTATGTGTGTGTGAGAGAGATACTTTAATCACTTGTACTCATTGTGTGAAGTGCCTAGTCATGAATTCTTAGTGTAGTTTTTCAATAAATTTGTATTCAAGTGTATTGTTCACTTTTGCATTGCTGTGAAAATAGTAATATTGTCACCCATAACTTTAAGGAGAACAAGTTTATTTGGTTAATGGTTTGAGAGGATCCAGTCCATAGTTAATTGTTTTTAAGACAGAAATGGTATGGCAGGACATGATAGAGGAAATCTGCGTGTCTCATGCCAATTACATAACAGAGGAAAAGAGAGAGAAGGGAGGAGCTGGAAATAAGAATGCACCTTTTCATGCCATACTCCTAGTGAGCTACATCTTTTAAACACACCTTAACTTCTAACAGCACATTTAGGTACAAAATCATCAATTGATAAATATACTAATTAATCTACCACAGTCCCCATGACCCAATCACATTGTAAAAGCTCTATCTCTCAACACATGAGACATGATAACATTTTAGAACCAAAACCCTGTCCCTCAAAAGACTTGCCCATCTCATTATGTAAAATGTGTTTACTCCATGTCTATGAATTGCCAAAGTCTTAACAGTTCCAGCACTGGTAACAGCTCCAGCAGTCCATATTCAAAGACTCCTGTGAGACTCCAAGAAAACTGTAACCTGTAAATATTAAAAAAAAAAAAAGTGAAATAATTTCAACATGAAATGACACTGAGTAAACATTCCCTTTCCAAAAGGCAGGAATATGGGAATAGAAATACATCAGACCCGAGTGATACTGAAATCCAGCAGTGCAAACAATACATTCTGCAATTCCACGTCCAACATGTATTGCAGGCTGGGAAGAGATGTGAGCTCCAAAGATCTTGGGAAGCCCCACATCTACGGGCTTGTCAGGTAAACCTAGCACAGTGTCTATCTGTCTTGGGCTGGCTCTGCTCACTGTTTACACTTTGCTTAACAGATTTTTCACGTTGCTGACATGTCTGTATTCCTGGGGTCTCCATTTTTCCTAAGCGTCACTCTCACAGCATTAAGAATCACACTGTTGACTCCTGGCAGGACTACAGCCCTATCACACATTTTTGTGTGACCTCATGGGACTTTTTTCCTGAAATCTTGCATAAGCCTCTGTGATTCCACACATTAGTATTATATCTGCTGAGAAACCAGCACCATGTGGATTCCAAGGTCTACCACTGGTTCAAGCTCCACTCTATCCCCTTACAATCAGGTATAGCAGCTTGTGAATGACTGACTGAGTAAATTTGGTGAAATATCTCCATAGATGTACCTGAATGAGCAGGGTCCTCTGGGAGTTATCTTCTCAAAACAAAGTCTTTTAAATGAGTTTACCCTTTATACATTTAAGCTTGCTATGGGTAGAATCTAGTTATTTTCTGAGAGCCTTCTAGACATCTTTTATATTGCCTTGAAGTAAACAATTTGGTTAATCTTAAAAATTCCACCTCTGAACATATAAGGCATTTGGGTGACATTATAGATCCCAGAATAACATCAAATCTATCTTCTTTCTCTGCCTTCTCTGTTTTCCCTTCTATCTGTTTTTTTCATTTGCTTTTTTAAAAAAATCTTTTCTTACTTCTTTTAACTTGAGGATTGAGGTAGAAAAAATAATATAATATGAAATGTTTGTATGTGGCCACTCTTGCCCTTAAAACCAATACTAGACAAGAGCACAAGACAAAGTGAAACTATAGATTAACATCCCTGAGAAACAAAAATCCAAAAGTTATCAACAAAATACCACCAAAATGAATCTAACAGCACGTCAAAATATAATATAGTATCAAGTAAAATGTATCTCAGATGTGCAGGGAAGGCTCACATATGTAAATCAAAAACATACAACAAGGCCGGACATGGTGGCTCACACCTGTAATCGCAGCACTTGGGAGGCTGAAGCAGGAGGATCACTACAAGTTCAAGGCCAAGCTGGGCTACATAGTAAGTTCAAGACTGATCTGAACTGCATAATGAGACCCTGTCTCAACAAACAAATAAACAAATAACCCTATAAAACAGTAGATCAACAGAGTTCAAGACAAATAGCATGTGATAATTATAATATATGCAGAAAAAATTACATAAAATTCTACTTTATGATGGAAACTCAATAAATTAGGTATATAAGCAATGTACCTCAACACAATAAAAGCTATATGTGAAAAACCAAGGTCATACTAAATGAAGGAAAGCTAGAACATTTCCTACGTGATCTGGAATAACACAAAAGTATCTGTTTTCAGTGCTCTTTGATTTTTAACTTTAAAATTTTTTTAAGGATGAATTTCTTCTAGATTTTCCAGTATGCTGTCATATGTTTGTTCCCAACAGTAGCTAACATCCCTTTGGTATTTCTGTGTTGTAACATCTTTATTTAGAACATATTTACAGTAGAAGACGTTTATATTCATCCCACAGAGTAGGTACACGTAGCTAATGCCTCTTGTTTTCTTTCTTCACTGCCCTTTTTCTTCCCACCCACCACCACCCCTCACCCTCTAAATGCCCTTCCCCATTTTTCATTCTTGTCATTATTATTCTTAGCTCATGATTGTGACCCATGATGTTTACATTCATTGAGGTTATTCAGTTCTCCTCTTGGCTAACAGTTATCTATGCTGTTTTTCGTTTCAAACCCTAGCACTTCATTTTATCTTTCTATTGCTTTATTTGTTTCCATGTGGATGATTTTGTTCTGATCCTTGTTACTTTTCTCCCACTAATTACAGGTTCATTTGTCCTTCCTTTTTCTAGTTCTTTAATGTTTTTCTCTTTTTTGATGTAGGCATTTGCTGCTAGCAAAGTCTTTCTCATACTGTCCCTTTTCCTGTACCCCACAGGTTATGTCATGTTGTATATCCTCACTTCTTCCGAAAAGTTTAATTTATCTTTTGATTTCTTCCTTGATTTCATTGCTCATTAATTAAAGAATGTTGTCTCATTTTTATACATCTGTAAATTTTGTAAAGTTCCACTTATTGATTTGTAGTTTATCATTTATTCTGTGAGAACTTATAATTGCATTTTCTTCAAAAAAAATTGACACTCATTCTGAGGCCTAATATATATTAGATAAATGTATCTATTGGGAACGTTGAGAGAGCTGATGAAAGGAATGTGAGTTCCAGATGGAATAGAATACCATTACACACTGGTTAGGTCTATTTTGTCCACAGTATAGCTTAGCATCAACATTTCTATGTTGGATTTTTCTGGATGCTAGATCCACTAACGAAAGGAGGGGTGTTGAAATCACCATTTATAACCCTGTGAGAGGCCATCTTTCCCTTTACATGTAATACTGCTGCTTTATATAGTTGGATGTCTACCTTTGGGTGCATAAATGTTTATTACTATTGTTTCTTCTTATGAAATTAACGTCTTTGCCACTAGGTAGTGGCTTTCCCTTTTATCGTTTTTGACTTAATTTTCTTTAGGAAAACATAGTGCAGCTCATTGTCAGCATTCATTTACTTTTCATGGCATCTTGTAAATAAGACATCACTACAGAAAGAGTATTATAAATAGGATGATCTCTTTTATTCCAAATAATATAAATGTACTGCAGTGAGGAAAAAAATAGTAAAAGGGAGCTGTTTCATGGGAAATTTTGAGGGTAATGTTGGGCTGTAATATCCAAGTTATCTCCAAGTAAATGCTGTAGACACAAGAGTTGTCTATGAGTATTCTAGGGACAATCAGAAAGCAGGCCAAAGTTGATTTTATCTGATACAGGTATGGCTTCTCTTGCTCAATCCTGGTTTCTACTTACATAAAGCATTTTTTGCACAACATTTCACGTTTTGCCTATGTGACTCTTTACAGGTGAAGTGAGTTTCCTGAACCATCACACACAGTTGTGTCTTACTTATTAAAGCCATCCAGATTCTTTTGATGAGGGAATTTATTGAGAACCATACTTAATTCTCATGGCCAACAGCCCCATGTCTCACCACTGTTACACAGTTCTGATACATGGGTGTGGAAATCGTACTCTACTCTTGGCCCCCATTGATGCTGTGTGTACACAGCAAATGTGAAGATGCATTGTGTGACACTACTGGGTGGTGATGAAATTTGCTGTCTTACACTGCTTCTCTGGTGTCTAGTGAGAAGGAGTGTTAGGACATCTCAACATCAGGCAAGACTAGAAGTAAGTCAGAACTCACTTTGCTTCATCCAGTGTCTACTGGCAAGGTGGGAAATAAGCCATAGGTTTAGCTTATGTACTTGTTTCTTATTGATGTGTGTGTGTGTGTGTGTGTGTGTGTGTGTGTGTGTTTGTGTGTGTGGTGTGTTCATTGGTCAGTTGGGACAGAGTGGTAACTGTCTAAATATATGCATTCTTATGAGGGTCTTTCTTTTCTACTGCTTTAGACAGAAAGAGGAAGTACTTTCAGGTATTTTTATTTGTGTCCATGTGTGTATCTGTGTGTGTGCATGTGTGTCCATGTGTGAATTTATGTGTGTCTATCTGTCTGCAGCTGCCAGCATTTTGGCATGTCTGGCTTGACCAGTATCCAGTCTGTAGTACATAGGAGGATAAAAAGAAAACCTAGGTAACATATTGTGAAGTTATTCTTCAAGAGATCAAGATCCCTGGCCAATGTCACATTTTCTATCTCAGAGTGTTCTTTGGTGTATATTTGTTGTTCAAAGCGCTCAACTATAATTAGTGGAAAGAAGAGAGAACATACCTAGAAACTGAAAATATGGTGTTTTAGAAGGAAAATCATTTTCAGTACAAGATTGCAAAAATATGTAAGAAAAATATTCGAGAACATTGAGAATTCTTCTCCTTTGGTTCTCTTCCTGAGGATTTGCAATCTAATTATCCTTAGAAATTAGACAGGAGACATTGCAAGATGTACATTGTACTTATTGATATATAACTATCATTTCTCACTCCACCATGCCTCTTTTCATATTCTGTTATTACAACAGGTTATAAATAAATAGATTTCTTCACGGCCAGAGTTAAGCCAGACAAATCCGAACGTAGGTTGATTTTTTTCTGTGCTGACTTTCAACTGCTTCCTGCTATCTTTTCTTTTTGGTAGATTTTTCTTCAATAGATATCCAAAGTTGTTTTGTGACCTCTATTTCTATGTATTTCTTCTGTTGAAGATGGTAAACTATCTGTGACATGTGAAAGTCTTTCTATCTCCATTCATTCTTTCGCTCAATTAAATGTGCTTAACCTATGTTTCTTTCTCTAGAGGCTCTTTTTGACAGCTAATTATCTAATTCAAGCTGATATGACACTGGGTTGTTAAACCTCCCAAGTCATTTACTTTGATTTAACAAAGATTTTTCTGAAGGCCATGTTGTAACTCAAAGGAATTTTCAAAACAGGAATATCAGGGACACTGCTATGCCCGTGAGGTGTAGGAGTATTAGAGAGATTGATTTTATGTTTAAAATGTCCAGTACCTCAAAACCCTTAACTTATATGTGTGCACGGGCCCTAATTTAAGAATACTTTTGCACAATCACATACCAGGTAACCAGAATATTTTGAGGGAAAATCAGCATTCTCGTTCCTTCTATTTTCCTCTGACACATAGTGATATTTTTTATAACAGGATGTGTATAGACTCATGGTCCCATAAGATTGTATCACCTACTCATGTAGTACCATTTTATTTTATATAAGGACATATATAGATGTTATATCAACAAAATCATCTACCAATGCATTTATCAGAACATAGCTCATCAAGTTACACACAACTGTATACTGGTGCATTGGTAGTATGTATTGGTAATATCTTGGTAATGTATTGATAATATCTTCAGAAAGCACATCACTGGCAAATAAAATTTGTCCCTCTACTTTACTGTACTTCCTCCCTTTCCCTGTTTTGAATTGTCATTAGACCTTATTTTAGTCGCCACAAGACACAGTCCTAAAATTCTGATAGGATAAACAGAAGAGAGCTAGTTACTGGTGGCCATAAAATCATTGTTACCAGCCTCTCCTTTACAGCTTCTTCGGCTGGAAAGTACTATAAAGTGAGAATTCTTGTAATGACAAACAAAGAAGAGTTTTTGTGAACCAAAGGGGAACAGTAGCTATTTAAATGAGTTAGTCGTTTCACTTTTCTAACTACCTCTGCTTGACTTCCTCCCTCCCTCTACTTCCATTACTCCTTTCTTCTCATCTCCTTTCTTCTCTCACACCAGCACCCTGCTGACTCTCTCTCACCCTCCTTCCTCTTATATCCATGTATGCTTTCGTTTAAAGAAGACAGAATTGGTCATTGATAATGAGTCCTACCATGAAGTATAGGAAATAATGAGTAGTGAATCACGAATTTTAAATAATTAATGATGTGAAATTGTCATTCTTGGTAAGGGTATTTCTCCATCTTTCACAGTACCGTGGTTTAGGTTCTGCAACATTGACTTAATGAAATATAAATGATTTTCAACAGCTACACTTTAGAGCATAATTTTAGCCTAAATTCTCCTCCATTGGATTGATTTGTTTTGCACATTCTATCCATTGAAAAAGGCAGGTATGTTTTCAAAGGATTTCCAATGAGAAAATATAGATAAGGAAAGCCTTACAAACATATCTTTAGCAATTTTCTTTGGGAAAAGATCACCAGCACATATATTTAAGAATTGGGGTGTTTTAGCTATTCTTTCACCATTAGATAATAATTTCTTATTAAGGGAAGATTCAACTCACCTTAAATTATTTTGTCTAAGAATAATTTATACTTTCATTGATCCTCTACTATATCTAAGCCACCACATAAGAAAATTATATAGGTGACAGTAAAAACAGAACATTTATAAAAGTATATTTACAATTTTATTTTCAGCATGGAAGAAACTGAGGTTCACAGGAGTTAAAGTACTTTTCCATAAGTCACAGCTGCAAATGTCACAGGTAGAAGGCAAATATAATTTTGTCTGACTTGTTCCATTACCTCTGGCTGCTTTTCCAACTGTGGAATGGAGTTAAGTACAAATTGTAGCAACACTTCAGAGGCCCCCCCCAAATCCTGCCTTAAATTTGTAATCTCAGAGTGAACTCAGTGGCGAGACCTGCCTATGTGTATCCGACAATGTGAGAAGTAGCCATTAAGAGTTACTGGTCTAAATATGTCCATCTGAATGATGAAGAGATCTTGTTAACTTTGCTCTTACACTTGCCGACAGCCACCCCTATGTCTCCTCTCCCTCACAGTGTTCTAGAGAAAAGGAGAACCAAGGTTATTCACTTTCACCAATGCGTCTGTCTGATCAGCTCTGCTGAAGGATTTAGCAGGAGAGTGGATCGAATGCAACTGCAAAAAATCAGATTTGAGGATTATCTATGGATTTCATTTTCTAACTTTCCTCAAGATAATGAAAAGTTGGACATATCTGTATCAAATTTATCATCTTTCAAATAGCTTATTTATTTATTAGATTTTCTATAACATATCCTCTCTAGATAGGAGGAGGCATTTTAAAATATATCCTCTGAAACTGTGGCATAATGTCCATAAATGACATTATGAACAATATTTTTACATGATCATGTTTAAGATCAAGAATACTCTAAATGTTACTGAACATATTTAAGAACTGAATTTTTATTTTGAAGTGTCATAATTACATTAAATGCAAAATATAGCTAAAACAAATTTAACTTTACTTTTTTTCCTATTTTTATAAAATCTCTTTTATGGTAACTTTAAAATTAGCTTAAAATTCTATTTTTTCAGTTCATGGATGAGTAGCAAAAGGAAGATATGTGTAAGTGTGTATTTTTCAAGAAAAATAATTTTAAGTGTACATTCATCAATGTAATAAATCCAATTTTATCAATATCTATGAACATAATATGAACTGAAAGGCTTTTAAAATGGCTGGGGATTCATCTCAGTGGCACAGTGCCTGCCTGGCAAGCACAAGGTTGTGAGTTCGATTCCTGGTACTGGAAGAAAAACAAAAACAACGCAGGTTGATTAGACAAAATGGGTAGTGCTAAATAAATTAGGTTGATTAGATAAATTGTCTTGATAATTTTATACATTATTATACTTTAAGCTTTCTTATTTTTAATATCAAATTTGTTCATTTAAACTCAAATTAGTAAACAATTCTAGCATTCAGTCAACTGACCAAATGAAATTCAACAGATTTTTGCCTCTGAATAAAAGCAAAATGTGTGTCTATCCTGACCTATCTTCTAAGTAAGTAACAATGGGTTTGATCACTGAAACTGTTAAAGAAAAGATTCTAATCATTAGACTGTATCATCCAAAGATGATTTCAGAACCAACAATACTGCTGTAAATAAAAGTGATTGAAGAACTAAATAACATTGTACAAACTGAATCTGTAGGCATGGTCAATTTTTCCGTGATCATTAGAATTAAATTCCAAATAGCCAATTGTGTTTTTCTGTTCAATCACACTTCAGCCATTGATCAAACCCATGGTTACTTACTTAGAAGATATTTGTAGACTACTTTATTTTGTATTATTACCTTCCCACATTTTGATGCAAGCTCCTCTTACAGTGTATCTTATAACCAGAGCATACTCCTCAAGTCCATTAAATATAATTCCTGTGTTTTCCTATTAGGTTTTCCTATTAGGTTTGTGATGTGTGATCGTCCTTTTAAGGTTCATGGGGTAGAAACCTCATCTTCAGTGTGGTGATGAGAGAGGCAATAGGTCCTTAACAAGTAGAAGTTCTCATAGGACACTGAGTCATTTCTCCTGAGTGAGTTATTATAAAAGCCCCCATCCGATCCCTTAGTTGCTCTTTGGCTTCCTGTCCAGTTGATTCCTTGCTGCTCCATGTTCTCCTGTCCTTGTAACACCTATCTCCTATGCAGTCCTGACCTGGTTTCTCCAGCCGCTGTTCTCCCCCTCATTGATGGCTTATTTAGATTAGGAAAAAATAATGAGTCACTAGCAGACCATCCTGTCCTTTCCCTGTCCTCTGCAGGAATTCCTGCACAGTTGTTCTTCCTTTATCCTTTTGCCTTGCTTCCTGATTCTATCAATAAAAAGCCATACAGGTTTCAGTTCAGGACTGCTTTCCTGATATTCTCACACTAAGGAGGCTCTGGCAAGTACTCCTTCTAGATATCTGGAGTTAAAACTGTACTCTAGCCTGAGTAATCTCTTGTCCTTTGCAAAGCCATGGTCTAGTACAGTGACAGGTATCAAGCAATTAACATCATTTTATTCATCATTTAATTTTCAAAGCTTCTCTAAATATTATTTACATTTTAGCTATTAAAAAGTGGGTGAATTAAAAATTTAAAAAACTCAGTCAATACTTTCCAAAATATCTATAACCTAGGTGATAGATGGGTCAAAGCCATAAAATAATATCTTATGCATCACTCTACTAGTCAAATGGGAAGATAGAAACAATTTATTTTTGAAAATCAGCACAATAAAGAGATTATAAATCATGTCTCTCATATCAGTGTTTAATTCCAAAGAAGTTTATAGGGAATTGTGTACTTAAAATCACCTCAAAACTCTAAATAAATTGATATCTTTTGACTTCTCGATTCAATATAAGGTACGATCTTACTTATCCCATCAGAACATTCATCTTCCCCTATACAATAAATACTGAGTAACTTCAGGATATTTTGATCGATCATTTCATGAGTGGTAATTACACAAAGGGCTAGAAAATCCCTGTGAATTTTCATCAGACAGAAAATATACACATTATAAATTTACCAATCACATTTTATTCTAAATAGTCCTTTATGATCTTCAGTGAGTAATAAAGAAAGAGTTCTAAAGCTAACAGAAATACTTGTTTATATCATTTTATGTTTGTGAGGATAAAATCAAAACACATTGCTTTTAACTTTGCCTCGTACTCTGTACTTATATATATATAATGTATGATAAAATCACCACCTTTTGTTATTAATCATAATTTCCTAGTTAATGCATTAAAGATTATTTTCAAGAGACAATAATGTCTTCAGCAATAATGAAATTAAGATTATGGAATAAAAAACCTAGCAAGAGGAATTTTGTTTTCCTTAAAATTTATGTTGAGTAATTAAGACTTTAATTCCAAAATTTTGGGTGATTAAGTTGTGTGATGATTTCCATTTAAAAAATCATAAACTTCTAGAAATGGAAAACAGTTTAAAATCATTTAATCTGGTTTCATTTTGCCAGTTATAAAATTTAAGTACTGAGAAATGAGTAGTGATGAAAGTCAGAAATCTAGGTATTGGTAGATTTTAGGAAGAACTCAAAATTTGTACTTTTTTTCTATAATTCACTGTTCCTCAAGTAGCTTGAGACAAAACAGACAGATTATAAATTGGAAAGAGCTCAATTGTTCAAAAAGAAATTAAAGGTACTCATTGAAGTTTTGGCAAAAGCCAAACATGGACACAGAGCACTCTATAGATGTTTGGTATCATCAAGTCCTCACAATCGTATTCTTAGCCACTATTGTTAATAACTCAGTGAAGGACAGAAAACTTAGGCCACCTAAACAATTAATTAAATGTTCCTAAGTCACAAAGCTAATAAACGTTAGTGAAATAGTTGGAAGAAAAAGACAATAACTGTATGTCCATTTTAATTTGTTATTTATAAACAAATCCTCATCTAGGGCACCTATCAAAATAGGTGATGTGTAACACTCCTTTTAACCCGTGTTGACCATGCCCAAATCTACCAAATAACTAAAATTAATAAAAGCTATTTCTATATATAAATTTTACAACATTGGCGATGCATCAGAGAGAATAAAATCCTCTAATCATTCAGGTCTCACTCATGTAGCCAAAATGTATTGACCACAACTGACTCAAGTTGTTACCTACTATTACTTACCTCCACACTGCAAGTGTAAGAACAACATAGAATGAAGGTAGTATTTCTTTTTCTCAATTTTTAAACTTTTCTCTCAAAAATAAGTTAAATATAATTAGTTGAAGATGTTAGTCTGTGGGGAAAAGGCCACAAGAATGGTGAAAATATGTGTATTATCTGAGGCCCATGTTTAAAAAATAGTTTGTGGAATACAGTGAAACAGCATATAATTTCCCGTTTTATCAAAATTAGTGGGTTTTTTCACTGTTATCCTGAAGAAAGTCTGGTTTTGTTGAAATTTCCAGTAACAAAAATGTGCCTGTGGGAGCAGATCATGGTCATTTGCCCAATGAGACCAGAGATTGTACTCAAACCTCAAAAGCTGGCTGATGCTAAGAGGCTTCACCTCTGTCTTATTTCTTCATTGGAAAGTAGAAAAAACAATGGTAACTATTTCCTAGAGTCGTTTTGAAATGATATGACATTGTGATCAATGCTAGGTGTAGGGTTAGTGCTACACAGATGCAATTTCCAGATATATATGAATTTTAGTAAGGCATACTAATAATTTCTACCTCATTTCCAAGCTTATTTGTAATTTTATTAATAACTTGGATGGTACATTTTATTTTTTGGAGACATTTCAGATGTTTTCATAAGAAAGCAAGATATGCTGTCTGTTGATAACTTTAATATTGTGTTCTGGCTAATGTTTACTGACTGAAAGAAGTTATATTACAACTGATATTCCATCTGTCACTTGAGAGCCAGAATTCTCATTTTGATTAAAATAATTAATTTCTAGAGTGGGTAATATGCACAACAATATTAACTGGTGGACATTCTACATCATGCCAGCATGGCTTTCATGCTACAACATTTGGAAAATTGCAGATCACAAATACATAAATTAGTTTTTTTTAAATTTGGAACAATATGAAAAGCTGCTTCTGGCTTTTATTTTTGACATGAAATTATTTGTTGCATAAGTTTCACTTCAGCCTAAAAGACTCTGACTTCAGCAATTCTGAGTATGTTTATGTAATAAAGGAAAGAGACTTGCAGGGTGTCCTGAGATTTAACTCAGTGAAATGAAAGCAAAAGTCCAACATACTCATGTGACCAAAAGTCAGAGTTTTACAGCTTGACGCCTCCTTTAACCTCCTTCGGGCACCCAGGGGCACATGCTACAAGCTTAAAGAGTAAAAATGTGAACCCTTTAAAGGGCAAAGAAATGAACTCTTTGTCTTAGCAGAATGTCTAGGAACTGGAGAACACAGAATTTCAGTCATTTCAATGGGATCACTGAAAGTGGAAATTGGGAGAGAAAATTATTTTCCTCATGCAAGTGAGAAGATCTTGCAAATCACCTCAGAGGCTGTTAGACTCAGCTGCATGAAAAGCAGAATAGCAGAGGAGATTCAGGTTGCCCAGGAAATGGAGTCAATTGTCCCCAAAAATGAAGACTAAAAGAGTCACCAGATGGTCTAACAGGAACCAGGATGGTAGAGAAGGTGCAGTTCATGGGCAGGAGCAAATGCTGACAGAAGGAAGCAGAAGTTCCCAGCCCATAGTTGCTGTTAGTTTTGGGGTTTGCAAGGGAATAGATTTAATGCAGGACACAAATTTATAGGGTTATCTTAGAATATTCACTCAAAAAGTTAAATACAGAAGAGTGTGAGAGATCTCTTCTCACGCTAGAGACCTGGACCCCATGCCTGGATCCCATAACAGTGTCCCACAGGAGGCCAGCTGGAGGCCTACAGCCCAAGACACAGTCTGATGCAAGTTATGCATCAAGGATCTGCAGTGGAAAGGTCCAGGGCCCAGTGGTGGAAACTAGAAATTCTACAACCAGAGGGACAAAGGATTTGTGCCAGCAGGCTGAGGGATCTGCACTGGAGCCAGGAAGCAATGCTAAGGACAAAGGGAAAAGAAGACCAAAGCTCCCGGGATGAGAACAGCACCCATCTCTGGCAATGAGAAGGATCCAAACACCAAACATGAGAACAGCTGAGTTCATAGTAGGAGAATCAGCTACAGCAAAGCTACACCTGAGAAATCAGCAGCACACACTCTTCCCCTCCCATTCTTCTTTTATGCTATTCAGGCAACTTTCCTCAGGCAGGTCTTCCGTCCCCAGAATCACGCTGACTTGGTTCAGCTGGGCGTTCCCACTTTAGTTGACCATTAATTATTCAGGCATAGATATCTATCTATTTAATTTCTACTCTTCTGTCCTTTGACTGGACATTAAAATAAGCTTACTGAGCACTAGTGTGATATAGAGCCCGATTTGCAGAGGAAGAAAAGAGTTAACTTAGGCAACAGGAATTCTCAGCCATGACTGATATGTCTTCAACAGGAAACAACTCACCTGGAAATAAATCTATCATTTTCTCATAATGTGGAATATTGATTATGTGAAGCTTCTTAGCAGGTATTCAAGAAAATGAAAACATATGCTAGGATGTGTCTTTCTAAAAGTATGTACAAAACTGAAAACATTAATAGTTTTTCTCCATTCTGTACAATTATAGTTGAAGATTTTCTTGCTTTAATTTTAGGAAATTGAGTTTCAGAGAAATTTAGTGTATGAAGCCATTTTCATAGTATTATTCTAATTGCTGCATGGTTTTATTGTTAGGTAAATGAGAAATATGGAAGAGATGTAATTTTTCTGCCAATGACTGAGTATTACTAAGCAGCGTACTAATGTGCTTTCTTTATACTTTTCACAGATTTGTGCTGGTGGAGCAAAACAAATCCCGAATAACTAATATTATAGGAAATATTCAGGCAGCTATAATTTAACCCTCTCAAAAACACCCTGAATAGTGGATGCTGTTATTTTAATTGAAAAAAAAAAAGAGAAAATTCACATGAAAGCTTATTACTTTTCCAGTTATAGAGTATTAGAGCCAGTGTTAAGAAAGACAAGCAGAGCATGGTCTGTAAGTCCCATAAACTTTTGAAAGTTTATAGCAAGTGGATCCAAATATCCAAATTAATGTATTAACAGGACCCCATCTTGAACACAAATTATAAAGGGCTGGGTCTGTAGTTCAGTGTGAAGGCCCTGAGTTCAATATCCAATATTGAAATAAAGAAAAATCTGAGTAGCTGAATGAATCTCAAAATTGACGTTTAATTTCATGTATCATTTAGTTACACTATCTTTTTCATTCATTTTTTTTTTGTTTTATGATAAGCAGTGTCCCTTTAAAACTTCCACTATTTGGAATATCAGTGTGAAGAAAGAGGACAAATTTCTGTTAATTAAAAAAAAATCCTTTGATATACCATTGTTTAAAATAGTTTTCATTTAATATAGTCTCTGTATTGAACTGTTCAGGTAATTTTATTATTATTTTACAAATACTATCTCTTCCCCTTGTGTTTGATATGATGGAAAGGATTGCATATGGAAATGATGTCCACAGGTGTCCAAAAGACTTTTACTAGCCGGGCGCAGTGGCGCACACCTGTAATCCCAGCACTTGGGAGGCTGAGGCAGGAGGATCGTTGCGAGTTCAAGACCAGCCTGGGCTACAAAGTGAGCTCAAGGCCAGCCTGAACTGCATAGTGAGACCCTGTCTCAAAAAATACCAAAAAAAAAAAAAAAAAGATTTTTACTAATGTCTACTGTTGGTCACTAAATTTGTCTAATACTCAATTTGTGTGACTCTTCACACCTGACTGCAGAATCATACATAAGTATGCTTTTTAGAGCTATATCCCCAGACTCTTGCTACAGGGGTGTTATTGTTCAGATTCTAACCCCTGGATAGAGTTCAGCGAATTTCACCAGTGCTTCTTACACTTCCATGCCTCTTACCAGGCACCAGCTATTGTCTTGCTTTGCTTTTCCATGTATTCAATGCATAGGAAGCCAGGAAACCACTACAAATGCATCTGTCCAGGTCTATGTAGTGGTGACACAGCATGACCTCACCACACCACTTATAGGAAATAAGGACATCTAGATCTCAGCCAAAAAGTTTCAAATACCCTGTGTACATGAGAAAGCACAGTAAAAACTCGCATGTATTTGGGCCTCATTGTATTTTCCAGACTATTATGTGCCTTGCTCTCATTTTATTGAACTATTGAATTAAACCAAATTTGGCTCCAAGGTGTCGATGTACCATGAGTTTCTATGTAGTAAATTGCCACCTAATTTAAGATTATGTGCTTGCAACAAGTAGAAGAGCCTCAGTCAAATCATAGCTTCAATTATTCCTAAACTGAAAATGGAATAGTCTATGTTCATAGGAAGCAAATTTTTCATCACATCACGCCGCAGTGACAGAAACACCCAGCTCCAACCAATCAATCTGTTTCTCTACATCCCCATTTTTCTATCTGTAAATACTCCCTGACCAGATTGCTGGGTAGAGTTCTTGAATTTCTCCTGGTTCTGACTGCTGCTTGATTCGTATCTTACTCTTTACTCAAATGAACTTTATTAAATTTAATTAGCCTAATATTTTCTTTTAATACATTCATAGACCCAGAGACCAGTGAACACACTCTTAAGCTGACTTAATCCCCAATACTTCTTCCTTTGATTTTCCTGAATACCAACAAATCCTTCAATTTAGTGGAGGTTTCTTCTATTTATTTCCCAATATTATATTTTGTGTTTCTACTGAAAACCATAAAATCTAAATAGCTTAAGATGCAACAGAAAAATAAAATCAGAAGTCACCTGTCAGAGAAAATTTTTACTTTTCCGTGCTTAGGATAGTCCTAGATATTTTAAACATCCAAAGGAAATTGACGAATATATTTCCTCCCATTTGATTCTAGGACAGTTTCCCTCTTGCTGAATCTCACATTCACACTCAGATTCTGTATTTTAATTTACAATTTGTATTTCCATGCTTTGTAGCTTAATTTTAAATTACTATTTCCTCTCTCAGCCACAAGCAGATTAAAGCCATGGACTGGGGAGCGAGTGTTCCCTGAAAACAAGACACAAAGAAAACTATGTGAATAATTCATAAAAAAAAGGACAGATCAATTACAAAATGTGTTTTCTAGCAATTAAAAATCCGGCCGGGGCTTCCTGCTAAATGTTCTCCTAAGTTCTGTGTGTTCTCTAACTTGATCACTTTACATTATTTGCCTTCTAGAAATGCCACAGTAACTTTAATTTATATATATATAATTTCTGAATTTTGATTAAAATAGTTTGTGCCCCATGTGAGAATTTGTTCCATAATTTTAGAACTAAATTTGCTCCTCCATTTCAAATAGTGACTGTGTAGCAGGTATGATTCAAATTACTTTCTTTTAGGAACTTACAATCTTCTCTAGATACAATTTTCTCTGCATGACCAGACAATAAATAATCAAAGCTTTATGAATTTAACCAGTCTGGTACATTTCTTCTTATTTTCCTTTTCTTGTTTTCCTCTGTACCTTTTCTACAATTTAAAAGTTAAAAATTCTGTAGCTCCCAGACGTGTAGATTTTGCTGCAATTTCCCCAATGTGAGATAGTTTGCTGGTTCCTGTCTTAGTCAAGAGTATGTAAAGTAAACTCACACACACATACACATACATACATACACACACAGAGTGAATATCAAGATAGAAAAATGAGTATATGGCTATATTAGACAGAGATTCAAACCAAATGACTTAATTTGGAAATGATATTTGGAACAACACCTTGAATGCAGCAAATGAAGTAATGAAGTCATGTAAAGATCGCAGACATTACCACTTTAGGCAGAAGATATATCACATAGAAAGTTTATTAGAAAGCAAAAGTGTATGACTTGAATGGAGTAAAGAAGAGTGTGTGATTAAAGATAAGATCAGAGATGAAGATTAAAATGACAACATATATAATATTATAGGCTTTGTTAGTTACTTTGTTGTTGCTGGGACAAAATAACCAATAACCAAAAATTCACAGTTCATAGAGGTTTCAGCTCCAAGATAGGGTGGTGTGGCAGAGAGGAAACAGTCCATGGCAGGGAAAAAAATAAGACCACATCAGCAGCAAAGTAGCAAAACAGCAGCCACAAGCCTCTCTTTCCTTTTTATCCTACCCAGACAAATCCTTTTGGGTGGTGTCATCCACACTCAGGTTGGGCCCTCCCATTACTCACACTTAAAGCTATGATAATAGCTGCGATGACTGTATTGCTGATGTCTAATGGTGCATTAAAATGCACAGTTAGCACAATTTTTTATGTTCTGATCGACTTTGCATGCTTGTGTCTGGTGGTCTGAGCAACTGATTTGAAGGTAACAATATGCAATGGAATTACAATGATGAACTCCTACGATCTTGTCTAGTAAAACTCTAATATCTCTAATGTTTTATTGAAGAACTATTTTCTTGATCTCTTTAATGGTTTGATCAGTTTTTCATTCTTACATCTGATAACCTGAGCAATGTAGTTGAGGATAGCGGTATGCAATGTAATAACCACTGTTGATTTGTATTTGTCTTGAGACCCTGTATCACTTTGAATGCCTTTGCTTTGATTTGTTTATGTTCATGATACTGGTATGCTGCTACTGTTCTATTTTTGTTTGTTTGTTTGTTTCTCATGTATTACTCTCTTTAAAATAAAAAAAAAAACTAGGATAAATCAACCAGAGGACTAATTAGTTATCAATCATATCCTTAATCTACAATCACACAACCAAGATCCAACTACCTCCAAAAAGCCCCATTTATGAATGAATGAGGCTTTGGGAGGGTATCTAGATATGAACCATAACAGGCAAAGATAAATACTGTGGATTTATTCTAAGAATAATGAAATCAGGTTTTGTTTTGTTTTCCGGTACTGGGAATCGAACTCACGACCTCGCACTTGCCAGACAGTCACTGTGCTGCTAAGCTAAATTCTCAGTCCTCTAAGAGTAATGGAAAACCACTGGAAGGGAAATGAACCTAAGCCAGGAGTTATAGAGCCTTAGAGAAGGCAGGTAATGGAATCTTGATAGCCTGCAAAACCATACGTGTGTCCCCTGCCAAGAACCTGTGTCAGTAGATCCAGCACAATGTGAGTGCACCAGTGCTTCCTCACCCCACACTGACCCTCTATGCTCAGCATAATCAAACACTGCTACTTTCTTCACTTCTGTTTTCCCTTTCACATCTAAAGTTCTAAAACCTTTAGTAAAAAAGATGGATATATACACAGATAGACAGAGGGTAGGTGATAAAAAGATATATATATATATATATATATATATATATATATAGACATATATAGACATGTAGATACATAGACATACCAATACAAAAAAAGAAATGAAATCAAAGAGAGAGAGAGAAAGGAACAAAGAAAGAAAGAAAGAAAGAAAGA
>NW_004955406.1:26154366-26189875 GCF_000276665.1 Chinchilla lanigera | reverse complement strand
GAAAGAAAGAAAGAAAGAAAGAAAGAAAGAAAGAAAGAAAGAAGGAAAGAAGGAAGGAAGGAAGGAAGGAAGGAAGGAAGGAAGGAAGGAAGGAAGGGAGGGAGGGAGGGAGGAAGGAAGGAAGAAGGAAGAAAGGAAGAAGTACACAGGCAGAGACAGTGATTTCATAACGGAAAAACAAATTAACTTTGCTCATTGACCTAAATGGTCAATAAATTGAAGACTGATAATTGGTCTTAAATGTGCTATGCACTTTGACTAAGGATCAGATAAATGGGGAGAAAGAAAATAGTTTGAATAGAGGCATATAGGATACAGCAGAAACACTGGGCACAACTCTGTTGAAAACTTTGCAACAAAGTAGAGAAATATGAATCTATAGGGAAATGTTTCTATTTAAGGAGAAAACAACAATATAAACAAATGTGATACTCATAAACCAGTCGACATGGATTGACGACTTGTATGTCAAAGATGGCTATGGAAAAATGTTTCAATTTAGTGAGGAGTGAGGAGGGTATTGTCCCATCCTCTTTCTGACCCTCAAACTTCCCCTTCTGCTATAATCTTTACTGGCATAAATAATTGGGAAACATATTCCTATAAAGCTTTCTATTTTCTATTTTCTTTATTTTTATTTTTTACTTTCCTCATATAGAAGGATAATTTCTCCTAAACACTAAAATCCCTGAAAAAAATACCCTAATGCAATTTTTAGAAGGTAGTTATCAATATTTGGCTGATTATGATTCTCATATGGATCATAGTATTTTACTTTTTTGTGCAACTCTTAGCACTTAATTAGGAAATTATGAGGAATAATCAGGACAACTAGTTGAACAGACTGAGCTTTGATTTTTTTTCATTGATTTTTCTTCTGTGTCATTTCTTACCTGCTTATCAGTCATAAGTACTAATGTATAAATATCTTAAAATGAGTACATTTCCTAATCTGAATATTTTCTAAATAGAATAGTAGTGGTTGAATTTTACAAGTATTGTCTGATAAGGCAGAGAATAACATGATAGGAAATTGAGCTTTTGAAGCCAACTCCCATTGTTCAAATATATGTGGCAACTGATTGTTCTATTAAGAACAGGGAGTTCAAATGCCTAGACCAAGTATTTAATTATGAGTCAAAAATAATTTAGTGGTGCCTCGGTACAGAGTTTAATAATGGCACACCAATTTGCATTTAAATATTGGCAAGCTCATTGCCTTATAAGAAAGTCTATTCAGCTATAAAATAAGCAGTTGAAGAAACACATCTGGTTGATTAATAACTGGGAAAACTCCCAGTGCTATGAAGATAAACTATCAGCACCACCACACATAGAATTGCACAAAAGTTCTTTGGCCAGTGTAATTAGTTTATCAAAATACATAATTTAGAAAACTTCACAAATATAATTCAATATTTTTAAACAGTAAACATTTCTATAAATGACCTATCCTGTTAAAATCTTAAAAAAAAAACCACCCCAATAAATTAAAAATATGTTTCCCCCAAAAAAATGGAAATATAATTTTTCTATTAAATATTATTTATCTGATGTAGCCGAGGAAACTTATTGCATTTTTCCCCTTCAATCTTTGCTTGGAAAAGAAAGAGTAAAAGCTCTTTGTTCAAAACTAGCAAAGTGTATAAACTAATTTACTGCACGGATGCTTATAACTGATGATTCCTGCTCATTTAAGAGCACTATAAGTGCAGTACAACTAAGACATTCTTGAGACTATTGATAATTCATGCCAACAAAAAATACTATTTATCTCAAAAGAGGAAATGTTTGTGCTTTGTGTAGGCCAAAGCATTTCCTTGCTGTGAGTGCAGATTCCTATATACCCTATCTCAGGTACCTTCACTCATACTAGGAAGATTGTTGATTAAAAAAGAAAAAGATTAATTACCACACAGGTTAAAATAGATTTCAATGATTGTAGCACAAAATCTAATGATCTAGGCTGTACCAGATCTACTGATCTAACTAATCTGAGACTGTAAAATCAAAGACTGTAGTTTTCTTAATGAGAACTTAGTTTTCATTGGAAAACTATTCTATTGGTTTTACTGTGGTGTCCAAGTATTGTCATCAATATTGACATACTCTTCTTCTACTTTATTGAAAATGATGAAAATTAAGGAAAGAGACATTAATAGGGTTGTGTTTGGAGAAAAAATAGTTTCTAAACATATCACATTTATTAAAATAACTGTGAGATTCCTGTGTTTTAAAAAGAAGTGTTTGTCTATCTTTGGTTCATCCACTAAAATATATCTGCCCCATGCATCCATGATATTGAACTGTGTGTAATTAGTACTGATGTGATGGATGGCATTATCCCTGCTGTGTCTGATGTGAGTGAAGTGATAAAGTACCCACCTCTCAACTCTGTATTGAAGATCCACTTATTATTTATACAACGAAGAAACTGCAACCCTACCTGGCAATATTACTCTCATTTTCACTCTGGATCCCAGAGGTGCAGTGTTTTGGTTCTGAATAAATCATTTCTCTGAATTTTGTGTAGCAGGATGCTCTTGTAGCTGATCTGAGGTAAACCACAAACCCACTCTGCTTTGCTTTTCAGTTTTGCATGATTTTGTTTTGCATTTTATCATGTTTCCCTTGAACACAGAACTCTTACCTAGAACAAGTGGGGAATTAAAGAGGTGTGAAAACATAAAGGTATGTTCCTTGGCTTCACCATATCTACAAATCATGCACTTGGATTTCTAAATTGTGAGCTGTTAGATATTACATTCCCCTGCCAATGTCTGATTACTTTAATAGTAAAAGTCCTTTTCACCATTAGTCTTACCAGATAATCCTTGTGAAGCAACAAAAGTCAGTCTATATAAATATATATTGCTTCATCAATGCCCAGATATGATGGGACTGTGGAGTACGTTGCCAAGAGACCGAAGATAATACCCAGAAATGTTACAGAAGAGAGAAAGCTTATTAACATATCTACAGGAAACAATACGATTAACTGGTATTTCCTCACACACAGAAAAGAGTCCAATGGTAGCAGGCTGAACAGGAAATTCACCAGAATGTGCTTGAAATGTCCAGGGCTGAATGAGTTAATAACCTAATAAGCCCAGAGGCAATGAGCCTGACAAGAACTTGCCACAAGGTCTAGCTGTGGTAGATAAGATAGGGAATTCATCAAAGAGAAGGCAAGGTGTCCATTGGTGACAAGCTAAATTACAGCATTTCAGAGTGCCCTGTTCCAAACTGTTATTGCAGGGAGGGGACACGATAGAGTAAAATACATGGCTGCAACATCATTAGGTTGGTTTGTTCCACTTTATAACCAGCATTGCAAGAAACAGCTTATATTGGCAGAAAGGCAGTTTTTAGAGATAATACCAATTTGCGCAGTTGCTAGTTTCCTCAAATACTACTTACCTGAATACTCTGAGCCCTGTCTGAGTACAATGCACTTTGATTGGGAAGGTGTTTTGGAAACACACAAAGGCCATATCAGGGACATGAATTGAATGCCCTAGTTTTTCTCATGCCATTACATGTACAATAATGAACAAATAATCAAGACTTATTTTTCTAGGTCAATGCCATCTTGATGTTAACATTCAAACAACCATTGATCAAGATGACCTGCTGGAGCCTCCTAGAACACATCGTCAAAGTTCTCTTTGTCATCACCCACACAGCAGTCTCAGTGAAGTGATTACAGCTGAACACAGTGGCTTCCCTCTTTGGCAAATGCAGTTCTGAAGCTGCAGATAAAAGACAGAAGCAAAGTTTATTACTGGTACAATTGAAGAGAGCACTGGGGCTACTCCCAAAGCAGTGTCTCCCCAGCATAGCAGGCAATGGGATTTGGGGGGAACGTTTGCGTATTCCTATTGGAAAAACACATCATCCCACACAGAGGTGGGCACATTGCAGACCACGCTCAGTTTTCTCATATAGTGCATGTTTATATATGGTGGACAGAAACACCTCTTGGGCAGAGCTTTCAGTATGACAATGACAATGTTCAGAGCAAAATTTACTCTAGGTAATCTGGAAGATTCAGCGTAATGCAATAATTTGGATCATTCACTGAGATATTCTGTTGAAGGCCTCATCGGAAATAAAAGCCAACCATACCCTAAACAAATCAAAAAACAAGATGAACTCATCTGAGTAGTTATTTAAAGGGGGAGCAGTTCCCCTTGCCTTGCAAACACATTAGCTAATAAAACTGTACCAGAAGTATTTTTTATTGCAAGCATTATTACCATCTTGGCTTTGGGTCTATAGCAAACTGGATGCCTTGGGGCAGTGGAAGACAGCAAGAGCAGCCTACCCTTAATGACACTCCCCTGACACCTGGCCTGTGCCTGATTGCTCTAGGGTCACCTTAGGGATACACAGTCACTATAATATTATTATCATTATAGTTTTGGACCCCCAATGGTTGAGAGTTGTCATGATGGTTTTCACTAAATTCCTATAAGTTCAAGAATTCTCCCTCCTGATGTGAGGATCCAGAATCATAATTAATTAGAAAAGATCCATTAGGAATCATCCCAAACCCTAAGAACTAGAAAAGACTCCAACAAAAACCTCAAAGTTTAAAGCAGATGGAACTGCCCTGATTCAAACTCATCCCCAAGCTTCCTCAGGAGCTCATTCCTGCTCTGCAGAGGATGCTTTCTGTTTAATAAACCTGCTGCTATGTTTGTGTGTGCTGCTAAATTATTTGCTCGAGATACAAAGTGACTGAATACTCAGTAGAACAGAAACCACCTGTATGGTAGCAATGAATTCGTGGAAAGCAGAAAAGTCTTAGAAGACATACTTTCCTCATTTTCCTTTGAAGTCCTTTATGTGAGAAAACATGACAACATAAAAGACTCACATTTAAAATACAACCTTGTTGTAGATGAATCAGATAAAACAGCACTGCATATAACATTGATAAAGAGCAAGTTCATTTCATAGAATAAAGATTATATATAAATAATAATTACAAATATTTATAGGAGACTTTAACTGCAGGTTAATTTTAAAGAATATTCATAAATTCCTTCACTTAATAAATATTAATTAAATTAAATTTCAAATGGATGAACTTCAACCAAGGATACAACTACAGATTTTTATATTTTGACTGATGGTGCTTACAAAGGAGGTGTAAAATGTTTCCTGCGTTTTATTAAGGGAGCACAGTTTGAGATGTAAAGGCAATGAGAAGATGTAAAGGCAATGAATATTTCAAACTCACAATTATAATATTACAGAATTATTTCATTTTGAAATGAGGTTAAATTTGTTCACATTTAATGTGTTTTCAAAAGTAAGTCTTTTTAAGAATAGAAGCTTTTAATGGTCCACTGTATCCAAATTACTTTTATTAGAAACTTTTATTTTCTCTCAAAAAACATTGAATTTAATTTTGTTTACTCCTAATTTGTGGGTGTATTTCAAACACTCTCTTTTTAAGTAATTAATATTTTACTTATATAAATAATGAATGAATTGAAAGTTTAAAAACGATTAAGAAAATACTAAGTTGCTAAAATAGCTTCTTAAACACCATTTTACCATCCCAATGTTTGTTAATAATAAAATTACTATTTATGTAACTATTGGGTCAGTGATAGGTCACATTCTGTAAAATATCTATGTCAGTTAATATAAATTAACAAGAATATTTTAGGGGGACATTTCCCTGTCCTTAGTGTTAGTAATAATTTTAAATGTTATATAATCAAAAATAAACCTGTAAAAGACTGTTGCATATCAGAAAAAAATCTTCAGAGAAGAATTTAGCAATTCCAGATTTTAGAGGCTATGAAGAAATAATTGAGTGCTTGACATCTAACTTTATAGGTCAAAACTTGAAAAGGCTACATCTGAAAGTAAGCTGAAATAAAATTGCAGAATTTTTGCTGGGAGTGAGATTGGTGGTTTCATAAAACAAACTGAGTGTGTGACCTGGATTTCAGATGGTGCCAAGAACAAAGGAAGAGATAGTTAAGAACTAGAAACTAGTTTAGGCCATGGAATCTTGAAACAGTACAGGGATATGCTCAAGGTCACCTTAAAAAAACAACTCGCATTGCCAGAGAGTAGCTCAAAACATGCAACAAATTGTTCTAGTTTTCTCAAAATGTGGAACTGGTATTTAGAGCTAAAGCCAAATAGCAAGGTTAAGCCACCCAAATTAAAAGACAACACCATGATACATAAAACGTACTATGTGGAAGTAAAAAGTGATCAGTAGCTATATTTTTAGTTTTATTCCACTTTAAATGCTTAATTAGCAAATAACAAGGCTGTTCTGCACAAAGACAACTTCAGAGACATTTGCTATATCTAATGGATTAATCTGTCATAAATTACTCCTAAAGTGGTCTTATTATATATACATGTTAGAATTTCGCAAAACTATGATTTATAAAGCCAAATATATTGTCAATTTTAAAAGCTTTACATAACAATTGCAATCAACTATGAACTTTTCCATCTACTATATTGGGGATAAAACTTGATGATTTTAAGATTTTTGAGTGTGTGCATCTGAGAGTATATATGCACAAGAGTGCTATTTAGTGTTTAAAAATGTATTTATGCCTTTATATCCAAAACAGCATTCTAATTCAATATATAATATGAAATGAAACTTAGAATTATATTTCAGTTAGAAACTAGACAGAAACTACATGCTTATTTCCAAACTTCATGTTTAAAATAGCATATTCCATTCCTACTACTAGCAAATTTAAAATATTTGAAGCAAATTATTGGCTATTGTAATACAGAATGTCTCACTAAATGCTTTAATGTAATCTTTCAAATTACATACATAAAATGATAGTATATATTTCTTAAGAAATGTCTGTTATTCTTTTTTGTGTGTGTGTGGTACTGGAAATCGAACTCAGGACCTTGCAATTACTAGGCAGGCAATTGCCGCTGAGCTACATCCCCTTCCCATTAATATGTCTGTTAAACTGTATAATTCTTTGTTTGTTTTTAACGCCCAAGAAGTACTACAAATTAGGATAAAATGGCAACATAGAAATTATGTGACTCTAACAACTAAACAATATGTGTCTCAGTAAATGTTATTTTAACTTCTTTTACCATGGTGGAATTCAAATATTTCTCACTCACGAGTCACCTTTACCCTTAGATTTCATGTTATTGCCTGTGTTAGCACTTCTATTGAATAAGATACATGTTGAATACTTATATTTCAATAAGCCAACCAGTTTTAGGTGATACACAACTTAGCTATATTTATGTAGCTCATGTTTTATTTTCAGATGTTGATAGCTAAAACTTTGTTAAGTTTTTTCAAATATCTTTATGTATAATTAAACCCTGTTCATTCTGAATATAAATTTGATGGTAAAGAAAGAGAAATTGGAAAACACTTCCTGACAATCTTACATGTATTTGGATCTTCCTAAAAAGAAGTAATTCACCGTGGATACACTTAACCTTTTATTACAAAGTTAATTACTAAACTATGTTCAGCTGACATGCATCATGATAGAACTTGTTTTACACTTACTTTAGCCTTCTGTAGAAACCTGAAGATAGAAAAATCCTTCTTCTACCTAAAATGTCTTCATATATCTTAGGTAGCCTACTTAACTCATTTTATTATTTTCTGTAAGATTTTCAAAGTTTTAGTGCTGGAGATGCAGTTCATTGGCACAGACCCTGTCTGGCAAGTGTGAGGTGAGTGTTACGGCAAAATTCGGACTGTATTCTGCAAGAGACCAAAGAACTTTATGAGAACAGACAAAGTTTTAATTTAGACCGGTCACCTGTCATCCAGACTTGCAAGTCAGGGAAGTGGGCGTGGGCCTGCATTTGTTCCCAGCTTATATACATTTTTGGTTTCCATGGTAATGGATTGGAATGTTGTAGCCCTGGCCACATGTTGTTTTCCTTGTGCCATGTAACCCAGTCAGGCTCCAGTCATGTGCCCAACTACAATGATACATACTTTCTGTACTCTGTTCTATATGTCCTCCTTTAGATAACCACACATTTCCTTTATGGTTACCTAAAGGAAATGTTTATCTAGGGCCGGGGAAAGGAAAAAACAACTCAGCCAAGGTCATAGGTAGTTATCCAGGCCCTGGCATTCTTTGTCTTTAGAGAAGCATTCCAGTGCTAAGTCAGGACTGTGAAGTTAACTCTTTACAGCCCTCTAGGATGCTTCTCAAGACACATTTTAAGGCTTGCAATAAGACTAGAATTATTATATCTTAAAATGATATGCTAAGAGTTGCTGTCCCCTACATGAGGAGTTCAATTCCTGGTGCCAAAATAATTAATTAATTAATTAATATTTAGATTGATTTTTGGATATTTTGCAGTTTGCAAAGAAACTGTTTCCAGGTGGTGATCTTTATTACATTATCATAAGATAACGAGAACTGGAGAAGAACAAGTAGAAGCTCTTGGAAGCTGTTTCAAGTTTTGTGTGATCTGCATGATATATAGTTGCAGTGTTCACTAATATGATCAGGAAAATTAACAGTCTGAAAGCATACTCATAAATTTACTTTATTTATAAATATATTTCATCTCATCATGATCTCCAGGTAAAGGAAATGGCTTGATTTTGATTAAAAATTTCAAGCAAAATTTTAACCTAAATGCAGAACTTTACATTGAGCAACTTTGACTGCCAGGTTACTTTTGGATAATTGGGATAACCACTCTAATTACTACAAGCTAATACTCTTATTCCTCATATTTGATAATATTTATAACAGGAATTTAGTTTTCACAATTCTTTAAATGTTAAGTGACTTTAGCTCAGTAAAAATGTTCTGTATCAGATCCATTTCTATGCTTAGTTGATGAAGGACAACTATAGCTTCCTGATACTTTGGTTGATTTGGATGACCACAATTGATATATATTTAAAAAGATAAAGGAAAAGAAAATTCTCTTTCATCAAAATGTCAAAAAAAATGGGATAATTAAAAAATACCATAAGTACCAAAGATTGAAAGTTGAATTTTAGCTTCTTAATTTTATTATCATTAATGAATTATGAAAAATGAAGAAGAGTGTATGATCATTGAGTTATAAATGAATTTTAAAATCAAATGATATTGTAAAATTAATATTATAGAATAGTATTTCTGGTGGATTGACAACTGGTGGTCAACTTGTAACCCAGCTGAACTGAGTTATTGTGGTGCTGGTGTGGGAGGCCCACCCAAGGATTGTTGCCAGCAGCATAAGAGGCAGAACTGGAGAAGACCAAGTAGAAGCTCTTGGAAGCTGTTGAGAAGCTGTTGGGTGCTATTAAAAGCTGTAAGAAGCTGTTGGATCTCTTGTAGGAGCTTGTCATGCTGGCTTTCCTGATTAACTCCATTGTTATCATTATCTGAAGAGCTAGGCACATTGTTGTCACTGTGAATGGCTTCACTTCATTTTGGGGGAGCTCTGGTCCTCACTTTGAGCATTGCTTCCTGGCTCTGGAGGGGAAGATGGTGCACTGCTCAGTCTCCTGTAGAAGCTTGTTATGTTGGCTTTCCTAATAGAACTTGGCTGCCCTCATCAACGGAGAAGCTCCGGACCTCACTCTTGTGAGGATGGCTGTGGTACTTTTCACGGAAGCTCTGGTTCTTACTTTGAGTGTCACTTCCTGGCTCCAGTACAGATCCCTCAGCCTATTGGCATAGATCATTCATCATGCTGGCATAGCCTTTCTAACTTCTACCACTGACCTTTGGATCTTCCCAGCACAGATCTGTGAAAAAGGTCTTCATGAGACATTATCATGGTCTCTAGGCCTCCAATTAGACTCCTGGAGGACAGTCATGGGCTCTAGGTCTTCAGCTGGACCCATGCAGGAAATTTCTGTGGGATTCTGGCCCACAGCTAGATTCGTTGGTATTTAGTGTGTGGACAGATTTCTTGCACTGTCTTTATTTATGATTCTTTGGGTGACTGTTCTGTATAATCTTACAAATAATCTTACAAAATATGTTCTGTATTGTATTGTTCCTCCTTGCAAAAACCCTAAACTACAACAGTATAAAATTATATTTTGAAGAATAAACTAAAATAGATTCCAAAATTATTCAAAAGACTAAAAATGGAGGAATGAAAACCATGTGAAAAAAATCAAGCTTTTGAGTATACAGAGAAATAAACAATCATATCAGCTATGTAGGTCTGGAATAAGACATCAGAACAAATTAACAGAAACTGGACCTGTTATGATTTGTGTCTGGATGTCCCCCCAAAGCCTCATGCAGTCACTTGGTGG
The DNA here is from genome assembly GCF_000276665.1 of Chinchilla lanigera. Lineage (NCBI taxonomy): Eukaryota > Metazoa > Chordata > Mammalia > Rodentia > Chinchillidae > Chinchilla > Chinchilla lanigera. The sequence goes on along the minus strand of NW_004955406.1, from coordinate 26,179,599 downwards.
GCTTCTAAAGTTTTAGACTGATCTATGATCTAGTGCTGGCATTATGGGTATGTGTGCTACACCCGCCCTGGGTCAGTACATTGTGTACAATAAAAGGGAGAGAAAGAGGTTTGCTTCCCCTACTGTACTCCTCCCACTTATTTTTGCTGCTTTTGCTGCTTTCCACCACCATGAACTGTTGCCCTCTGCCATATGTCACTCTGCCTTGGAGCCAGCCAAGTAGACTGAAACCTCCACAAACTGTGAGCTAAATGAACCTTCCTTCCTTAATTTGGGGTGTCAAATATTTTGTCTCAGCAATGAGAGAAAAGTAACCAAGACAGAATTTGGTACCAGAGAAGTGGGTCATTGCTATGATTATACCTGACCATGTGGTTCAAGAGCCTTGAGAAATTGCTCGTGGGAAGAGTTTGGAAAGGTTCTGAGGTGTCACCAGAAAAAGTGGAGCTGGAATACTTTCATCTGTTCTCTATGGGAGATTCTCATCAGAGCTCAGAAGACCAGAAGGCTGATAGAAATCCTGCCAATAAAGACCAGGTTCAGGACGTTTCTACTGGGAAGAAGGACTGCATTGGTTGTTGGACTCCACATAATGTTTGTTATGCCTTGGCTGAAGTTTGTCTGCATTTTGCTCATGTCTAGAGACTTTGCCTGAGATTGAGATTAAGGACTGTGGTCTGATTAATCTGGCAAAAGAAATTTCAAGGCAATCAAATGTTGAGGCTGTGGCATTGCTATTGTTGGGGGCTGTTAGCCAGATTTATGTTGAGAATCAAGAGCAAAGAGCCAAGTAGAATGATTTAAAATGTTGCGAGTTTGTTCAGAAAGGAATCTCCCAGTGAAGCTGTGGACGGCAAAGGCAGAGCTGATGAGATCACCATTACTGAGAAATAGCAAGAGAATCAAAAAGATGGCCTGAGGGCATCAAAAGGAGCAGCAAGTCTCCACCCTTTGCATCCTCAAAACTGCAAATGTGAAAGATTTTGCTTTGAGAAGAAAGCCCTGAAGTGCCAAGTTCCAGAAAGGCAGAGGCATACAGAATTTTTTCCTCAGAATTAGATTCAGAGCACCCAGCAATCCAAGCACTCTACCCCTATGACCAAGAGAGGGAAAAGCTTGGCTACTGATCCAGTTGGCAGCAGACCTTGGCATCATCCACATGGTGCTGGTTTTAGGTGCATACAGAATGCAAGAGTTCTGAGGTTAAGAAAGCTTCCACCTAGATTTCAGAAGTCCTGGGAGCACAGGCAGGGTGCACATGAGAGGGTACTGTGTGAAAATGCAAGTGTGAAGTGAAAGCTGTACTGGAGACCCCAGAAGTTTGGAAAAGCCAGGAACATGGATGGTCTGAAGAAAGCTGCAAAGAGGGAGCAAAATGGGCCCAAGAGAGAAGTTATGGGAGTTGCAACCAGCAGAAGTGCCACAGAGGTGGAGCCATGTGGAGCTCACAATTTGCCACATCCTGCCTAGGATGTTGCATGTGGAACTGCAGGACTTAATGTTTTCCTGGATTTGGGACTTGCTTTTGTCCCAATGCTCCATATTCCCCTGTTTGTGCCTTTTGGAATGGTAATATTTATCTTGTGCCACTGACTGTTGGAAGTGTTTCACTTTACATTTGTATAGGAGTCCCAACTAAGAGTTTAATTTACGTCTTGGAAGAGACTTGGACTTGGACTTTTCAGCAATTCTGAAAATGTCAGCACTTTGGCAACTGTTAGAGGTGGATGAAAATGCCTTTTGCATCAAAGGATGTGCATGAGTTTTTGGAAAACCAGAAGCAGAATTTTATGGTTTGTGTCTGGATGTCCTCTCAAAACCTCATGCAGCCATGGGGCAAGCTTCAAGAGTTTTTGATTGATCCATGGTCCAATGCTGACATTATGGGTATGAGTGCTACACCCACCCTGGGGAAGATAGTTTGCATACAATGTAAGGAAGAGAAAGAGGCTTGCCTGCTGCTGTACTCCTCCCTTTTACTCTTCTTGTTTTGCTGTTTGCTGCCACCATGAACTGTTGCCCTCTGCCATGTGCCACTTTGCCTTGGAGCCAGCCAAGTATGGACAAAAACTTCCACAAACTGTGAGCTAAATAATAGGATAATTGTTAAATAAATAATAGGATAATTATTAAATAATAGGATAATAATAATTTCATTCTTTAATTTTGGATGTCAGGTATTTTGTCTCAGCAGTGAGAGAAAAGTAAGATAAGACCCAATGAACAACTTAAGTAAAAGATGTCCTCATGTAATCAAATTCTACATTTTAAGATAAATATTTTGAGTTCTGTAGTTAAATATATAGATATGGATATGATGATGGGGTAAATTAACTTAGTAGGCATTAAAATAAGGAAAGACTTGAGAAAATATTTTTATTTGTTTTTTGTTTTTTTTTTTTGGTTTTTCTCCGGTACCGGCAACTGAACTCACGACCTTGCGCTTGCCAGGCAGGCGCTTTTGCCGCTGAGCTAAATCCCCAGCCCCGAGAAAATATTTTTAAAGTTATCTTGAACTGCATCTACTAATGAAACAACTCCACAGCATTAAATTATATATGTTGCACAATGCATATTTTAAGATACACATGTTTAAGACATAAAGGTTGTCTTGGGTATATAACTCCAAAAATATGAATTTATGAAAAGCTATGAAGTTTGCTTGCAGTACAACCAAACAAATTCAAATAAAAAAGAATCTAAGACTGAGAAAAACTCAATTGAATTTACATAAGTTAATTTATTTTTATTACTAACATAGATAGACTCCAAAACAAACTTTAAGATAGAACAGCATCCTGATAATGAAAACATTCATAAGAGGAGCACAACAACCTTAATCATGATGAAAAGGAAGCTGAAAAAGTAATGTATAGTAATAAAAAACTAATTTTCTTATGCTATATGAGAATAAAAGGTGTTACTTCAGTCCTGATGCTGATAATTAGAAAAACATTCCTCCTTAGCCGTAACAACTACCAAACTACAAAGACTACATGAATTTTTCAAAATTACTATAGAAAGAAATGAGAGAAACATATGGGTGTCAAGTAAAAATAAAAAGCCCAATGCTTGGATATCATGAACATCAAATATAATTTACAAATTAATTCCTTTGCTCCATAAGAGCAAAATGTTTGAAATTGGTTTAAAAAGTGAAATTATAGCAGTATAAAGGCTAAAAAATTAAAAGGATTAGCACTAGATAACGAGAGTGAGGCAGAGGAGATGTAACATTTTACTGTTCCCAATATGTATGCATCAGGTACTTTTGAAACACCCTCCACTCAAAAATTCTCAGATACAGTCAAATATATAAGTATTATTATTAGTTTCACATTTCACATTTCACATATTCAGTTTCATGATTCATATTCAGTCTTAAAGAAATTTAATAACATTTCTTAAATGATTTATAAACTAAATGTCTTTTATTAAATAGTTCATTTGTAATATATCTTACTATTGCTTATTGAAATAGGCTCTAACTGGGTACAGTGCTCTTTGCTTGTATACCAAACTACTCAGAAGGCTGAGGTAGAAAGGTCTCTTGAACACGGAGTTGGATTCCAGCCTGGCCAACATAACTTTGCCTCAAAAATGAATGAATAAGAAAGAGAATACAAGAAATAGGCTGTGAACGTCACTGAAAAAAAATCAGATTCCTATGGAAGACTTGAATCTTCTTATGTTGATACTTTAAATGGGAAAAGTTTATTTAGGGCTGCAACTATGAACTGTTAAAATGGTACAGACCACGATAAGACTAGGGGTTGGATGAGCCTGACAGAATCCTATTTAATTTCACAGGGAAATATATATACAAAGGAATGAAAAAATTGGGGAAAAGGAAGCAAATAGAGAGATGGTAACTAACCCCAGTGAGAAGATTGGAAGTCTTGGCCCTACACAAAAGAAAGGAGCCCACCATTTCATTATTCCAAAACCCACAGAGGCACATTCCACAGATATGATAGATAACCACAAAGTCAAAATCAGAGAAACTTATCAGAAGAATATATAACAACATTAGAAAGATGTTAGCGAGACAACCCAGAAACATTTTAGATAATGTGGTAGAGAATTTTTCACCTCCTGAAATTGGACGCTCTAGAGAAGGCAGCTATAGCTATAGCTGTAGCTAGAGATGTTTCATATATATATACATATAATTAAGCTTATTGACACATTTTAGACATACATAATGATCACATTCATCGATGTGATCATTGATGGAATGTGTACCTGTATATCATATAACTTGATTCTTCTTTTCCCATTCCCCTACCCTCCCTTCAACCCCTTCTATTTTGAGTCTACTATTAAAAAGAGACAGTTTTCAATCAGTTCACATTCTCTGTAAAAGACATGTGAACTCTATTTTAAATTATGTTTTAGAGACTTAATTTTAAATGGAATGGAAATCAATAATTATGGGACATAGTCCCTAGCAGAACAGACAGACTGAAAACAACAGTAGAAGAATGACAATGTCAAAATTATCAAAAGATATTTAATTTGGTATAAAATAGCCATATAAATTATACTCAAAAATGATCATTTAAATCACTTTAAATTATTAGACAACATTTTATATGTGAAACAGGAAGAGTATGACATGAAAAAAGTATAACAAAAATTTTTTTAAATTAAAAAATATTGAAAAGTAGTTGTAACAACATAAAATCAGTGGAAGAGTCGAAAGAAAACAGTCAATGGATTTACTTTAATAACAATGGTAAAAGATCAATAAATGTACTTTAGAAAAGGAAGGAAAATGTAAAAGTTTCAGCTTGGCAAAACTTTAATTAAGTAATAAATTACAAATAGACGAGAAATAGAAAGGAAGCAATCAAAGAAAAATTCAGAAAATTTCCCCAAAGACTGGTCCTCAGATAAAATGAGCTTACTGTATTAATTTCTCTCAACATCTCAATATCTTTCTCAGTCTAGTTCTCAGTCTGTCCCTCCCTTCCTCTCACTCCTCATAGAACAAATTTTAGAAATTCAAGAATATTTTGGAGGGAGGTGTAATATCAATCATCAATAACTTTCCCTTTTAGCTACTACACAAAGAATACTTGGTTGGGTGAAGCACACAGAAAGTGCACAAGGAATCTAAGATTGAAGAATGAATATTGTCATTATTTAGTATTCATTACCTTTAGTATGATTTGTACAATTTGAATGAGGGATTTAGTAGCAATATTTGAAATTTAAGCACATATAGTACTTTAAACAAATTATGCAAAGTCATTTGTTCCTGAGAAAAATTCTTTAGATGGATACTTGGACAACATATGTGCTTAGTAATTATGGTGAGAACACAGGGTTGTTTAGCCAGTGAACCTGGCTAGGTCTACGACAAGTCAGTCAGCTTAACTAGAACCACCATTTTTCTTGCTTGTTTGATCAAGGGCTTGAATGAATGAACAAGTGCTCATTTAGCAATAAAATGACTTGTTACTGTTCAGATATTAAAGTACTACAATATCACTTATCTATTGACACAGAATTGTCATAATTTGTATATTATTTTAAATTAAGTTTTTTTATAATGAAGTTTTTATCATTGATAATACATATGACAATAAGGTAGAAAATCATCGAATGCTTGTAATAGTTTTCTAAGGGTTTCAGTATCTACCTGTCCTGCTCCAGTCATTGTTGACACCTCTTTAGGATTGTCAGAATAGAATTCAGTAATATATATTACCAAACCTGTACTTTTTATTGAAAGTGAATGAAACTTGCATTCCTTGACAGATTAAAGAAAGCTGTATCATCAATTGTGCATATTGAGGTTCTGTTACATAGCTTACCCAAAATCATACCTCTGCTATTTTCTGCTCATGACAGGATGAAAATAAGAGACTTATAAAAGCTAAATAAAGAAGACAATCTGTCATTCTTTTGTGAGACAATGTTTGTCAGGAGCCCTTCAAAAGTAATTAGGAAAACATATGTCAGGTCCTACAACTCGCTGAGTGATTTTAAAATGCATCTCAGGACATTAAGTATGGTATTTGTGTGTTCACCATAGATGGGCAATTATGTATTTTTAAACTTTTATCAAGCTGGTCTTAAGAAAATTATTTTATCTGATTTTAACTATTTGTCATATTTAAAACACGTTTTACTCTTTCCCTAGGTTGAGTCTTTTTTGGGGGATGACATACCAATATATCACTCCTGAATGCATTGCACGAAGATTTTCTCTGCACAAATATTACTAAAGCCCTTTTCTATTTCAGACAAATGTAGTATGGATTTCAGCTCTTTTTTTTTTTTTTTTTTTGGTTTTTCTCTGGTACCAGGAACCGAACTCACGACCTTGCGCTTGCCAGGCAGGCGCTTTGCCGCTGAGCTAAATCCCCAGCACCGGATTTTAGCTCTTTAATTTCTATTCTAAGTAACTTCATATGTTCCTGTATGCATAATTTATAAAAGGAATAGTTACATTTCAGTTAAACAATAACACTTATCAGTTCATATGTTTGTATACTTGTTAATTTCTCCCAATCAATTGTAATCTATAGCAGAACACAACCATGATTTTTCATCTAACTCTTCAATATCTTGCATATATCTCAATATAAAATGATTACATGTAAATATGTTTATTAAATTGCTCTCACAATGCTATGATTGGGAGATAGGAATAGCAATGTCATAAAATTCATTTCATATTTTAGATTCTACCTATACCTTTTAATTTGATGCACAAGAAGGCTAATGTTTTAAATGAAAGGCACTTCCAAGATTAGGAAATACTGAAATGAAGACTTCTAACTTTATAATTGTCTACCGTCAGTCAGTGCTGACAACTTCAATTAAAGTGAGCCCAGCAATGCCATATGACTACCAGCACAAGGATTATACCTGTTTAATTCTGTGACCCTCTTACTGACTCTGTCTCCATTAACTAGCATCTGCAATCCTTTACTTATGGAGTCCTTTTCTTTCAGCGACATGTATACTGTGTACTTGATATATGTAAGTTATCTTATTACTTAAGAGAAAGGAGAAAATATGATATAAAAGGGTGAATGAGACCTTTTCAGTGACCTGTTTTTCACATCGTTCTGCCTCTACAATACGGGGGTCAAAAGAGAACATGCAATGACTCTCAACTGAAAAAGCAGTTTTCCCCCCAAATCAACTTCTACAATATGATTATACATATATTTTGCCAAAATAAGTCTTCAGAGTACCTGAATTGAAGAGTAAATAGAGCTAAAAATTATTTAGTAAATATTCCTTTAAAAAACATATTGTTAATTTTAAATGCAGAAATATTACTAGTAGTAGCCTAAACACTCAATTGGTAGTCAACATTTCTGATTTTTTTTTTTTTAACCAGGAATCGAACTCAGGACCTTGCGCTTGCCAGGCAAGTGCTTGTGTTGCTGAGCTATATCCCCAGCCCGATCGTCAACATTTCTGGTCACGTGAGTCTACTCATTGGAATATGTTTCAAAGCAAATTTGTCTATACAACTACTTTCTCTATTTTTTGAGGTATTGATTTATAAAAAGCATGTATAGTACTGAGATCGATAAATACAGCAATCTAAGAACACTGTATTTCTCTTAATGTAGAAATGCGGAAGTAAACAGTCTAGCACTGCTTAAAATGGCTTTGCCAGCCTCACTGTAGGGATTTCACCTTTCAGTCCAAAGTGATTTATTCACATCTCAATTTCCCAAGCAAAAGAGACAGTAGCCATATAGAATACTTAAAATGTGAATATGTGAAATACATAGTTGGAAATATAGAGCTCACATCTACTCACATTTCAGCGGTTAGAAATTCATCATTTGACCAAACTGACCTACAAGGCATAAATGAAGTATGCTGTAATAATACTTTAGATAGGTATTTGCTTTTTAGCAAGTTTCATTAAAATACAGTAAATGATAGCAAGCACAGTTTAAAAGCTTCAGAAAAAGACTACCAGATACTTTTATTATCACTCCACTGAAAATGGCATTTCTAGAAATGTTTAAAATACTTTCCTGAGACCAATACTACCTAATAAAGAAAGTTCTTAAGATATTTTATTCCCTTTATGAAACAGGATCATGATTCCTTATATTCAAGGAACCAAACTCAAGACTTTATACATGCCAAGCAGGCACTATACTCCTGAGGTATAGGCTTGTTCCCAGGTAATCTGTGTGCGTATATATAGATACACAAATGGGTGTAAATATAGATATAGAAGTAAATGTAGCTATAGATATATTGTTAATTTTCACGATGAGGCCAGACAGGCTAAATTGTAATAATACAATAAGGTATCAAAACTTTTGTTTTTTTTTTTTTCTCATCTGTGCATCTAATTGTGCAAAATTAACTTATGTTTAGGTATTTGATAATTCCATATTTAATGTATATTTTTTACTATCTCTTCATACCTCTTTTATTGTCATATCTCTTTACTATCTCTTCATACCTCTTTAGGTATTTGATAATTACATGTTTAATGTATATCTTTTACTATCTCTTCTTAGTTCCATATAGAACATCAAATGAATATGTCACTGTAAGACAATGGAAAAACAGAGGTTAATTACACTGGGGCAACATAGTAGGCCTTGCATAAGGGACAAGTTTTAAAGGCCCATTCGTGAGATTGAAGACTTAGTGTACATTTGAAAAGTTGAAAGTGTTTAGCTTTTAAAAATGCTAGTAGGAGGAAAACATGAGCAGCAGGCAAACTAGCAGGATTACTCACAGTTGAAATTCTATGGTTTGTCTTGAAAATGGTGAGTCTAATATGCTTTCCCTGTACAAATGATATGGTGTTAAAGGGATAATAAAGAAAGAAAGCTATTCCATTTTTGTAATTTTAATTCCCTTTTACTCTTGTCCTTTCGCTTTACCTGGTGGGTAAAACTCCATGATGTATCTGTAAATGAGAATGAGGCAGGGGAAATAATTATTCATTTTCTTCTCCCACTTCCCTCCATAAAAACTCTTTCTATTTTTGCTTTCACATAAGCATCTGTTAATCTCTTCAAATCTGAAAAACTCACTAGCATGAATGATCTAAAATAAAAACGTGTCCATAAAAATTAATGTTTAATTTTTAGTGTAAGATATTTTATAAGAGACAAAAAATGTTTCAAGTTTCACAGTTGCCTCAGTTCCTTACCATTAGGACTTTAGTATTTCTAATGGTTCCCTAACACCTATATCATTTACTAACAGTCAATAATAACACGTTTCTCATCTTGGTACCTCATCATCTAAATCCTATTCACTCTTTACAAGCTTATTTTTAATTCTGTATTACTTATATAAAATGTATTCACTTTTTGATACTCAGTGAAAATGAAATATTAAGCATAAAATAGGTAATTTTGAGAAGTTGAATACGTGCTTGGAAGGCTGGACCATTTTTAGTCTGGGAGACTTTAAGAGGAATATTTGGGAATATTCCTCAGAGATGAGAAAATGACCAGTTCAGATGTCCAAATGACAGTGATAAAATGGCCAGTCCTGATGTCAAAATGGCTGGTACTATTTTGACTCCTGGGAATTTTTAATGTTACAAACATTTCTTCAAGCTGTTCTCTGTATGTTCTAGTTGATTATTATTACAGTTTGGACTGCAAATGTCCCAGGCCGGCTTTATGCAGTCAGAGTCGGGACTTGCAGACAGCAGTGGAGTTATGGGGGCACTACAGCTGAACTTTTAGAATGCAGGGCTTGGTCAGTACAGATGGGTGACTGGGCTGGAATTTGGTGTGTGTCTCCCTCCCCCACCACTCCCTTCTTCTTGTTTCCTGGCCACCATCATGTGAGCATCTTCCTCTTCCCAGACCCATCCTCTGTACTGCTGCTTCATGGAGCCAACCACTTATGGACTGAAACTTCCCAAAACTGTGAGCCAAAGTGTACCTCTGTACCTTTAAGTTGAGGGTCTTGAATATTTGTCCCAGAGATGAGAAAATGGCTAATAGAGTCCTCCTCCTCTATTATTCCCCAATCTAGGGTCAGCTTTCACAAGCAAATAACAGAAAAGAGAGTTTTGTGTATACAGACATGTGTACACACACACACACACACACACACACACACATTGCTCTTCATTTAGCAGTGAATACATTGCCAATGATTCAAACTGCATAAGCAGTCTATGTTCTTTTATTGTGCTTATCATGATTTAATAATGTCTTTGTATTGAGTATATGCTACAGAATTCAAAAGAATATTATAAATACAGTATATGAGTTAGGAAGTTGACAGCAAGCCACTTTTTCAAAGTGGAAAATGGAAATAGCAAACTAAACAGCAAACTAATAAAGCCAAAAGCAATATTTCAAGTCATAGCAATTTTGTTTGAATCCATTTACTGGAAGAAAACATAAAAGACAGGGTTAAAGTGGAGTTAGATATGTGGCAAAGATGTAGTAACCAGCATGGTAATTTTTGATACATTAACTGAACAGGAAAAAAACGCCACATATTAGGAATCATATACTAGGAACAATGTTTGTTAAAATCTATGGTATAGAACAGCGCACTCCTGTAATCCCAGTATTCAGGACTCTGAGGCAGGAGGGTTGCTGTGAGTTCGAGGCCAGCCTGGGCTATAAGGTGAGTTCAAGGCCAGCCTGCACTACATATTGAGGCCCTGTCTCAAAAAAAAAAGAAAATAATTAGATCAAAATCATACTGATTATTAATCAGGGCCTGGCAAACTGTAAATCATTGAATAAAACAAAGGACTAGGGAGAGGTAGGGAGAGCAGTGTGAAAAACAGAAAACACACCGGAGGTCATTCCTCTAAGAAACAGTGAACTAAGAAAGCCAATGGCCATATTTCAAGTCATAGCAATTTTGTTTGAATCCACTTACTGGAGAAAAATATAAAAGACGGGATTAAAATGGAGTAAGATATGTGACAAAAATGTAGTAACCATATTGGCTACTTTTGATACATTAACTGAACAAGAAAAAAAAGTCAATTAAAGAAAAATGTTCAGTAAGTGTGGGGTTGCTGTAATAAGGCTTTACAAGGGAAATAATTCAGGACACATAATTTATAGGTTTATTTTATAATAGTCACCCAAAAAGTCATATACAAAAGGGTGCAAGAAATCTGCCCACACACTAAAGACCAAAGAATCCAGCTGAGAGCCTGGATCCCAGAGCAATGTTCTGCAAGAGTCCGGCTGAAGACCTAGAGTCCCTGACAATGCGCCCCACAAGTCCAACTGGAGGCCAGAGCCCACAACAATGTCTCATGAAAGTCTGTTTGAAGGATCTGTGCTGGGAAGGCCCAAAGGTCGGTGGTGGAAGCTGGAAAGTCTGTGCCAGCAGGATGAAGGACCTGTGCCAATAGGGTGAGGGATCTGCAATGGAGACAGGAAGTGACGCTCAATTAAGGACCAGAGCTCCACCAAAAATTAGCACAGCCATCCTCAGCAACAAGGTCCAGAGCTCCTCCAATGATGAGAACACCTGAGTTCCTACCAGGAAAGTCAGTGCAACAAGATTCTCCAGGAGACTGAACAGTGCAGTATCTTCCCCTTGGGAGCCAGAAAGTGATGCTCAAAGTAAGGACCAGAGCTCCCCCAAAGTGAACCATAATCATTATCAGCAACAAGGTCCTGAGCACCTTCAACGATGCGAACAGCCATATTCATATCAGGAAGCCAGCATGACAAGCTCCTCCAGGAGAACCAAGAGCCCACTTCTTCCTCTCTCCAGTTCTTTTTATGTTGCTAGCCACAATCCTCAGGCGGGCCCTCCACACCTAGTAAAGTGCTGATTCAGTTCAGCTGGATGTTCCAATTTGACAACTAGTTGTCAATCCACCAGCAGGGCTTTCTTTGATCTTTACTTCTTACTTAATTTAAAATTCCTGAAGTATATCTTGAGATGTTATCTGGGATAAGAAAATATATACAGAATGTGTTGGGAATTGCATTCTCCAAAAACTTAATCACCAATGTGATGGTATTGGAGGTTAGGACTTTGGGAGCTGTCTAAATCTTGTAGGAGGAGGAGCCCTTGTAAATGGGATTATTCCCTACTAACAGAGTCTCAAGGGAATGGCCTTGCCTTTCCAGTATGGGAACGCACAGCAAAGAGGATGTCATCTGTGAACCAGAAGCCTCTCCTCACCAGCCACCATACCTCTGAGTTTATAAAATCATGTCAGTATTATATACACTGACAAAAATTTCAGACATTTTATTTTTCTGCTGTCAGTTTAGAATTTGGAGACCATAATTTTTCTTGAGAATGTTTGTAGCAATAAAAATGTAATGACAAATAAAAGGATAGGAAAAATAAAAAATGCCATTAAAAAAAGAAATGGGGAAAACTAGAAAACTGTATCTTTCTTCTATTCTATTTATAATCACATACAGAATAATGATCTTTATGACATGGAGAAGTGTGGAGATTAATTTTAAACACAGAATTATACTGATTAGATATAGAAAGTTTTAACATATGACTACAAATATTAAAAACAAAATTTTTATTTCCATGAAGTTACACAAAAATATACTATGGAACCTAGGCATGGTGGCACGTGCCTACAATAACAGCTCTCTGAGCTAAAAGGATTGCAAGTTCAAGCACAGCCTGGGAAATATAACAACACCCTATCTTGAAGTAAGAAATAGGCTGGGATTATAGCTGAGTCAGAAGGATCTGGGTTCAATCCCCAGTACCACATAAACAAATAAATACAATTATAGGCATTGAACTAAAACAAATATAATTTGTAAAATATTAACTATTTTGATATTTTTTAGAAACATTTCACTATACTTTTCATAGATATACATGAGACAGTGCATAAAAAGTTTGGTAAGCGTAAATCTTTTAGACTAATTTTTGTTACCTAAATGAATATTCTTTTCTGTTAAATCAATGCATTTTGTGTGCTGTTGATGTTATAGGCATTCTTTAATGCAACACTTAAAAACTATGCATATGAAGACATTATGAGTCTACAGAGAAACATATAAATAATGGATTTTGCTGCCTCACTTCATTGAAAACAATCTATTACATTGTAAGTTAAAATACAGTTAAATCTCAACAGTTACAAAGAATAAAAATGATAATAGTAGGAAAAGATAAAATTCATTTTTCCAGTGCTGCTTCACTGTGACTTTTTCTAACTGATGGAATGTGTGCCTCAATCGATAGCTACAAGCAAGTCAGAAAACTTAAAATATATATCAATTATGAGATAAGGCTCAATATTTCACATCTGTGACAAGAAGGAAATGCTGGCACACTACACAGTATGCTTGAAAGAAAAATGATGTAAGCTTTACTCGTGATTTAGAAGGAAAATAACATTTGTCTATTTGCTGAGATTCCTGGAAGCAGATAAAAACCTTTCAGATATGAGAACAAGCGTTGTTCTCTTCATATGAATAGGCGTATATACATATATAACTTCACCTCCAGTTAGAAGAGTTCCTTCTGAAACTCTGTGACTTCATACGCTTGGTAGAAAACTTGAATAAAAACTCAGAAATACAAAAATAAATTTAATTTATGCAATATATAGATCACATAAATATTCACTACTTTTCTTACATAAAAATATCCCTTACACATCAATTTCCAATAATAAAGAGCTAAAATAGTCTTGTCAAATAATACTCATAAAAAAGATAATAAAACCTTATATAGCAATTTAAGTTTTCCAAATACCATAATTATGATTTTTTTCCACTCAGCCATTGTGTGACTCATTAATATTTGACTGCATAGTCATCATATTTTTAGGGTAGAATGCATGTCACATTAATTAAAATAATCTGCTTTTAATATTTATGTGATTATGAGAGAATAAATAAACAAGGAGTACCAAGTACAAAAATGAAAATGATCAGGGTATGAATAATGCAATATATTACTTCAGAATATATAACAAATTAAAATATTAAAATTAATACAGAACTCAATATTTACTACTAGAACAGATGCTTATCCTGCATACATTTTCCCAACATTTAAAAAAAGATGACAAGTAATATGTCATACTCTTCCAATAATGGATGTAAAGTTTAATGACATATGAATAGTTGTCATAAAATTGTATGTTCAGTTAGTTAATGTTTACAGTTTGCTACTATATTTTTTTTAGAAAAGAAGCATTTTTTTTTTTTTTGTCTTTTTGAGACAAGGTCTACCTTTGCAGTTTAGCCTGTCCTTGAGCTTACTTTGTAGCCCAGGCTGGTCTCAAACTCTCAAGGATCCTCCTGCCTCAGCCTCCCGAGTGCTGGGATTACAGGCATGCGCCACCACACCCAGCATCAAAAGACACAGTTTTGACCCCAAGGGGTCTGGTGAGCACTATTTTAGCTTATGAGAATAAAGCAAAGATAAAATAAATTTCCCGGCTTTTTAACAGCTTACAGCTTCATGAAGAAGGCAATAACAATGATATGAGACAGTGATCAATACTATGCAATATTGTTGATAAGATAGTAAAAAACAGAAATATCAGCACAGCTGATTCACTAAAAGCCTTTCTGAAGAGACTCTAGTTGAACAATAATTTAATCTATCAGTGCTTTTTGAATAGGAGAGGTGGCAAACACTTTAAAAACAGAGGCAACTGATGAGGGTCTCTAAGGATGAGGCAAGCAGCTCAGCTGAAGACATTCCGGAAAATGAGAACTTTAAATACCAGCATTGTAATATAAAATTATCTATGCAACTAAGAACTAGTTCACCACGGGGTATGCCTAAGGATTGTTTGTGGAATTTTAGAAAAGGGGGCTGTAGTCAGATGTTAAGTGCATTTTATGAGATCTTGATTCCTTCTGATTGACATCAGAATCAGTGGTAGGGTCACTATTTTTAACAATTTACTAAGAAATCAATATTGCTTGTTCAGAGAAAACATTTGAGCATCATTTGTAAGCATATTTTGGAGTCTGAAAAATTGATAGGGGGTTTAATAGTGGACAGTGAAAATCAAAATGTACAAGAGAAACAGATTTAGGAAAAATTTCAGAGATAAGATACACCTGACTCTCTAACTATATTGGACTTCTAGGACTTGGTTAGGATGTGTCATGAAGAAGTTATGTTTTGATCATGGCTAATTTGGGTTCTATATACTTTATCTATGAAATTCCTTTCCCAAATGTGGAAAATCTTCTGCTCTTATTTCAGTGAACATGTTTTTATATCATTGTGCTGTCTTCTGATTTTTCACTACTTTGTATTAAATTCAGATTAATCCTCTTTGTATGCTCTAGCAGCTGTTGGGTCTAGTTTTCATGTCCTCATGTTGTGTTTAATGTTTCACTTAGCAATGGGTCACCAACATCAGCTCTGTCTTCTAGTTCTACCATCATCTTCACATTGATTACTTTTGCTGTCCATACTTTCAATAGAATTTTAATCTCCTGAATTTTTGTTTGTATCTTTTCCTGGTCTTTAATTCTTTGCTAAACTTTCTTACATGTTTTGTATCATATTGCTTAGGCAAACCTAGGGTTTTCTTTTTTAGTATCTTCTGCAAACTCACTGATCATTTTGTTTATTATCTCCATTTTTTGTTTAGTATGTCTTCTTTGAGCTCACTGATCTCCTTGCTGATATTTTTGACTCATATTGATATTTTTGATTGATTTCAATTGATATTTTTGTTGATTTGATAGTGACAGTTTTTTACAGCTTCTTTTATTATTTTCAGTAATTCATCTGTGTGACTTTCAATTTGTTCCCCCAATGCCTTCTAGATTAGCCTTACGGGAGTTGGGAGATTTGGGAGGCATTTTATTCCCCTGTCTTCTCTTTGTTCTCGTGTGAGTGTGTGGGGAGATGTGTGTGTCATGGGGGAAATGAGTGTATGTAGGTTTGAGAGTCAATCTTAGTAGAATAATTGTTGGTTCTTTGAAGATGTTTTTATGTCTGCTCTTCAGTGAGGCACAACGGGCACAGCTAACTGGAGATGTCCGGCACGCCTCTAAGATCCAACCACCTCCATTAATATGCAAAGAGAGGATGTGATGTAATTGGACCAGCACCTAATTTTCCTGGGGTAGGCAACAGTACTGTTAATGACACAGGGCAATCTAAGTATTGGCATACAGATGTCACCAATTAATAGTAGCAACTATGCCTTCATGGGCATAGAAAGAAAATCATTAACAATAGTGCCAAGGGCAAACTGGATATTAACATATCTTAAGAAGCAATAATGCACTACCCTCAACTACAGAAAAGAGATCTGTAATTACAGTATAGACACTAAGACAAAAATTGACATATAGTAAATATCTACTGAATGCAACAACTATAACTCCACTTAAAATAGAAAAATAATTCAACAGTAAGAGCATAGAGTTAACTAAATATGTACATTAATAAAGTTCAATCATTATTTATACTAAAAAAGATAGGCTGGAGTACAGGAGGATAAGAAAAAGTAAATTTGAAATATTAAAGCAATGAAAGATGTGGCAGAGAAAAGTGAGATAAAGGAGCCTATTAAAGAGTTAAAGGACATTAATAGAATTAGATAAAAGTAACAGAAAAAGAAAAAAGTAAATAAAAGAGAAAAAATAAGAAAAAAATTAAAAGAAAAAAAAACATAATAGTAGCAACTATAAAAAGCAAAGAGAGGGGCTAGGGATTTAGCTCAGCGGCAAAGCACATGCCTGGCAAGCGCAAGGTCCGTGAGTTCGGCTCCCGGTACCGGAGAAAAAAAACAAACAAAAAAAAAAAACAAAGAGAAAAATAAAAAAAAACTCAAACCTCCAAAAATCCAATGAAAAAGAGAGAGAGGTTCAAAGAACAAAAACACTTCTTTGTATTTTTCCAGTGTTTGCAGCTTGAAATGCAACATTTTTTTTTTCCACATAGCTTTATTCCTATAGGTTTGTAAGGTTTCCCATGTACTCCAGTAGGCTACTGTATGTATACTCCAAGCTGCGGCAACTTCTCAAACCAAGGTATGTCCTTGCTCATGCTTGTAGCTATGGAAAGCAATCACACCACTGATCTCTGTGCTAGATACAGGCAGCAGGGCAGGAGTTCAAACTGATTCTTAGACTTAACAGGAGGTCTTTCAGACCCATCTGCTTCTGTCAGCCACACACACTGGCTTAACTCCTCACCATGAAAGGTGGGAACCAATGTCCTTCCTGGTATGAAATTAAACTTTTCAGGGCATCTATCATTAGCCTGCACTTTCTCCATGACCATCTCTTGTGGCTGTTTCCCCTCCATTTATCATGGTAGCATAACACTGGAAATCCTGCAGTGAAGTTGTTCTGTAGCTGTCCTGTGATTCAGTCATAAACAATTAACACTTTCCAAAACTGTATTCTGATTAAACCCTCTCAGATATGGTAGGTGCTGCCTTGGATTTCCTCTGCAATTCTGGCCCGCTGTTTGGAAGTAGTTAGCTACTCTTGGAATAAAATCTCACACTATTTTTACATTTTAAACAACCATGGGCTTCTCTTGGGTTCCTTTGTTTGAACCTGTTCTTTCTCTCTGGAAAGGTCAGCCTTCTGGGCTTCCTTTGTATCTGTGGAGATGGCTCCCCCTTCCAAGGAGGCAGGGTGAATGTTGCAGACTGCTTTGTTCCTTTTTCTGTGTTTTGCTCCACTTCTCTAGTTTTGGTGTAGTTTCTAGATATCGGTCTTCACCAAGTTTTTTCCCAAGTGTCCATATTCTACCCAGAGAGGCTGCATTTTGTGGCTGATGGCTACACTTTCACTTTTCTTCTCCCAGAAACAAGTGATTTTGAAAAATAAAAAAAGATTAAAAATAGACAACTAAATTGATCATATATATGATTAATTATATATACCTACAATAATTAACCATCTATAAAAGTTTTGAGTAGTTGCTAATTGGTTGAATAAGAGTTTGTGATACTTTTTATATTGTTCGATATTGCTGTAGATATAGTGCTTTGTGTTAACTGAAGACTGAAAAGTAACTCTAATCTAATGTTATTATGTCACATAGTGTAGCTTTTGTGGCTTGTGTGGATTTTTTTCAAAGCTAAGGGGAGAAATTAGTGAGATTCCTCAGGAAACAATCACCAACTTTCTTTCATATAAGACCAAAATATTTTACAGATACATAAAATAAGCAAACTGTCATTCTACAATAATTTAGTATTATTATAGGTGAAGAAACCGGATGTGGTGGTGCATACCTGTAATCCCAGCAGTCAGGAGGCAGGAGAATTTCTGTGAGTTGGAGGCCAGCCTAGGCTAAGTGAGTTCAAGGCCAGCTTGAACTCCATAGTGAAAACCTGTCTCAAAAAGACAAAACAAAACCAAAAAATAGTAGTGATATGCTATTGGTGTTGTGTTCTAAACTCCAGACAGTAATTGACAATGATCACATTTTGTTAAAAGTTAGTTATTTCTTTATGCTGTTTTACTAGTATTTACCAGCTGTGTCTTTTCCTGAAAGTTCATTAGCATGGCTTAGGCTAATAGATGCAAAAGAAAGGACTCACTGTACTTTCACTTAATATTGAAATTGTCCACCCTCATTTATTTTTGATCAAATGGATGCTATTCCTTTTATAAGACAAACATACAGGATTAGTCGAAACACCTTTACCAGAGAGCTTGCTTCTTATGAAGTCTCATTAAAAATCATATCTCTGTTTTATGTGGAACAAATCAAAGTTTTTGCTTCATGTAACAGATTCTCATAACAGATGGATTAAATTACATGTATGACAAAAGAATCCTAATTAAAGTGTTTATGGTATACTTCTTAACATTGTATTAGATTTTATTGCTTCTGTAAAAAATTACAACAAGCTTACTAGCTTAAAATGACAGGTAAGTATTAACTTTCAGCTTTGGAATGGGTTTCATTTGCCCCAAATCAAGGTTTAAGTTCTGGACCTGTCTCCTATTATCTATCTTTTATTTTGCTTTTTAAACTGTTTATATCTTGGACTTCTTAGGGCTCCCAATTTATTGCACTTAACATTACGGCTTCGGGGCTGGGGATTTAGCTCAGCAGCAAAGCGCCTGCCTGGCAAGCACAAGGTCGTGAGTTCGGTTCCCGGTACCGGAGAAAAACAAAAAAAAAAAAAAAAAAAAAAAACATTACGGCTTCAAAGTGCATATATTTTACTACAAATGAGTCAAATTTATTCTTCTTTATGGCAGAGAAGTATTTTATTGTCTATAAATACCACATTTTCTTTATCCATTTATCTGCTGAATGACATACAGACTACTTCCAAGATTTCATTATTATTAGTTGTGCTGCTATAATTGTAGGTAGGGTTGTATCACTGCAATTTGATCATCTTTAACTCTCTGGAGAAGATTTTTAGGAGAAGGATAGCTCAGTCAAATGGAAATTTTTTCTATTTTTTTAAGACCCTCCATGCTGATTTTCATAAGGGTTGTACTAACTTATAATAGAAGGAACAGTTTGTAATGTAGCAGAGAAATTTGAATATTTAGATTACAGTATTACCACATGGGTTTAGGTCCCAGGCTCATATGTGCCTCAGGCTCATATTAACCCACACTGGGTTAATATTGTGTTATTCCCCTCTTGACAATATAGGGAAATTATAAAATAAAATAAGAATTGTGTAGTTTATTTGTCTAAAAACCTAAGGAACAAATACATTCTTCAAAAAGGTTAAGTTATTCTTCCACTGACAAGAGGGGTAATATTAAATAAATTATTAACACATATTTCCTCATCTATTTTAATTAGGAAATGCTTCACAAAATTAAAAATAGCTTAAAATAAATCAACTGACATTACTAATAATTTTATCTTTAATTTGTGATTTGTAGGTGAAATCTTATATACAGGAAACAGTTTTCAGGACTTTGAAGCCTGTGCTCTTGTAAGGTCCCGTTTCCTGCCGCTTCTGTCACTCCAGGAAGGTATAACAACCAGTTCCCACTGCCTGGCTCTCTGGGCCATGCACCAAAGCGGTAATCAGGTAAGGTGATGTGGGAAAGGATACCCCCTCCGGAGAGCCCTACGTAGATTCATGGATAATTGGGGCTGGGGATTAGAGTGTTCACTCTGGAAATGTCTTCATAGTGCTCAGCAGCAGCACTACAATTATCAAAGTGCAGGCCAACCCTCTTGCACATTTCTGAACCACTTTCCTAGGGCATCAGGTCATGGAAGTCGAAAGATCCCTGGAGGGTCAAAGACCTCCCGGTATTGCTTCAAGTGTGGCCCATGGAAGGAAAAAATGCCAGCCTCTGAAGCATGCAGCTGCAGAAGCTGACACAAAGCAGAACTTTGCGACTGTCAGACATAGCAAGCATGAGCCCTGAGTCCTGTCCGAGGACACTCACATACGTTTGAGGGTCTGCCCTTGCCAAGTATCCCCATGTCTACTGCACACAACTGCTTCTAGAGAGCTGTTCCTGGACAATCTCAATGCCTGAGTGATGCCATCTTCCTCTTTCTATCGTCCTGACTCCAGCTTACATGTTTAGTGCTGCTGTGCTGGAAAGCAAGGAGTTTATTCACAAACAAACCAGAAAAAGTGAATTACCTGGATAATTCTTTGAGTGGTTTAAATACTCTTTCTTTTAAGGCTAGCTTTACATATAAAAATGAATAGAATTGAAAAGTTCTTGCTAATCATTTAAATTTTAGGAAGTTTTTTCTTTACATTATAAAAACACATGAGTACATGATTATTTCTTTCCAAGTCATGTAATTTAAGGGAGAGTAAAACAATGCATCCTTTGAAAGTGTTAAGTTATTCTTCCATTAACAAGAGGGGTAATATTAAATAAAGTATTTACTCATATTTACTCATCTATCTTTAATTAGGAAGTGTTTCACAAAATTAAAAATAGCTTAAAATAAATCAATTAGCAATACAATGTCACAGAAAAGAATCTAGACTGAATTTGGGGATTATACCTCAGGAGGTATTTAGAGGGACTAATTTTCATTAGCTTAGACTAATTCAATTAGAAGGAAAAAAATTCCCAAGACTCAGATTTTTTAATTACTAAAGTTAGCCATTATCTAAGAAAGTAAAATTTAGATAGCCTCAAAAGGAGTTAATAGATTTTCATTTGATTAAATTGATTTCTTTTTTACACAGTTCTATCATGTCGAAGTTATTATGCCTTTCAGCCAATATTAATTTTGTTTACTAAGGATTTCTACTTATTTTTGGTTACCAATTGAACATTTTTAATACTATTGTGAAATTTGATTATTTTATCCAGTTATTCTTCCATTTATGCCATTGACTTGATTATAAAAGTCCTCTTAAAGTTTTTTGAACTTTCCCCGATAAAATGAATCTAAAGATTTTATCCCTTTAATCTGTAACATCATATCTAGTTAAAAAGCAGAAACTCTATGTTATTTGATATTCAAATTACTTTATTATATGTGGATAAGACATGAGAATGTACATTCCGTAAACAAGTTACAGGTGTGTGGCCATCACACAAAGTATTATTTAAGATGCACTCACGCAACTTGTCACTACATGATGTGCACTGTATATCTAAACACATACATTTTGATGTGTGATCTCCTGAGATAACGGCTCTCAGTTTTGAGTTAGTTTAAATATTTTTAGGTAGTCGGCAGTTTGTCTTTTAATTCTCTTTGCAATGTGTTTGAAAGACTGGCATTATTATGAACTCAGTATCATACTTTTTGTTGTATCTAAGTGATTTTTATAGAGTTCTTGTTTTATTGTCATTATTCTGATTTCTGCTGAAATTACTTCTGCAATTGTTTATCCATTACACTAAAGGATTTAGCATAATAATCACAGCTATCTTAGAATTTGTATCTAATAATGTCAATTTCAGAGTCACTTCTGAGACTGATGCTGATAATTGCTTTATCTATTGAGTGTATGCTGCTTTCCCTTGTTTATTTGAAGTATGTCAATTTCTTATTGACATCATCTAGAAAACAGGATAGAGAGATGAGTGGTAATTTTTTATTTGTATGACCACATCTCTGTATGGTAAGTCTGTAATGTGAGTGATCGAATCAATTCAGCCAGTTGAGCTGACTTTGAATTCTGTTGTTTATGTTGTTTATTATCATCTTTCTATGGGTGCAATATTCCTTGAGAATCACTTTGTACTTAGGATGGAGGCTGGAGGGCCAGAGAGCTTTACACAGTATCTTCCTTATGCTCAGCAGAAGATTTTCTATTTGTGCCTGGTCTTCAAAGTTCATTTTCCTTGCATTTGTTAGGTCCCATGTGGTGCTTGTAGTGTGTGGAAGTAGGAGAGTCAGTGTCTGCTATATTTCAAATTGAGATCACATTCTGAAAGTCTCACTCATGAATTTTGGGAGAAGAATACTTTAGTCTACTGCTATGGAGACTTAAAGAAGCACTGAATTACTGATTATAACTTCATAAAAAACAGATTTTATAAGTTTAACCTAGTGAAAACATTCTTTATGCCACAAATTCCTTGTACTATCTTATTTTAATAATATAGTATAGTAGATATATATATATAGATAGATAGATAAATTACTCCATGGTAGATACTATAATTCATGCTATAGATGTACCAGTAAAGTGATAATTCATAGTCTCATAGATTTTGTTTTTACTGTTTAAAATGGATCTCTTATTCCTTTCTCTTATCAAATTACATTTAGCATAGTTTAAAATGTAAGATGAATCATTGCTATCTCATATTCAAGTAAAATTTTTTCTGTACTCTTTACAATAGCTACAGAAAATATTAGTCTTTATCAAGTTTTTCTTATTCTGTTTGTAGAAACGGAAAAAAATAATTAATACACTCCATTATTTAAGTGATGGACTAAAACTTTTGTTTTACTCTCTTTTAAATTAAATGACTTGGAAAGAAATAATCATGTTCTTGTAAGAAGTGACATGTTTTCCTCTGAACTTGTTATTATAATTATTCTTATATTGATTTGGTTCCCAACCATTTTGAGAGTACTTTTTCTTTATATTGATTCAAAATATCTACAAGAGGACAATATGTTGTGCTGAGGCCATAAAACAAAAGAATACTTTCAATCTTCAGTAGTAAATAAGAAAATAATTGTAAAAGTCAATTGGCCACTAGGCAGAATATTAATGAAATATTAATCTTGGCTTTTTGACTGTGGGTTAATTTCATCAGTCAGAGTGCTTTAAATAAGCATAATATGCAACATATAAGGCAAGTATTATGACAGTTAAAATATTAAATTTTATTTAAAATTTCATGAGATTTATGCCAAACATGTTAAGGTATAAGATTTTACATGTATAACTTATATTTTTATGACTATCAGAATACAGAAAAGAAGCACTATATTAAATGAAAGAATAAAATAAGCCTTGTGTCCAAGTGAGGCATAATTTTGATGACCGTACTTTAAGAGAGCTTCAATTTCCAGATTTTTGACTTTAGGTTTTAAAATTTACTTCATTTAATGTCTAATATATAACTTTGTTTCCACATTTTGCCACTTACATGTGCTACTTTAAAATGAATATTTTAAAGGACAAATTAACAGGTTATATTATATAGTAGACTACATTTCTTCTGCATTGGGATAGACTAGGAATACCATATAGAAATTACATTTTATGGGACTAGGTTTTCCTTCTCAGTCCTTATAAATGATGAACTAATAGTCTCAGTGTGCTCTCCGTAACAACTAGGGCAACACAAAATTCAAAATTCAAATGACAAAGTGTATTCCTTTTCCTAACAGTAAAGAAAATTCCAAGTATGTATCACAGTATTTAAGTGGTCTATGAAGGCCAGGAAGTAGGAGGAAGTGAAGATACATACTTATTTGAATCTTTTTATTTGAATTCCCTATTATCCACCAGATAGCTGCTACAGTTTTATCAGGGGTGGATATCAGACGATAACTTGCTCACAAATAAGATACTTATGTTAGCAAGCATTTCAGATGCTTGCTAAAATAATTTTTTTCATATGAAATCTTGAATATTCACCCTGAATGTATTTAATTTTACATAATATTTTTAATGAAAATCCTATTTAAAACTATGGATTTTAACTTTACATTAATAAAGAATATATAAATCTCTTCATTATGCATTCCAATGAAGGACTTATCTATTAGCTCAAGTGACTTAAATCTATTTGAACATTTTTTTAATCCTTCTGCTCTCAATAAAAGCATTGGATCGGGGCTGGGGATTTAGCTCAGTGGCAAAAGCGCCTGCCGGGCATGCGCAAGGTCGTGAGTTCGGTTCCTGGTACCAGAGAAAAACCAAAAAAAAAAAAAAAAAAGAGATGTATATACAGAAAATTTTACAAGAACAACATTTGTGGAATGTTCTGACACTGCTAGAATTAACCATTTTTTTACTTAAATTTTTATCACCAAAGTTTCATCTGTATTTTGCTTAAAGGAAAATTAAAGCACCCTTTCGGTGGCAGCAATAATTTTATTTTACCATTCATAGAAATACATTGAGCATAAGATTTATAGTAAATTAATTGAAAGAAAGTTAGCTCTATAGAAAATATTTCCTTCTGTGTCATGTGGAACTATATTTTAACCTATGACCTTTAAAATATAATCAAATGAACTACCATTTATACATACTATGATAGCATATCATCTTATATTTTCCTACTAGCTTCCTTCTATCTCTATTGTTGCATATCCCTTTTTTAGTAATCTTTAAAGGACTGGATATTTGCTAAGCTAGTTTTACAAATGGAGAATAATAAACTAAATTGAGCAATAATGGAAAGCCAGCCTTAGGGATAAATATTTCAATTCATCAGATATGTAAAATCTATCTTGATCTTTTCATATTCACTTTGTTTATATTGTCTGAGCTTTTTAAACTCTTAAATACACTAAATTTATTTATTTGTGGACAGAACCATCTAGGGATAACTTGTATTCTCTTTACAAGTGCACATAGTTATATTTTTTCCTATAAAATCATATATTTTCATATATAAACAATCATATAATCATATATATACATAAATTACATGTTGGACTTAAAATTATAGACCAAATCCAAAGATATGCATTATGTTACTGGTTTTACGTAAAATGGTTCACAGATTTGCCATGACATTCTGTAGCTCAATCTTGGAGTGACTGAATACAGCTGCTGTCAGAGCCTCTGTTTCTTGCAAAGAGCAACCTTACCTAGAAACTGCAGTATCTGTGTGTGTGTGTGTGTGTGTGTGTGTGTGTGAGAGAGAGAGAGAGAGAGAGAGAGAGAGAGAGAGAGAGAGA
>NW_004955406.1:26128587-26154266 GCF_000276665.1 Chinchilla lanigera | reverse complement strand
AAAAAAAAAAAAAAAAAAAAGCATTGGATCACATAGAAGATTTGAAAATTATCAAAACATTACAAAAACTTGTTCTTGAAAAAGGCAAAGAAAAATAAACCCATTTCCATAAATAACTTCTGTAAGTATTTGTATCAATTTTTGAAGTATATTAAAGAAAATGGTCACATTTATTTGTTAACAGAAAATTAAAATATTGACTATTATATCATAAATCATGAGACAATTCAATAAATCTTTAACAGGAAAAAGCTTTAGAGAATATCATCAGTCATATACTGTTCATTTTCACATAAATACAGAAAATTCAGACAGCAGTGAATCTGCATTTATTATACATTAGGTCTTAGATATTGTCCTATTAATGACATATTGCTATTAGCAATGAAATTTAGGGAAGGACTAAGATGAAGATCAGTGGGTAGTACCTGTGGTGTTTTACGTCACCAGGGATTAGATTACATTCACTTCACAGGTAGGGGGAAATTATCTCAGTGCCACTGAACAATTAGTAAACCAATCAACAAAACTTGAGACTGGCTTGTGAGGGCAAGAGCACAGTGAAAAGTGAGCTGACCCGTTATCACTGATTGTCTTATCCAGGTCTCTCCATCATCCTTGTCCTTGTGAAAGTCACATCTGTAGATAAAAGTGATCCAATAGTTTAAAAGCAGATGATAAATATGGGGGCCTTGATAGAAGAATTGAAATCCAGACAAGAATCGAATAGATATTTCAAAAATTCCTATATAGCAGTGAAAATGAATTTGATGGATCCAAAGACACTAATTTGAAAAGAGTTTGCATACATTACTAAGCATTTTATGTGCATATGAAAATTGAAATAAGTCTTAATTAAATATAATTTAATTGCATTTATTTATACAGGAGTGCAATGTTCTGGGCCCATACATCCATTTTAAAGCGACATGTAACAGAAATGGGTCTGTGAGCGCATATGACAAAGCAGAAAGAATGGCACATACTGAAAGAGAATTTCAGTTGCTGGAACTTACTTTTTCCGTGTGATACAGTTTATTTACAAAGTGTAGCCACTAATTTTTCATTTATGTAATTTAAAAATAATTATTCTCCTGGAGAAATACCCAAACACAGGGTCTGTACGCTTAAGTTCAGTGCCAGCCTTTCTTTATTCAGATCAATGACAATTAAATGCAAAGTTAGATGTTGTCTATATTCTCTGCTCTGATAGATCCGTAAAGAAAGATCTATATTCTTCTAGTGGGAAATGTTTATAAAGTATTCAACCTGCTGGGGCTGGTGCTGTGTCTCAGTGGTAGAGCTCTTGCTTTGCATGCACAAGTCCCCAGGTTCGATACCCCGCATCACCAAAAAGAAAAAAAATGCATTAAGCCTGCAATTCTCAGTGAAGTCCTTTAATGATGATTTACTGATTTAAATAGGACTAATGGTTGCAGAAGCTGTAGAGAACATAAAAAAAAAATGTTTGGACAGCAGATATTTAAGTTACTCACCTGTAATAAATATTTGTGGTATATAAAAACTCAGGGATTCCCATATAAGCATGGAGGAGTCTAATTTGAGGCAAGAATGTGTAACTGTCATCAAGGCACCAGGGTAAGCAGAGCGGCCCCAGGAAGGGTAGTGATTGCATCCTGCCCATACAGTTGGCTTTGGCTCAGGTTTCTGTCTTTGGGCAACAGAAGAGCCACTCATTTTACTTATTTATGAAAAGAATTGAGGAAATGTAGATTTTGGAATAGAGAAGGGGAGTTTTTGTAAAGTAGTAACATGGTCCTAGGTTCTACCCTGTTACTTTATCAGTTATATAAGAAAATGAATGCACAGGAGCTTTAGTCCTGAATTATTCCCACTGAAAAATTTTAATTTATCAGGGCCGGGGATTTGGCTCAGCGGCACAGCGCCTGCCTGGCAAATGCAGGGTCGTGAGTTTGATTCCCAGTGCCGGGAAAAAAAAAAAAAATTTTTTTTTTAAATTTATTTATCATTATGTATTACTTCTTTATAGTAGCAGTCTTATAATGAGTTATGATATGAACACATAGAGATGGAGGATATAGGCAATAAAGATGAAAGAAATTTTATTATTAACATATCTAAAGTGAGCATCCTATTTCCAGAAGTGGTGGATCTACCTGTATAATAATATTTTCAAATCATAAGTGATAAGTAATATAACCTAACATTCAAAGCATGTTCTTTTTGTTATTACAACCCTGGATAAGTACTATATACTTCGTGAAAGTGCATATTTACTACACAGGACTCACTTTTCTTCTCTCTGTATGGCAAGAATTATAATACCAATTGTAATATATTGTTGAGAGGAAATACCTGCAAAGAATTTAGCATGGATGCTATCACAGTCACTACCCAGTCAATGCTAGTTATAAGCTAAAATTTATTTCTGGAAAAGTAACCATTTTAGTTGACCTGTCTTTATAGCATAGGTTCCAGATATTTATTTCCAATTTTAAGGAATTATTTTGATAAACCATCTGCTTTAATATATTTAGCAAAAGAAACATTTGCTTGTCCTCACTGTAGGCAGACGGAGATAATGTAAATAATTGTGAAATTTCAATATTAACTGAATATCTTTTTGCATCAAATTTGCTTGAGTTCCTAATGAAACCATCTACTCATACAAAGACGGAGGAAATCTGACACTTCTAGCTTTAAAAGTAGTAATCAAAGCATTTGGCATAATCACTGTTCTTCCATATTAAAAACCAGTTTTAGGAATTTAACATATGTTTTCTAGGGGGAATGAAACCACCAATAGGGAAATAAGGAGAAATTTAAGAAATTATTTATATATCATTTATTAAATTAATGAACATAAATTATGACTTGCATCACATTACAAATAATTTAAGTGCTCAAAACATTGCAAATAACTTAAACACTCAAAGAAGATGGTTAAATAGATTTTTGGCAGATGATTAGGCATAACTGTAATATTTTAAATGGTTGTTTAATGGCATACAGAAAGAATGATTGTGGATTCTGCATAAATACTGAATGACAGGGAGGAGCCCTGGGTGATTCCTAGCTTACTGACTTCCAAGCTACATGAATCTGTGGTTGTAGATCAAGAGTTCAGGTGCTGCTGAATAAATTATTTAGGAATTTGAAAAAAGATCTGGGTTGGGCAGAAAATCAATGTCATCCTCATACTGATGACAACTAAAACCATGGACATGGATAAAAAATGTAGGAAAGTAAGCTCACCATGAAAAAATAAGAACTCCAAAAAACTTAAAGAACAGGGTAAAATATACTCATTTTATGAGTTTAGTATGTTATTCACAAGACAAAATGCACAATATTGTACTGTTTGTGTGTAATTGCTGTGGACTCCTTTCCCTCTATCTGGCTGTCTGAGTTTAATACTTTGACTCAGCGGGTTTTGTGAATGATGGTTACATACTAACATTTGTTGT
This sequence comes from Chinchilla lanigera, assembly GCF_000276665.1. NCBI lineage: Eukaryota > Metazoa > Chordata > Mammalia > Rodentia > Chinchillidae > Chinchilla > Chinchilla lanigera. The sequence continues at coordinate 26,150,817 of NW_004955406.1, read as the reverse complement.
CTGTCTTTCACATGATCTTTCTCACTTTGCCAATGTTCCAGGCAGCAGGTGAAAAAGGAAGTCAGTACATGCTGAATTCCAAGCTCGTTGTGCTTTCCACTCTGAAATTTCTTGCTCACAACTGATTGCTCAAATTGTCAGTGTTGTTTTATACAGTCTTCATCTGAGCTGAGTCTATGGATTAAAGAATCACCGAAAGTGCCCGGCTGACTTCCGTTGTTGCTGCTGTGCTTTCCCCTAGGCACTGCTTTTCCAGAATAAACGATCTCATCCTTGCCAAATGAACTTCCATTGTCAAAAACTCTCTTTTTAAAATATTCTTAAACATTCTGAAACTAAATAAAAAATCAAAAGACGAAGTTGAAAACAACTATTGATATTTTTTTAAAATACTATTGAAGGTAGGGAGGAAAGAAAAGGGTTAGGGGTCCCCTGCTAAGCACAGGGCCCTCAAAGCATCCATATTCATCCCTGCTCTGAGGATGCAGCCTTAGTTTCTCCTGTGAGATTTCATTAAGCTATGCTCTCTGCCCGCCAACTCCCATTCTTTCATCTTATTCCTCTGAAAATGCAAAATTTTCATTCCTTCTCCTTTCTTGCTAATTACATTAAATTCTATTCTCCAAAGTGCAAACACTGTTCATGAGTTTTGAGGATTATTTTACCACTAATTTCAGAAAAAAGAAGTGGTATAACTGTAAACCTTAACAAACATTGGCAAAATGACATAAAATATTTAGCTGAGGGGACTTTATCTGTTCATTTTCTTTTTATTTTGCCTCTTCAATAATCTCTTGTGTTATCTCATAAACAGATTTAATCCCCCAAAGTGAGGAACAGATAGTTCCAGTTCCATTTATTGAGTGGTTACTATGTGCTATTCATATAAGAATTGTTTGTGTATTGTCCAATCTGTTTTATAACTAAGAAAAATTAGGATCAGAGTACACTGCTCCCATTCATATAGCTGGTGGTAATAAAAATTAAAATTTAACTCCTTGCATCTGATACCTGTGACCCAGATATGTATCCATCATTGCAAAAGCTACTACAGGCACAGAAATTTGGTAGTTAGACTGCACAGTGATCTCCTTGGAAGTTAAACTTCATCTTAGCCAACTCTTCTAATGTGATTCTCACACCATGTTGCACAGCAATATTAGCAGACATCACAAGAGGAAAAAAGTTTATTAAGTAAATTTGAAAAACATGAGGATGAGGTATATTAAACAATTTTTCAGGTATTTTTAAACACTTCATGTGACAATGCAAATTATTGTCTGTATGTTGGATAAAGTATACACTGCTTTCCAATTAAATTTTAGAATGAAAATTTTAGAAAATTACTTTTTTTATATGTATATGAATATTTATTGGTATATGTTTGAAATTATGAGATCAGGCACTTGGTCTTCAAAAGGTGTGCTGCTCTCTCTGACCAGTTCAAGAAGCTACTGTTTCACATACCATTCCTTTTAGGCCATTTTCTCACATTAGAAACTCGGTCCAGGATTTAAGGTTGGTTTGCTTGAATAAGAGGTTTATTTTGTATCATCTTTGTCTTCACAATGAGTATCAAGGGTATATAAGAAAAAAAAAAGACCATAAGACTGTATGAGAGTAAATCTAGCTGATGTAACCTGTACACTCTCAGATCTCAAACAAAACTAAGTAGTCCTTGTTTATGTCAGAGTCCAGAGTGTTGTCCTGTGTGTCCAGCCCGCCCCTCTACATTTGATGATTCAGGTATTAGGACTCCAATTCAGAGACACATCTACTTTAACTCCAACTGTTAAAGAGGAGTGTATAGGGGATAGAAATCAGCTTCTTACAAAACTTGGCTAGAAATGACACATAATACTTCCATACATACTTCATTGATTAAAAATAGTGTCACAAGCTCATTCCTAGATTATTAAGGCTAGGAAATATACTGACTGGGTAGTGACTCCTCCGGGATATTTCTGTTATATGTGAGTGGAAATGTAAAACCAAGGGAACAATTATTTCTCTCTACCATCAAGATCATATACCAATATTACTTTAATTTCTACATTCATTTTGAATACACAGAACTCCTAAAGATGTTCAGCTATTTAAAAAGTTGATTCAACCCATTTTTAAAAATTCTTAGCACAGATAGGATGATTAGTCATATCACCACTATAGCACTGTGGAAATAAAAGTAAGCATATTTCCACAAATTAAGATTTTTCTCACATACTTTGCTCAACACAGTTTGTAAATCTCAAATTGTAGTTTTAGAAAATTTTGAGAGCAATATTTGAAACAAGACATATAGGCAGGTTTTTATAACTAATAGTCATATTTTGTGGAGGAACACCTGGGCAACTGTCCTTAAAGGAGGAGCAATTATCTCCATTTCGGTTGAACCTGACCCTATTTCCATGTATTGATATGCACAGAGCTGGCTAGGACTTTTCCTCATCCCTTCAATTGGTTTCAGGCGATGCATATCAGTGCAGTAAAGGTGCTGATATGTAGTCTTTAATGCAAAGACCGCAGGGCAGTGTTTCTAGGGCCCTGTAGCTCCCTTGTGTGAGCCAGGGAGAGGCAAGATGGAGAGCCAGTGCTCCAAGCTGCAGACTGGGATCTAACCTCAAGATAAGAGGCCATGGCTTCCCAGGGTTTGAAAGATTACGCATCAGAGCTGAAGCACTGACCCGAAAACATTAGATACTATCTCAGTTGTGCTATGCAGATTGCTCTTTCTGCTTATCCTTCTCACTACATATTGCAGAGGTGATTTGGGGCTTCCTACCTAGCACTCACCTACTTCTGGACATTCTCACAGTCACTCATCCTAAAGCCACTCCTTTTGTCACGAATGAATAAAACCCAGGTTCATCCCTGGGTGGAGGTCTTTATTCCAGCTAGTCATCACTGTGACTGGACTTAGGACCCTTTGGCTCCCCACAACTACAAATATGCCTTGGTGTCTTTATTCTTGCCATGGGTTGCACTGGCAGTGGTAGATTGGAATGAACTCACTAGAATTAGAAGAACTTGTCCATGGGATTACAAATATAAACTTCTGGGCCTTAACGAGGACTGGGAAGGGCTCTCTATAATATTTAAGTTTTTTCTAACATTTTTCACTCTTTCTAGCATAGCTATTACTCTTTGAAGATTGGTTACACTGTTCTCAGACACTGTTAGAAACACCAAGTTAGTAAGTGTAATGACAGGACTCACAGACCTGGTTACCTTTTCGTATAGAATGGAAAGTAGAAAAGATATATAGAAGAATTTGGAATTGCATCTATGATGCATGGGGCAAGAAAAGAGTTTAAGGAAAAGCTGTCAAGTATATTTTCCCAGAGAAAATTTATTCCACCAAAATCTGAGCTCTAGCCCAATTGCTGAAATAAGAAATCAGCATAATCAGACTATTTATGTCCTTTTCTTTTTCCTCACATAAATGATGACACACTCTGGTTTAGCTATAGGGATCTTATTTAGGGTTTCATCACCACACCTAGCATTTGACATACTACCTAGCTTAGAGTATAAGCTTAGTAAATATTCAGAAATATTACATGAATAAGTATATGAATGAATATATTTTTTGGGGGTTTCTAATTGGCAAACAAAACATATAAAACAAGAAACTGGAGAAAGCTGCTCTCATTTTTCCCAGGACAACGGTGATTAAAGTGGCCTTCTATTATTCCGTTATTCTCTCTTATGGTATTGTGATATAATAGGAAATACATATTTTATTGTCTTCCCTCATTCCTGGAATGGAGTTCTTAAAACAGAATTTCATGAGTGAAGGGTGATAGGGAAATATTTTGTTATGTCAGATATTCCTGAGTTTTTGTGAATGAGGTGATTTTGGGGGGATCAGGGTTATTTGTTAGCCAACCACATCATTAGAGTTAGACTTTTAGTATCTTCTCAGGGCTTCTGGAGAAGAGAGCTAGGTTGGTGACTGGGATCAATAGCCAATGAGTTCATCCAGTATCCATGTGTAAGAGAGCACCTGTAGCAATGTTAAATGATGGGATTTTGAGAGCTTCTGGGTTAGTGAGCCCCAGGAGGCACCAGGAGAGCACTGCACTTGTGGACGCCCTGGCAAAGTCATGCCTACTTCAACACCACTCCCCATTCTTGGCTCTTCCTGAATTGTGCTCTTTATAACAAATCAGCAAATGTAAGACAAGTGTTTTCCCAAGTTCTGTGAGCCATTCTATAAAATCGTAAATTCAAAGAAAAGAGGATACCTCTGACTTGTAGTAGGTTGATTAAAGTTACATGAGACCTGGACTTGAAATTGGCATCTAAAGTGGGAGCAATCTTCAGGGATTAAAACTTTCAACTTGTGGATCTGAAACTAATTTGAACAAGATAGTGTTAGAAATGAATTGATTTGTAGGAAATCCGATTGACATTTGAAGAAATGGAAAATAGCTTTGTATGGAAGAGATTCAGAAATTTGGCATTAGAAATATTATTAGGTTACAGAATCTATTTGTCTTCTATAATCCAATTTGGTGCAACTAAGCTTCACATTGTCTTTAAGTTAAAAAATTCTGGAACCATGTCTCCTTAAATCAAAGTTATAACTTCAGAATGTAACAGTTCTGGCACATGAAATTTAATCCTTTAATTCTGCCCTGAGTTAAATGGTCTCCATCCTAGCACAGAGATGATTGATTGACTATATTCTCTAAAATAGGATTAGAATGAAACCATTCTTAATTACCCACCTTGGATAGAGGTCTGTCACTAAAGTGGCAAATGAAAAAGAAAACAGGATGAATAAAGTGACTCAGAAATCATTTTAGATCATGAAAAGAGGAATTTACACCCAAAACTTATGGTAGATGATCAGGAAGAGGGGCACATTTCTCTCACATCAGCCTCAGGTATTACTTGATGGTTAAGCCCAAACTGTAGAGCTGAGACTGTTACAATTTTGCATTTTTGAGATCAAAATTGATCATGAGAAATGAAAGTAGTGTGGACCCTAAACATAGATATTGAACAATTCTTACCAAAATTTAAAAAGCTTACATGTTAAATGATAGGGCTAGACAGAAATAATTTTGGTCATTTTCAATTATGTTGTCAAGAGGTAGTCTCAGGAGTAATTTATCATAATTTTGGGGGTGTTACTTTCACTCAGAACATATTGATACCCCATGCTAATGCTAAATGATTGTGGTAAAATTGAGTACTAATAGTGCTAGAGTGGGGACAATTTAAGAAAAGTTATAAACTGGAATGTAAGCCCAGGAATGAAAAACAACAGGAAGTATTAAATTTAAAAATATTTCATGGAAAGTAGCAAATAAAGTAGATGGGGGCCAGAGACATTTTTCCACACAATTAGTGATCAACACTAGTCCAGAAATGGCTGATGGCTCTGCCCTCTCCAAAGTTTGGAAGCAATAGTTAACATTAGCAATCTAAGTCAGGATGAAAGTCTTATTAATTATGTAAACTTGTGCCTCAAATTTCACTCACCCAAGACTGTGTTATAAAACATTACTCAACAAGGAGGAGTGCCGAAAGGCACAAAACTCTGACATGGAGCAATATATTTAATTGTTACTAAAATTATGACAGTTGCAATTTAACAAAGATTATTGCACTCTTGATGTCTGATAGGCTTTCTTTCCTTCCTATTGTTTTGAATAGATTAGTATATGAAACAAATAACCTCTGCATTAATAGAGACCTAGTTAGACACTATTGAGCTAATTCTCTTTGCTTAGTGTACTTGCTAAAGCATAGGTGCTGAATTAGACAGAGTCAAACTAGTAAGTGTGGACAATGCTAGAACAATAACCACTACTTACTTCCTGTAAGCAAGTGGCCTCTGGTTGACCTTATAGGAATTTATATCAAAATAAAGTCTTATCATATCCATATTTGAAATATAAACTATATGTTTTTATTTTGTCAAATACAAACTCCTTTGTGAAGGGATGATTTTAATTTAATGTATTTCATATTGATAATCATTTGGTAACATAAGATACAAATGCATAAATAATCATCATATTAAAACCTGCAATATTTTCATGTTCTTTATTTTGTAATTGTATTTTTGTGAGTGAAGTATTTAAATCATTTTTTTCTTAGCTAATGGAATTTAAAAGTTATGGATGCATTATATTATCATTAGCCCCCACGTACTTTCTAGTTCATTGCCTTATTGATGAAATCACTGTAGGTCAAGGGCTCCATAACTATACCTCACTGGACACCTCCAGGATAAGTATGCATTTTCCTAAATTGCAGTATTTACAGATTGCTTTGGAACACATGTCCTATGTGTCTCATTACACTTAAGTGTTCTTTTATAAAAAGCCAATTTTGTTTCATATTTTGTCCTATTTGTATCATAACAGGAACTTTGTTGCTTGTCCATGAGTGATTTGACATTTTTTTTTGCAATACACTTTATCTTTCCTTAAAATCATTTATATTGAAAAGTAAAAAGCTACAAATGTGTCAGTGCCTCAGCAATCATGTATTGATCTATTTGTTCTCCCTCTGCTCATTTTCTGTGAATCCAAATTGCTTAAGTACCGAAAGCTCTCAAGGTAGTGACCTGAGATATTAACAGGTTACATCACCTCATTAAGCCAAAGAAACTGCTCTTATTCAAAGTCTATAGAGCTGACACTGCATTTATTCAAAAAATTATTAATGTTTGCAAGGGTAGTAAGAAAGATGCACTATACCTTTAGACTGAGTATTCTTTAACTTTTCATGAGCTGTAACAATTTCACCCATTAGTTATTGCCTTTTCCTTGAAAAGTAAAGATTAATGATGCTAAAATGATACATTTTAATAAAGTCAAGTTACATTTCTTTCTAACTACCTCATATGTTGATGATCTAGCACCTTTTTTTTTTTTCCAAAATAGCACAAGTTCATTTCAAGGAAAAAGACAACCCTTAAATAACAGGGCAATTATTATTTTAATCAATAGGATTATTATATTTTAAATTAATCTTCAGAAGTCCCTGAAGCTAAAATTTCAAAACTCATTAATCAATTAAGCAAAATATTACACAGTCTCTCAAAGTAATCTATCTCCTGAAGGTTGTTCAAACTGTCTTCTAAGAATGAAAGTTTGGCACTTTTTCCTCACTTTCCTTTTGAGATTATAATTTTCTTCTTTGAAGTACAATTGTATACAAATAATTGTTTAAATATATCATTTCCAAATGTATAAAATAATGTGAAGGTCTAAATATACCATTGCAGTACATTGAAATTTTGCTTTGTTCAGAACGAAATCGTAAATCTGTAGAAAAAAAGTGGTGTTTTATCACCATTATCAATATTAGGACAGGGCGTTAAAACTTTACTCTCTAAAATCTAGGCTATCAAAACCCCTTCTATTTGAAATCATTTCAGAGGAGTGGAACATACCCTTTCTGTGGAAAGTATCTGGGTCACATGGGTCACTTTGACACAAAGAAACTCTCTTTGTTTCCTACATAAGTATGGAGTTTCAGATAAGGGCTGTTCAGAAATAGTACGTTTATTTTGCAAGAACAGAGAAAATTAATCAGTTTCTTGGTCCTGATAGTCGTACCATTGTAGTCTTTCAAAAACTAAAACATTAGTAATGGGCCACAATCAAAATCACACCATCCTTCATTTTTTATTCCTAGCAAATCAATGACATATGCACACTTTCCCCTGATACGCAATGCAGAGCTAATCCTCACTTCTTAGGAATCCTTTATTTCTTTATTCAATGTAAGTCCATACTCCCCTAAATTCTCCCATCTTAGTAAGGTATCAAGTCTATGATTCTTTTATTTTTTTACTTTTTATTTTTAGTTTTTTCTTTTTTTTTTTTTTTCTGGTACCGGAAATTGAACTCGCGACCTTGCGCTTGCCAAGCAGGCTCTGTGCCGCTGAGCTAAATCCCCAGCCCCAAGTCTGATTCTTAATAGCGTATGTTCTCCCTTTCTGCAGCAAGTTAATAAATGTAACTCTTCACACCAATCTCTTCCTAGTGGCTTTTGTCTGATGGAATTTGTCAAAATGCTTAAGTAAACCTGAAGGCTGCAAACTATGCTGGAATTGTCAAATGCCAAATCTTTACAAATATGGGTAATTGTATTACTCTGAATATGAAATATATTGGGAATAAAGCCTATAATCTACGTGATAAATAACAAATGCAGCTACTCATCTTTTCGAAATAATCAAGAATCATTAAATACTAAGTACAGAGTTTGTGTCCCCACACTATCTAAAGCACATTTGATCATTTTACTTTTCCTTAACTATGGCTAAATTTCTCAGACTGACTTTAAGTCCCTTTTTTACAAGTACCCATGAACTTGTTCTCCTCAGACAGCATAACTTTATCCAAGTTTTCCTATGCCTATATTACCTTACTCTTCCAGAATGTTTTTTTTTTTTAATTTTAAAAGTAAAAGAACAAAAACATATTAACAAACTGACAACCATTTACAAAGTAGCACAAGATTAGTACAAGCAATACTGAATTACAAACATGGTGACAGGGAGTTAACAATGGTTGTTGTATTACATATTGATAACTTCAAAGTGGTTTCTCAGGAAAACAAATGGAGACATGTAAAATTGAGCAAATAATTAATCATTAACTGTTTCTTTCAATAAAGCGATAGAAGTAGTACAACTGTGTTAGCTATCCTGTACATACATACATACATAATTTCCCCTTCTTTCTTTTCTCTTTTTCCTCATCTCAGTTGCTCTTCTCTCTTGAGCAGTTTCCTTTCATTTCACAATGTCTATCATACCTCCTAATTTTTATTTACTCTTTCAAGTTCTTATACTAGTGAGACAATATGTTGCTTACACTTGCAGGTCTGATTTATTTCACTTATGAGTATGGTCTCTAGCTTTGACCATTTACCTATAAAAGTTTATCTTTATCTCGAGTTTATCTTTCTTTATAGCTGAGTAATATTCCATTACATAAAAATGCCACAATTCTTTTATCCAGTTCTCAGTGGATGAACATTTGGGTTGCTTCCATGACTTAGCTATTAAAAATTGCTGTTATTAAAAATTGCTGTTATAACATGGGTACACACATATCACAGTGATATGATGTTTTTAGATCTTCTGGGAAAATACCCAGCAGGGGGATAGCTGGGTTGAATGGGACCTGTAAACCTAGTTTGCTGAGGAATCTCCACAGTGATTTCCACAGTGGTTCTACCAGTCTGCGTTCCCACCAGAAGGGGAGAAGGGTTCCTACTTCTCCACATTTGTTTTTGGTTGATTAGTCATTCAAGAAATGCTAAAACAACATTGAGATTTCACCTTACCCCAGTCAGAATGTTTTTCATGATACATATTAATTGAGTTCATGATTTTTACTTTGGAACATCTGAAGTGTCACAGAAAGGAAGGCTGGATTTCACCAAGAGATAAATGATGCCATTTTATAGCTACTCAATGACTAACATGGTGCTGTCATTTGAGGCACAGTTAAGGTAATGCAGGTTTCAGATACTTTCCAATTTTCCATGGAAAGTGTAAAAACAGACATGGAGGCAGGAAGCAACTTGATACTCCTGTAGTTAAGATGTGCCATGCAGAGAAAAAACACTGGTTGTGAGGATTAGAGCAGACTATAGAATGTGTCAGAGAATTTGAACATGACCTTCAGGCACAGAGATGCTTTATTTATATCTATATTGAGAAGAAAGGTGCAAATCTGTTTTGTGTTACTCAAAGAATAATAAGACCAATGGGCAATAAGTTTGTTTTAATTCAACTTAATATAACCATATTCTTCTAATAATTATAACTTTCTAGGAATAGCAAGGGTATATTAGTTTGGGTGTCTCTTACTTCCCAGATGTAGATAGTTAATATATATATTTCTTGGAAAGCTTTAAAACTGTTAAGAAATGATGAATGTTAATTATCAATTCTATGATTGTGTTGTACCCCAGTTGGAATCGTACTAATCAGTGTGAGCAACTGTGACATAACTATGCTACCTTCATGAAGCAGTGCTTAGCTAAACTAATTATATTTGGTACTACTCTATTTCTAACTATGTTTACATTCTCAGTACTGAGGTCTAGGATTTAAGCATATGAAATAAGAGAGTGAAAACTCGACCCATAACACCATGTACATGCATAAACACATGCACATATGTATATGTATGTAAATATCCACATTCCCACACAAAAAACTCCCAGTGGTTCTGCTTCTCTTACATAACTGCTGTTTTGAGACCATTGATGTGATAGATTCTCACACATCTGTGCCTTGTCTAAACTAGAAATAACTTCCTTCCATTTCTAATTTTTTTCTTGAAGAATAGCTAGCTCCTTTCAATGCTCAAGTTAAATGTCACGTATAATATGCTTCATTTTTATTATTGGATCAACTTCGGAAGCCAACACACACCCACACACTATAATAATACAATCAGTTAGATTTTATAAAGAAGTCTTCATAAAATAAGGCAATCATCCAACATAATCTCCAATTATATGGTCAACTATTGGTTGATAGGGAGCATGATTTAGTAATATTGTGTGTATAGCACTTCCTATAGTGTCTAAGTATCAAAAGCAGTTTAAAAATTGCTGAATCAAATACAACGTGCATCAATTTTTTTCAAATTCCCATTCATTAACTGCAACCATCTTAATTTATGTCAGAATTACTCTTAATGTTTTAAAAAGAAACTTCAATAAATTTAGGATGGCAGGATCTTAATCCTTGTTCTGTTGTTGTATAACCACACTGTATTTCTCAGACTGCTTTGGACCTGAATTTCACATGTGCTGTAGATTTTACCAAAGAGATGCACCCATGAAACAGCGTATCTTATGATGTCACAACCGGGAATAAAAGGATTGGATGCCTAGGAAAGCATGAAGGCTAGAGAAATGCAGTTCACTTCAGTGAACTGATGAGGCATCTACTTTCTGCTGTCAGAGGAAATAAGTAATAGCAGTGCTGCAGGATACCTAGGCATTTCTTCAGAATGACCACTTTCTCATTGTGTAACAATAAATCTTGGCACGAATAATTTTACAGCTACGTAATGATTCTATAAAGCCTAACAGGTTCCAATTTGTTTTATTAGATTATTATTTCCTGCAAATAAAAATTCTGAAGGATGATTTATGACAAGAAGCATTCTGTTAGCAAGTATCTGAAGAACAGACCAATACTCTTCTAGGTTATACAGGCTCTGGAATACCTGACCGTATTCATGATGATTTTCCAGAGGAAATCATGGAAGGCAAAGAAAGGAACAAAGAAGCAGGGACATGTAAAAAGAGGCAAAAATGGGAGAGAAATGGCTCTACTGTCCAGGAAACAGAGAGTAAAGCATCATCTTTACTTTTGTATTGTGGCTTCCATGGAACAAGGTCAATCTGGCTATTCGTCTTTAGTTATTCATAAGGTAATTACATAATATGCCCTTATTATATCCTTGGCTGTTAAATTCCATTTTCTCATGCTAGCATTGGTGACCTATGATCTCATAATCTAAAGAAACTGTGCTAAACTGCAGTATCTATTATACCTTTCTCACTCACTAATAGCAGAAAACTATGTAAGAGTTTCATAATGTTTCCACACTTTACAATTTAACTTTAATATGCATCAATTGTATAAAGAACTATTTTATTGTTTCTGATCATGATGGGAAAAAAATCTCATGATTCTCACAGATTGTAATTCCAGCTGAATACCAGAATTCATCTAAGTAGAGAAAAATTAATTCATAAGATGTTTTATATTCTGTATTTTAGGTCACCATGGATATGTCATACCATTAGGGAAAGTATCTCACAAATTCGAAGTGCCTCTGCTTGTTAAAAGCGAAAGCAAAAGCAGAAATATGACTAAACTCAGGCATCAAATATATAATGATTAAATAAAATGTGATATATATTTTTGTAAAAATCCATTAAAATGAATAAATTACCTCTATATGTAATGGCATGTAGGAATCTTAACAACAGAACAACATACTGATGTTATAAATGTACATGTTACATTCTGTTTGCATAATATCAAAAATAGTAAATATTAGATGACATTGTTTATGAAGAATATAGAACTATAGCAAAACTACAAAAATTAAAGGAAATTATTCTTTTAAAAATATGCATATAGTCGTTGTTACATAGAAGAAAGATAAGTGATCAAAAAGACACACACAGTAGGAGCTTTGGGTGCTGACAATTTTCTGTCTAATCTGATAATCAGCGGTTATGTACATGAATGAGTGCCTTACAAGAATTTAGCACACTACACTTGTGTGTGTTATAGAATTGCTGGTATATGTTGTAATTGTTAATCAAGATAACTTATGACATAGCAGAAACTGTGATTCCTTGATTCCAAAGACTTCTTGGAAAAGTTAACTCCTGTTTCAAAGATTGGGAACAGTGTATCCCAGTCAGAATTTCATGTATAAATTTTTGTTTGATTTTTATCTTCCAAAATTCTAGGTACTCTTTCCTCCTCCATGCCTTGTACTCTGTGCTGAGCCACAGATTTTCTCAGTTCTCACTGTTTCCTGTGGCAGGTAGAGTGGGCCTGGGGCAGGCATTCTGCAACACCCATTACATTCTGCTGAGCTGTTCCCCGTGGACAGCCTCTCCCCACCCCACAGCGCATCCTCCATGCTCACCCTGCTTCGCCGGGTGACAAGACTCATTCTTCGGCTGAGAGGTGCATGTCAGACAGTAAACAAGGGAGTTCTTAGACATCACGCATAGCCTTCCCAGTGCCATTAACATGACTGGAACAAAACAGAGACACTGTAGATGTCTGAACTAAAGCAGAAAAAATAGTGCATACATTCTTTAAGAAAGAATTATGATCAGTTCCTCAAGTCAGAAATGTTACAAAGACAATTTATTTAAACAAACACAGTGTTCTTTCACTTTGGTGGAAATTGTAACAGGATTGATAATTTTTACTTAGAATATATCTATGCTCAAGACCTCTTGTTCTACCAAAACAAATCACATTCATTTTTGAAAAATGTGATTTGAAACATCCATCATCTACTTATCTATATTTCTCTCAATATGGTAACTGAATTTTACAGAGAGGGCTTTAGAGGTAAAAAAAAAAAAACAAAAAAAAAAAACCAGAAAGAGAATTTGTATGAATTTCCTTGTCTATAAATCTTCAAAAAACCACAATAAACCTGTAAAGCTATAGTGGAAAAATAACTAGGAAGACTAGTGTTAATGAAATGGACAATTTATTTACCTTTCTGTAGCTACGGTGAACTGGGGAACAAGTATCTGGCTGTGCAATTGTTAGTGGGACTGTTCATATTTAGCCTAATGATGTTTTTCTTCTGTTGTGTTCCAAATGGGAACATTTGTACACTGAAACCTGACACGAGAGTGCGAGATGCCATCCTACCTCTGAGATAGTCACAATATCTGGCTCATCACTACTATGCGTATGGGCTATTATGAGTATTATGAGTAGGAGCTGTAATTCACTCTCACCTTTAGGCAATCTTACTTAATGCTAAGGGGACTAGTTTCTTCTCCCAGAATTCAGGAGTTATATATGCAGTGGCCTCAATAGCCTTCAAAATGTTTCTCCATTATCCACACAGCACATCCTTACCGATATTATCCAGTAAAGCCAAATGATTAATTACTCAATGCTGACATTTGCAGTACTGATGACATAGATCTCATGCCATCAGATTCTTATTACATAATGTTTGAAAATACTCATATTCAACCTAAACATAACATTAGGTATTAAAAGATTTATTTTTCCCAGATAACGTTTATTATGCATAAAATGTGATACAGACGAACTGTCAACAAATCATTATTGTTTCATGTTAGAGGAACACATCACATGATGTAAGTGTGAAGCATAGTATGGTACTTTACTTTTATCTGAAAGACATTTATTTCAACAAATGTGGTTCACTGTACTTACTTATCTCTCACTAATTTAATTAAATAAAGAGTGATGTTACATCTACAAGTATCTGAGGTAATTTCTTTTTTGATGTTATCATTAGGATTCCACTCATCTGAGGGGCTTTTTTCCCCCTCTCACTTTAACAGATTCTTCTGCTCACCTCTTGCTTGGTTCCCAGCATTTTCTTACTCGTTCCAGTTTTAACCATATAATATCTGTGAAAATCTCTTTCTTCATCAGATGCACCAAATACTTATTATGCTCCTGAATATGGCTTTGCCCATACAGTATAAAGGTATTTACTTGAGTTCTGATGACTACTTTTACTACATAATTTATTAAAACCAAGTATTGCCTTGAATGCTGTATTCTATGAGTAATCATTATATGAAACCTCATAATACATGTAGTCTCTTCTATTTTCAACAAGGCACACTGGTAATGATCATTCTTGGGAGATTTGGGGAGCATCATTTACAAATTTTAGTTTTAATATCTCTTCACTATTTGTATTAGAATATTAGTAGAATTGTGTGCTATAAAATCGAATATTTAGATTATGGATTTTCTATCTAGGTTACCTCCAAAGTAGGAAAATTTTCATAAAACACAAATAGTCTTCAATTTAATATTTCCATGTGACTTTATAAAAGAATGTAAGGCAGGAATTGGGATATATCCCACCGGTTACATCATTTGTGTACCATGAGAAAGACCCTGGTTTTGACCCAGCAACCCAAAAGATAAAAGAAAAAAAAAAGAATATATGGCAAGAATTATTCACTGGGAATTCTAGCAACTGTCAAAGTGCAGAGATTCCGTTCCTTCCACCCACATGAAGTATGTACAGCTGTCAAATACAAGAAATCAAAACTGCATCCTCCGTTTTCAACCAGCTCTTCCTCCTGTGCCGATCATGCAGAAGCTGGATGCTAACTTGAATGCAGCTGTTTTTTTCATGTGACAAACAGCATTCCCAGTCATTTTATCTGTTGTTTCCAGGGAAACAGTGCTGTATGAGTCTAAAAGCACTCTAGGAGAACTTCCTCAGCTCCAGCCAGCTCTGAAGTTACTTATTTACTCACAATTTATTTTTTTATCTTGAAAAGAGACTCCATTAAGATAGAAAGTATGCCTTTGAGTGAACTGGGGTAAGTGTTCCTTAAATGTAGTTTAAACAAATAATCTTAGATGCATACAATGAGTAAATTCTTACAGTAGATTTTTGAAGTTACTAGACAGAATTTTATGCCCCCAAACTCTGTGTGCTTCTCTAATTCTTTTGGCTGCAGAATTAGAAGCACATAATTAGGCCATATGTCTTGAACAATGTAAATATATGGAGAATTTTGGAGGAAGAAAACCATTAAAATTCTATCACCTATCATCAAAATCTGATAATATGTTTTATGATATGGATACACAAATATCATTCTTCCATATAAAAAGATGTGAGAAAACTAAAGGACTCATTAGTCAAAGATGTAATAGGAGAGTTCTCAGTTATCTGTTGCTGTATAAGGAACTACCCCAAAACTTAGCAGATTGAAACAATAATGCTTTTATTACACTGCATATTTTTGTACATGAGGAATTGAGACCCAGCTGATCTGGATAACTTTACTGATGCATGTGTCACTGAGGAGGTCAGTGATGTCATTCTATGAGCAAAGTGGCAGAGAGTGCATTACTAAAAAGCATGATGTCTCAGTAAGGATGGCTCCAGCCTATTTTTATTAAAGTATCATTAGGATTTGGCAAAATAAAAGTAAATAAATACTATTTTGACTCAAACTTCTTATATGAAAAAAGTACTGTTACAGTAAGTGTTCTCACAAGGAATATTACAACTACAAATATTACAACTACTGGTTGAACCAGTTACAAACTCACCCATATTTAAAAGGAGAGTACACAGATGCTTCTTTGTGGCGGAAAGGTTCAATAATGTGGGGGAATGTTTTAAGGCATTACTGTGTGAAAAACCAGCTGACACATGTGAGGAAGTACATTTATAAGAGGTGCCCTAGCTGGAAAAGGGAAACATACAGGCTCACTATGGGATGCCAGCACACACTTGCAGTCCAGTTAGGAAAACTACATGGTAAATACTGCAACTTCAGCAAAGCACCGAACCTACACCTAACAAAAATGATTATGAATATTAACAAAAGGAAAATGTTAATTTCAGGACTAGGCAATTGATCTGCACTTTTAAAAAGGATAAGCAAATGAGTCAAATAATTGAATATTTTATTCATTTCTACATCTAAAGGATAAATTAAGATGTTTTAACCTGCTTGCTTGGAGACTTTTATTGTTATATCTCCTCCAATTTGTGTGCTTTATCAAATGTAACTTAAACTCCAGCACGGAAATTACTATAATGAATGTAAATGTGCTGATTGTTGCAAGAGCTTTTCCAATCCTTTACTATCTTTGTAAAGCAAACATATTTTTATTTTCATAACGCCGAGTCTTTAGTAAACAGTTTCATACAGCATAGTTTTACAGAGACAAAGACTAATTTTTGAAAATTGAGAATAAGTTCAGGAACAAAGAAGGTCAAGGACAGATCCCAAAATAGCGAAGGAAGAGAATACTCTATGGATGTTTTAATTCATCTACAAGTTAATTAAATGGTTTCCTTTCAGTGATACCCACAGTTAAGTATATTCACAGCAGCAATATCATTCGTGAAAGCTCAACATTTTCTAAATCTTTAAAGTGAGAAACTAATACCACCATAAAATGATTATGAAGAAAATCATTTTGGGGTATTTAGCATCTAGATAAACCAAGTTAATATATACAGTATTATGGAATTTGGTACATGTGCTTCTATATATAATACATTTTGGCACATATGAGATTTTAATTTTAAGAAATTTATAATGATATATTATATATATATGTTTAATTTCATCAAAAAGTATACTTCATTAAAAACTAGGGTTTTATTTGTCTGTTTTTGTACTAAATTCCAGTGACAAAAGTTATTTAACACATGCTAAAGCTCAAAATATATTTTTTAAGTAAAACTTTATCCCTTCCACATTATAACATCCCCAGCCCATTTGTCTTGTCTGATTTGCTCTCCCTGTGGGAATATCACAAGCTCAGTTGGTAAATTTCGAATGCACTCATGTGTATCTAACTTTTCTAGTCACTCAGCCTCATCACTTACGTCCTGCACAAACACTGTCCTTTCTTCTTTTGGTAATGTCCAGTCATGACAAAGAATTATCATGCTTCTGCTATCTTTATTTCAGACACACTAGAAAGTTTATAACTCAAAACTACCAAGTATTTTTGGAAAATTTTCCAAACTATTTACATGTGCCAGTTTATGCCATTGTATACGTATAAAGTAAAGGCAATTTCCTGAATTAGTAATGAAGACTCAA
This sequence comes from Chinchilla lanigera, assembly GCF_000276665.1. Classification (NCBI taxonomy): domain Eukaryota; kingdom Metazoa; phylum Chordata; class Mammalia; order Rodentia; family Chinchillidae; genus Chinchilla; species Chinchilla lanigera. The sequence continues at coordinate 26,133,462 of NW_004955406.1, read as the reverse complement.
GCAGGTTTGCAAGAGATTTTCTTGATGAGGACAGACATCATCAGAAGAAACAGGTTCAAAAGTCTTTACATAGGATTAATTCAGCCACTCCAGTCAATAGACTTATACATGCATGCCATTTAAATGCTTGATCCAGCAGGGCTTCACTGAATACCTATAAGCAAAGCAATACTGCTTTGCTCAATATGGAAAACAAAAACAGTACACCTCTGAAGACACTTGTCGGCACATAATTATCGGAAAATACGATAAGGCCAGACATGCAGATCAGACTTCAGGAATTCTTAGAATGTGGAGCACGGTGTAAACGAGAGTATCAATGATTTCAAGGAACAAAATCCAGGAATTCACGTGGGGGAAACTGGCAGAGAGGACGATGAATTTAAACTTCAGTTGAAAACCTTAACACATTTTCATTCTATCTTGGTCAAAATCTTACAGCTTTTAGAGCCACTAAAGCATATATATATATGTGTGTGTGTGTGTGTGTGACATATAAATAATATATAAATGTATAAAAATATAAATTTAAACATATATATGTGTATCTATGTGTGTATATTTTTAAATGTTGTCAGTAAAAATCAGAATCCTCACACCACCCTCCTCTGTCAGCAAGCACAATCCAGGCTTTTCTGCAGTTCCTTGATCATATTCTACTTACCCCTAAAAGCCCTTGTGCTTCACTCTCCTGCTACTAATTTCTCTTTTCCCTATCCCACTGGGCTAGCCGTTGCCCATATTCCTCTCTGGAAGCCTGGCCAATGCTGCTTCTCTCTACAGGATGACAGTTTACCTCCCATGAAACCTTCACACAGAATTTCTAAATTCCAGGAATTAAGAGCAAGTAGATCAAGACTTCTCTCTCTTCTGCCTCTATGCCCAGCCCCTTGACACTCAGAAAACTGTCCTTCTTGCCAGTGTCACTTGACCATGAAGAGGCCACCTCCCAGCACAGCTTCTTACACTAATCTTTCAATCTGAATTCCCTGTAACATTCTGTCATTCATGCTGCTGACAACCCGCACACACTTCTCAGGTGTTTGACCTCGTTTCAGAGCCGCACAGCTACTTAGAACTGTCCTCAATTTTGCGTTGTATTTTCTCATCCACAACTGCATACGCTTTTTCATTTCTTTACTCTTTCATGCCTTAATTTAAACACTTTGAAAGAAAATTAAAAAGTAGACACTTTGAATATTTTCCCTTCTTCTCAACTTTGAATAAAAATCACAGCCATCAAAGAAATTAGCACTGAAATTCCTCAAAAAACTGAAGCTAGATGCTCCATTTGACCTAGGAATTCCCCTTCTAGGTATCCTCCCAAAAGAGTTAAAGGCATTATATCACAGTGATCCACGCATACCCATGCTGTGCCAGCACAATGCACACCAGCTAAATCTCCAAAGTAGCCTACGCGTCCATCAACAGATGAGCAGATAAAGAAAATGTGGTATTTACATACAGCGCTGGACTAAGCTGCTATGAGGAAAGATAAACTTGAGTCATTTGTAAGGAAAAGGATGCACCTTGAGACCGTAATGCCAAATAAATCAGACATAAGGGCTTTAATGTTCCATGGTTTCTCTTATAAAAAAAAATCAAATTTTACATAAAGCACAAAATAAAAGATAGATGATAGGAAGGAGGGAGATGTTTTTCACATGGGAAGAGCATCAAGAGACAAAGGGAGGAGGAAGGGAGGGAAAGGGGATGTAAACACATATTAAAACGTGTAAGTGAATGTACTAACGTTACAGTAGGAATATAAACATAATAAAATATTTCAACTTTTTTCCACTTGAAAAAATCCTATTCAAATATTAGAATAATTTAAATACTCACTTCTCTGTGAATTCTTCTTTGATACTTCTTTTATATCTAAATTTAATGGTTTCTTTCTCTGTAATCACACAGAATTTGGTTACAATGTGTAACAATTTATTGACCTCCTTTCTGAGGTTTGCTGGTAAACTAGAGGCCACACGCATGACATTTACCTTTAATATCCCTTGTAAATAACAGTAATTAAAAAAACAGTAATGGAAAGTATTATACGGACATTTGATTGTGGATTCGATATTCTGAATATTTTTCTATGCTTATCTTATTGGCATCACTGGGAAAAACACGCAATTACAACATTTGATGTTATTTTGATTGTGATGTTTATGTAGTCTGAAAATCTCGTACCAATTTTAATATTCATATTCCTCCTAGGTATTAGCATAAGTCTCCCTCAAATATAAACAATATGTGGAAGATAATTTTCTTGTTGCCTTTTTTGTTAATATTCTTGTCAGGGAATATTAAAAGTGCCTCTTTTACTTAAACATACTTTGCCAGCTGTCAGAGGGATATGAAACAAAAATTCTACCCATTTTATAATTATTCTATTTTGGTCTTTTGTTACATTTCCCTTTCCATGGGGAGAAATCGGCTTCTCAGATATTTTATTAGGCGTGTGCAGCCACATTCCCATAACTTTTCCCTTGGTTCTCATCCCCTAATGTCTGAGGCAAAATAATTTCCCAAAATAGCTAAGCACGGAATATTTAAAAGACTGAAGATTATTAATGTTAATAATGGCAAGTAGTACACATATTCGTTTCTCATTTCCTGTCTTATTTCCTATTTTTAATGTTTTGAATTTCCAATAAATGATTACATGTAGATTAGATCTACAAGTTATATGTACAAATAAAATAACACTATACATATATCTATATATATATAGATATATAGAGAGAGATACATATATTGTCTTTCTGAGACAGAGTCTCACTATGCAGTTCAGGCTAGCCTTGAGCTCACTTTGTAGCCCAGGCTGGTGTCCAACTTGCAGAGATCCTTCTGCCTCAACCTCCTAAGTGCTGGGATTACGGGCGTGTGCCACCATGCCCAGCATAACACTACATTTTAAAAGCATAATGTGGTAAAAAATTTCAAAGTTCTTAGCAGCGTTTGACACCACATAGGAAGTGGATAGAATAAAGGACCAACATGGATAGGTTGACACATTATGACTGTGTTTTCCATCGAAAGAGCTATAAAGATTGCCTAACAACAGAGCTTGAGCATTGCCTCAATTCTATCACATTAAATCTGTGGTTACATAAAAGAACCAAATTCTCTTCATCTTCAAGTTTTTTACACATGCAGTACCACTTTGTGTGTGAGCTGTGCAATCTATTTTTTAAACAAGCACTAAATGTGTCATATTTCTGAAAATATACAAGAAGCAGCTACTTCTCTGCTTATACACAAAAATCTTACTTAGAGTCATCTGTTCCTTGCCCCTCAGCAAGTCAAAAACACAAAATTGCTAGATTTTGTTTTCATTTCTGTTTGGCGACATTAAAACTTCCTCCAAGGATACACCCTCCTACTTTTCTACTCAGGTGGGAGTCAAGACCTCCATAATCAGCATTCTGTTTTATTTTTGCAGAGATCATCTACTTATGGAGACTCATTAAAGCATGATGAGTCAGAAATGTTCTAGGGTATATTTTAAGTTAATTATGTGCTGAACTCTTACCTTTGCTGTGTGGGGCATAAATTAAATAATCTAAAATAGATTCTTTTTTTATTTTTGCAAAAAGTGTTTTTAAACTCATTTTATAAGCAATTTCCCAAGAAGATCTTACTATAACACGAAATATATACTGCATCTTGCAAACTTTCTACCAGAGGAAAAAATGGACATGAATTTTTTTCCTGGCAAAGGGTACATTTCAAGGTCACTGGCTGCCTTGCTTTGCTTCAGAAGCTTGTTTAGTTGGTGGGAGAATATGCAAAGTTTCAAATGCTGGCTTTCTGTAAATTTGGGTGTAAAAGTATTTGACCAGAGAGAGTACAGACTCAACATGGAAGCCATGCAATCTGAATTTGTGATGCTCGACAGCTGAACAGTTTGCTTTGCTGTAAATAATATTATGTGTACAGCCTTTTTATTTTCATGTCAGAGATCACCTTTTCTATTTCAGAAATGATAATCAATTAAATACCAAATTCACACTGAAATTTGAACTCCTTTTTCTATCTAGGAAACTTAAGAATGTGCTGTCCTGTAGTCCACTGAGATCCTAGGCCCCAGGTGGTGAGGTTCAGAAAATCTGCAGTCGAAGGGTGGAGAACTATCTGAACACTACTCTTAATTAAATTCAGATGTCATTTTGCTGTAGGCAACTGAGTTAGATAAAAATATTCTAGGCAGTCAGATAGGGCTAGGCCTTCAAAGAAGCCAGTGTGGAAAACACCTTGTAACTGTGGAAGAGACAGATACCTACAGCTGTGGGCCAGACCTCCAGACAAAAGATAAAAAAATACATTACCATTCTTCCTAAAGATGAACATGAGGGATTAATATTCTAAATAGGTCTCCTGAGAAAGCCAGGAAGAGTCACTAACTCATCCCCCTACAGACAAAGCCCCTGTTCTGTGTCCATGCCCACTTGCTACATGACTCACTACCCTGTTAGACCCCAATTTAATCAATTTTTATCTGAGCAATTATACTTGTAATTTATTGGCCAACCAAGGTTTTGTCCCACCTCATGCCTACCTTATGAGTTCCCATGTTTCCCACCTTGGACCCGCCTCATCTTGTGGTTTTGCTTTACAAAAATCCCTTGAAAAAGGCAGATTCCTTGGCAACCCACTTGGGCCCCTTTCTGGCTCTCTCGGACAGAAACTTTCTTTCTGTCATTGAATATATTATTCCAGGCATGGTGGCACACACCTGTAATCCCAGCATTCGGGAGGCTGAGGCAGGAGGATCATGGCAAGTTCAAGGCCAGGCTGGGCTACAAAGTGAGCTCAAGTCCAGTCTGAACTGCATAGCGAGACCCTGTCTCAAAAAGACAAAAAAAAAAA
>NW_004955406.1:26061519-26128487 GCF_000276665.1 Chinchilla lanigera | reverse complement strand
ATATATTCTGCTTTTAACCTCTGTTGTTCCTAAAATTCATTCTTCAATTTTAGAGAATATGAACCGGATATCTAGCAGGTCAGGAGTTTCTTTCTCCTTTATCGATTTCAAGTTAAATGAATTCATTAACAAGGAGACTGAACATTTCAGAAACTCCCTAACACAAGTAAGGACAATGTTTTCAGTTCTTGGTAGACTGTCTCAGAAAAGAAGAGACAAACTAAACAGTAGTGCACCCTTCTCCTGATGGTGGTCCAGCCAGACAGAAAGTGTGCTCGTTTTGTTTTCTTTTTTTTTAATGGTTTGATCAATCTGGCATTCTTACGTATGGTAACCTGAGCAGCTTCACTGAAGATAACAGAAAGTGTTTTTTATGTGGTATGATTTAAAAGATCATTCATTCAAACATATCTTTCTCTTTTCCTACACACCCTCCAAATCATCATGGTATCTAAAATCTCTATAGAACGCTCTTTGTGCTTTTCAGTTTAAGTAATTAGTCTAAGGAATTTACTTAATTCAATGCCCATGAATTTGTAATCAGGGTCCAGATTCTTGCCCTGTAGCAAGTAAACTAGGAAAGGCACCGTGGACTTCCCAAGCTTCATACAGTGTGTGAATATGTAACATGATACCTAAGAACACGTTTAACTTTGAAATTCTATTCGTGTATGCTACATCTAACAATGTCGACTACTATTAGTTTATACCAGATTGTATTAGTTGCAATATGTTTTTAAGCATCTTTGCTTAAAAATTTGATTAGAGCCGCTGAAGTTATTTAGTGGCCTAGTGGGGGAGTTGCTTGTGTTACATGGGGAAATACAGGAAGGTTGATGTGAGTGGTAGAAGGGCCAGTTTACATCTCTAAAAATACATGGCTTACAGACCAGGACAAGGAATTGCTTATGACACATAGAACCTCATCACTTTATAAACTCTTGTTCTCAAAAATCTGTCTCTCCAAATATACTCTTAATATGAGCATGAAGAATGTGTTTATTTGTTTCCTCTTATGGCATATTCAGTATCAAAATATGGGTTCTTTAAATCAGCTGTTCCCAACCTTTTTTGGCACCACCTTAGAATATGTACATGCTTAATAAATGTTACCTATTATCTTAAAATTATATTTAACTGGGCCATTCAAAAGTAAATTATGGCTGGGTGTGGTGGCGCACCCTTGTAATACCAGTACTCAGGACACTGAGGCAAGAGGATTGCTTCGAGTTCAAGGTCAGCCTGGGCTACATAAGTGAGCTCAAGGCCAGCCTGAACTGCAATAATGAGTCCCTGTATCAAAAAGACAAAAAAAAAAAAGAAAAGTAAATCATGAGAAATTTTATTTTTACTTTAATACTTCATGTGATTTTTTTAAAAAAACTTGTGTCCTCAGCAATATAAAAACTGTACAATATCAGGAAAAATACAAACTACTTTTTGGAATACCCATTTCAATAAAGAATATGATAATAATTTATAAGGTTCTTACTTTTGTTTATATTAATTTTTATTCACATGAATTTAAAAATCTGGCACAGTTTTTAAACTGAAAGTCCTTACCAAGTGGAAGTTTATGGCTTCTTCCCATTTAGTAACTTGATTTCATAGTTAAAATTATTGAACTTTTTCACTTTTTTCAACTTGATTTTATTTCTCATTTTGAGTAAAAGTTTATTTTCTAATTTTTGTTGCATTAAAGCTATTCCCATTCTATCAGACTTAATTTTCAACAGAATTTTAACACATAAAAATGACAATTTTATAAAACAGTACCTTTAAGGGTACAGTTCTGTTTCAGAGCCCATGGAATATCCTTATAGTGTGCTTTTAAGGTATAAAATTATAAAATTACTTTATAGCAATAGCTGAGTGAATAAGGTAGTATACTCAGTGCCTCATCATAAATTCTTTTGGGGACATTTAGAAATAATCATCTGTACAAAATTAAAAATAGCTAGAAAGTTAACTTTAAAATAAAAGGGAAATGCAAAGTTTTACCTTAATGAGTTATTAAAGATACAGGCAAGGATAGAAAGCTTGTTTACCACGCAGTTCCTCACACTGATTAAGCCTGTTCATATAACAATATTCTTATAGGTTCATTAAGGATTTCAGGTTAAAGAAGTACTGATTACACATATGTACGTGAAACAGACTGATTTCTGAAATGATAGCCTTTTATTGCTCAAACAAAAGCTGCTGATTTCTCTCTCATTAGTAACCATTCTTTTGATCTTTTGCTATTTCTGCATTTTCAATTATTCCATAGTATTATTGATGTATAATCCAAATAAAGTAAAAATAGAAATACCTTTCAAATAAAACTTTTAACAAACAATTCTGACATGTGAAAGAAGTTAGACCCAATTAAATATTGTTTAAAAATCATATTTCTACCACTTTCTACTCCCAAGAGTAGAATATCCAAGAAAATTTTTCCAATAGTAAACAACAGCTGAAAATGGACAGAAATAATTGCATAAAATATTTACATAGAATTTCATATAATTATTTTGCTTCAGGTTCTTGATTCAATAACTTTATTGACTGAAATAAATATATTTTGTATATTTCTTTATATGAATACTGTCTGTCTTGATTACTTTTCTTTTATTGCTGAAACAAAATACCCAGCACCTAAAATTAAGGAAGGAAAGGTTTATTTAGCTCACAGTTTGTGGAGGTTTCAGTCTGTAATCAGCTGGCTCCAAGGCAGGGCAGCGTGGCACAGGTAGAACAGTCGAAGATGGCAGAAGATAGCAAAAGCAATAAGAGCAAAAAGTAAAGGAAAAGAAAAATCCTCTTTTCCTCCCTTGTGTTACGCCATCTCACACCCCAGGGCTGGTGGAACACTGAGACAATTTCCACTCCCTCTTCTTGCACAGGATGAGGATGTTTACAAAGTAAGGACCTTGGCCCTCTGCTGAGTTGCTTAGTTAAACTTCTAAACTTCTCAAATTGACACAATGTATCAACCATTACACAGTTATACACTATATTCATACCACCGGAACTGACGGTTAGGAAATATATATGTATATAATATATGTAGTGCATGTAATTTTCACCTGGATACAATCTGATCACTTTCATTGATAAAGCTTGAAATAGAAGTTATTAATGTTGTTGTTTGCCAATTTTTCTAATGCTGTTTTGACTTGCATTTATTTGTGCATGAATTTATTCATCATTATGTTAATATGTATATGTGTATGTTAATATGTATATTAACTTATAATAACATATACATTTTAAAATATAATACACATTTTAAAATGGCCCTTTGCTCAGTTGAAATTCTGTAGGAAAAAATAGGTAAATATTAGTTGGAGTTTGGTTAACTAACTAAGAAAGCAGTAGTAACTCTTGGAAGAAAGAGATGGATGAGCCTCAGTGTAGAGGGTAGAATTTCTATTAATGCTATGATCTGAAGTAAAGGAGTATTCATATTTAACTAATTACTGGACTAATTTATAAAATGGAGGAGATAAAAAGATAAATTCAAATGAAGTGAAATGTAATAAACCATAGTAGATAGCAACCCCTCTTGTCTATAAGGGAGACACAGAATAAAGTCAGAAGCAAATACAAATTCTTATTTTTTTTTAATGTATTCTCCTGAACACCCTCAAACTTTGAGAGAGAAAAAAAACTAGACAAAAGATAGGAAGAAACTGTTTCAATGGTTGACACATTTTCTCCTGCCCCATTTTCGCAATATTAAAACTCCAAGGGCATAAGCACCCCAGTGAGTCTCATAATAGGTGCAGTCAATTCAATCCCATTAGAACCCAACCTCTGCCACGAGTAACCATCTACTTTCACTTGCTTAGGTTGATAAATTTGTCACAAATTAGTGAACAAAGTCACAAATGATACTGTCCATGTCAAAATTCGGTGTTTGCCCAAATAGTATATCTAAAATAATATTTTAGACATCTTTTATTTCGTTCTTTTCACAATCAAAGAAAAGTGTGTATCTTACTAATAGGTCAATTTTGATGTCACATTTCTTTATGCAAAAATATGTTTCTTTTAAAATACAAAGACCTAGGTAGCTAGGGGGTATATTTCTTATTAGTATATGAATTATAATAGGTTTCTATTTTTGACATCTTTTCCTACTGTTCCACATGGAAATAGTAGCAAAAGAAATTCTTTTTTTTGTGATGTTGTTTTATCTGTTTAAAAGAAATATTCTGAATCATTTGCTTTTTTCTTCCAAATTCACAGATTGATATGCTTCCTATTGAAGCATGTAGTTAGGAGACAATTTTTCTTTGTGCTGCCCAGGCTGCGCATATATCTTCTGGTAGGTTGCATCTTTTATTCCTTTTTTATGACTTTTATGCATTGTTGTTCCATTAGTAGAAGGCTAGCTATTGCTACAAATGTCCCACAGAGAGAATATTTCAATGAGTCCTTTCACAATGCCAGAAAAAGTCTTTGTTTAGAATTTATTTGGCTTTCTAATTCTGTCCTCTTAATGTGGCTCTGCATCCCAGTCTCAACCAGGTTGAGTTATTTTTACTCTTTCAGTTTCTAATGACCAGCTTTTATATTTTTCAGATGTACGGATGTGAGTACAACTTTGGTATGGACCTGTATAAGTTTCACCTGTAAATTGAATTCAGATGAAAATGTTTTTCCATATTTGCTTGCAATCATTACTTTGTTATCAGCACTATAAAGTTGGAAGAAATTATTGCATACTTTATTAGGTTTCACTGAGAATACAATAAAATTTGTCTGCAGTAGACCTCTGAAGAGACATGTCTCAGGAGAAAATTTCACTGGTTAGTGATGGGGTTCAGGATATGCTACCCCAAAATATAAATTGGTATTCAGAAAAAAATAAAAGCTAGAAGATCACTTCCCCCTTCTCTTGTGCTGTCTTGAAAATCTGGGAGCACCATTCTGTCATTCTGGCTGGGTCCTTTCTATAACCCAGGAGGCGAACATTCTTATTTTTGAAGATTCAGGGAATTGGAGCAGAATCTGAATAAACAAGATTTACTAAATTCCCCAGAGTTTATTGCCATTAGCTTTCTGAGCAATGTCCTCTGAGCATTTTTTTACAGCTATATTTTTAATCAAACCTAAGCATAAAAATAGAGAGTTACCTGGCTTTTTTTGAATCATTAGTTCCTAAGATTTTTGTGTCCTGTAAGGTTTCCTAGATTTGAATATTGCATAATGTATACATATGTCAAGCTGTCGTGTGTTGCACCATAAATATATATAATTTATATGTATCAGTTTAATTTTTATTTATTTATTTATTTATTTATTTTTTTGGTTTTTCTCCGGTACCAGGAACCGAACTCATGACCTTGCACTTGCCAGGCAGGCGCTTTGCCGCTGAGCTAAATCCCCAGCCCCTAATTTTTATTTTTTTAACTTATGTAAATTGCATTTGTACGCTTTTCATTTGATACTTTGTCTTTTCTTTTAATACGATTTAGGTACTTTACCTGTGACCCTAATATGGAAAGAAAAAATATTTCTGTATTTTATAACAGAAATATATTAAATTAGTGTAAAATTATTTAAATATAATAATTTAAGATTTGCAAATATATTCTTTGTGGCTTCTATAGTTACCTAAAGTGCACAATAATTGAGAGATTTAAGTGCAGATTTCTCATAATGAATGAAGTGCAAATAAGAATGATCTATACAAATAATACTTCTAAAACTATTTGAAAATTTTGTAATTATTAAATCCAACATAGATATGATTAGTCTTTATATTGTTATGTTTATTTTAACTGGGAAATATTTTTTTGGAAACCCTAGAGCCATAACACAAACAAAAAATATTTACTAAACCAACAGTGCCTATAAAAAACCATACTGGAAAGATGTCATATCAATCAAATAAAGACAGGTAATGAGCAATGATTGGAGTAAAGAATAAAAGCAAAATAGAAAATAATGGTAAAGCCTACCATCATCTATTAGTATTACATATAAATGCTTAAAACTAGCCATATAAAGGCAATGTTGTCATAGTAGGGAAATAAATAATTCAACTTTAAAGTTTCTACAAGTAAACTACTTTGAAAAGGAATTAATAAGTTAAATCTGCTGAAGAGAAAATGATGTATCATGCTACTCAAAAAACAAAAATGAAATACTGTACTAATCAAAAGACAATATCAAAAACGAGCAAATTTATAAGACAGATATTACTACAGACAAGAAAAAAATTTTATAATGAGAGCTGGTATGGAGAGAATAAAAAGAGAATAGAAAGAAAATCTATTTAATTTTGTAAACCTTATAGATCCATTTTTAAACAAAGCAAAAATTGATAAGTCTAACAGGAGAAACACATAAAACTATGTAGGTGAGATCTTTTATACTTTCTTCACAATATATCTTCAACACATATACTACTTCAATTCAACTGTATAATCTTGCAAAAACATAGTTTTGTTTCCTCCCTTCCTTTTCGGTCACATAGTTTATATTCACAGAGATTATGAGCTTTACAACTAATATATGAGTATATTTTGCTATAGTTAGAAGAGCTGTGTAATTCCGTGATAGCTGATATTTTTAAATGCCTAAAGCAAGATGAAACAAAACTATTTATCTAGAGAAGATTCACTTAAAGTGAAGACAATGACTTGTACTGTAACAAAATACAAAATAGGCAGTGATAGGGTTTTAGAGACCTTATGGAAATTAATCTTTAAGAACTTAGCACTTACTAGAAAGGAGACTACCATACAAGGGAAGAGGATAGGCAATGGGAATGGTAGGCTTAAAGAGGAGCAGGGGAGGGGTATGTTATATGGATATTCAAAAATGTCACATTGAAACCAAATTTGTTGTTTCATTAATGTGTGAAATAAAAATATAGTGCAGCTAATCAACTAAAAATACAGCTACCACTTTTTAAGCTTTGACAAGGCATCAAAAATAATATCCACAATTAGGATGTAAATGTTTTTACAACACTGAATTTTCCATGTAGTTGTTCACATAAGATTAAATTTTCTTATTAGTTGAACCATAAAAAATATAAATGGTTTAATTCAGAAAAAAGGTGAGATTGCAGCTCTCTTTCATTGACCCAGTTACTACAGAAATTTTCAGGATATAAAATAATGCCAGTTTTCTCTTCAGTATTTTATAATAGAAAGTGTTTTTAATTAAAGTATTTTGTTTATAGGAAATACAGTGATATAACAAAGCTTTTCTTAATTTCAGTCTATTAAAGTGTTCTCTAAATCTCTTGATTTCATGGACTATACATAAATGTAAGATCTTTGAAGTCCTCAATAATCTTTATGTATGTAAATTTGTCCTAAAATAAAAAATGAAAGAACCACTGATACATTTCCCATGTTGCCTTTAGCATAATACTCTTTCTGCCTGAAGTATTTTAACATTTTTATACTACAGTTATGTCAATAAATTTCTTTGGCCTTTTGTATTATCTTTGTATGAAAGAGTCTTTATTTCACTTTCAGTTTGAAAGGCATTTATCTAGAATAGAGAGTTACATTACCTCTGGTATCTGTCCCAGTTTTAATATGCACATTAAAAAGTTGAAATTCTGGAAACTAAGTAGAAAAAAAGCTTCTGACAATTAGCACAAAGAAAAAGAAGCTTTGTGGTAAAAAACTTGTTTTTCCTAGCACTTTTGAGAAGTTTTCTATTGTCTGCTTATGATAACATTTTATAGTATGTCTGGGGAATCTTATTTCATTTTACATGAATATTTTCCTCTTGCTTAACAAATATTCTCTTTGAAACTAGTCTTTTAATTTTGTTGTTATTATTTATTTATATATTTATTTGTTTATTTATTTGGAGGAGACAGAGAATTACTCCATTGTCCAGAATGACTGAATTTCTCCATTCAAGAAATACTCCTGCTCCAGCCTCCTGAATAGCTGGGACTACAAGCAAATGCCAGCACACCCAGCTTAGTTTTCTAAATTTTATTATGATGCATTTAAGTATAATTTTCTTTGTGTTTTTCCTTCCTTACAGTTCAAATAAAATTATGTAATACTCTTATTAAAAACCTTTGTTTGCAACAGATAGTGCCACACTATTTTAGGGATAATCTAGCACTCCTCCAAAGATATGAAAGTCTGTTTAGTTTCCCTGACCAAGATCTCTCACCTTAGGTGTACAAAAATCACAACAATTTCAGGCCAGCTGAATGATTGTCTCATATAAAGTTTCTTAGAAATCATTTGTTGCAGTATAGTTTTTGTTTTTATTCTCTGTTTTTTGGCCAGGACGTGTGGAATTTCACCAAATGTACGTACAGGTCAGTTATTCAGCTAATGTTTTTAGCAAATGCATCTGCATATCTCTGTAGCCCTTTCCCTTCAGAGCTCCCTCATCGCTTGCACATTGCTTCATCTATTTCCGCCACCTTTTTTCTTCCCAAATTAATATTTGTGTCTCCTCAGTGAATAAATACTGTGCGTTAGTCAAATTTCCTGTTACTGGGACACAATATCGAACACCCAAAGCCTAAAAGCAAAGCAGTTCAATTTGTCTCACCGTTTTAGAGGCTTCAGTCTATGCTCAGGCAGCGCCAAGGAAGGAAGACCATGGCGAAGCGGGTTGGCAAAGGAAAGCTGTTCACCTCATGGTGCACAGGAAGGAGAGCAAAGGAGTGTAAAGGAGCAATCTAGAGAAGAGGGCCCAGCCGCCCCGTATAGCACCTGGTACCCAGAGGTCAAGAATGAGTGATACCAGTTACATGTTAGTGTCAGAAGTACCAATCCTCCCTGTTTTGTTATTTCTTCTCATTTACTTAAACTTGGAATTGTTTCCTGAATCTAACTGTTATGGTTGATACATTGTGTCAACTTGGGGAGTCTAGAGGTTTGGCTAAGTGACTCAGCAGGAAGCCAGGGTGCTTACTTTGTATACATCCTGAGCTTGTGGAAGAGGAGGGCATGGAGATTATGTGAGAGCTACACACCCCTTAGGTGGGGGTAGCCTGTTTACAAAGTAAGAGAAGGAAAAAGCTGATTGCCGCCATTCCTCTCGTTTGCTCTGGCTGCTTTGCTTGTCGGCTGCCCTTCCCTGCTTTGTTCTTGTTGCTTTGCTACATTCCGCCTTGGAGCCAGCCAAGTATGGACTGAAACCTCCACAAACTGTAAGCTAAATAAACCTTTCCTTCCTTCATTTTGGGCATTGGGTATTTTGTCTCAGCAACGAGAAAAAAGTAACCAAGACACTAACTTTACTTTTTTTTATTAATTTGGTGAAATTTAAGGTAAGAGGTAAAATACTGAATAAATAAATTTTGGTTGCATAAGGCACTTAAAATACAATGGCTTAAAAAATGCAAACATATTTTTATTACCTACAAAACTACAAGTTAAGGAGCTAAGTCTGCTTCAAACTACAGATTGGCTACTTCTAATTCAACTATCTGTTTGGTTTTAGAACTACTTATACAGGTGGAACGTGGTGGTGCACACCTGTAATCCCAGCACTCGGGAGGCTGAGGCAAGAGGATCACTAGGAGTTCAACACCAGCTTGGGCTACATAGTAAGTTCAAGGTAAGCTGGGGCTACATAGTAAGTTCAAGGCTAACTGAACTACATAGCAAGACCCTGTCTCAAAAGAAAATTAACTACTGATATATGTCTTGGACTGGTAGTTAGCTACCTGACACTTTAGTCTCAGAAGAGAGCTCAGTACACAACAGGGCATATCTAATAACATTCCACTGGCCCAAACATGCAAGCAGCTAACATAATCGATCCCAAAGCAAGCAAAGCACATTTCTCCTCTATACCAAGGAAGTATTGTACTAATACAGGAATGAAGTCAAGAAAAGGAGATAATATGTCCCAAGACATCATTTAGTAAAAAACTAAGACAACCAGCACTCATGCAGTGTTGCTTATTATATTGAGTTATTTACTTTGATTTGCAATAGACAATTGAAAGGGCCTTAAAAGTAGTTAGCCAATATCTTCATTTGATTAATGGGGAAATTGATGCCCCAGAATATTGAAACGTTTTTCTAAAGTTGCAGGATGTGTCATTGACATCCGACGCAGAGATAGTTGATTTGATACTACTTTGAATTCAATACTAGCGTTAATTTCTCAGGCTATTCACCTTCACTTAAAGTGAGTGTAACTAAGAAATTCTTAGCAGAGTTGGAAGCAGTTTAAGAGTCCACAACAAGAAATATTTAGCAACCGAAGGAGGTATCATCACCAGTTTTGAAGAGGCAATGGCAGAATCAGATTCCACCATTTAAAAGAGCTGAGGTCCAAGGAGAGGAACTATAGCCTTGAGTAACCCCAGCAGCATACCAGAAAGAATCCCTACTGAGGAAAGGAAAGTAGTAGGATCAAGGGAGCCATTATCCCCAACTCGCTCTCCCTCTTCTTGCGTTTCATGTCCTGTCAGAACTTCCCTTGACCAAGCACAACTGAATTGCAGCAACTCACAATCTAAGCTGCAGACTGACTGAGAGGCAGTCAGAGAACTCAGAGCAGAGATGAGAAAAGAGGGTAAGGTGCGTGACGGGGAGCAGCTAGAACATCGCAACACTTAAATTCTTACTGAGTGCAGAGTAGTCATCACTGATTCTTTTACAAATGTTTACGGAACCACTCCCACTTGCCAGACTGGTTCCTAAGCACGGAGAACACAGCACTGAACAAAACAGATAAAGATATTTTGTTGGAGTTTAGATCAATCTATCAGCAACATAAATGGGTAAAATGATATTAGGTTAGAGATAAATGCTAAGAAGAAAACAAATAATTCAGGGGAGAGAAAGCGTCAGATGTTGGGGTGCAGAAAGTCCACGCTGTTTCCACACAGGATGGGCAGAGGATCCTCACCAAAAATCAGTAGCTGCTAATGATCTGAAGCAAGGACAGGAATGAGTGTCGCACTTACTTGTAGGATATTCAGGGTAGATGGGAAAAGGTAAAAGCTGAGGCTGTAGTACGTCTGGTGTGTCCAAGAAAGCACAGGCAACTCAGTGTGCTGTTAATAGAATGAACATCGCGGTAGAAGGTAAAGGCACAGAAGAATACCGGCAGTAGAGGAATAAGACCTTTGGGGTCTTAAGCAGGCATGAGATGAGCTGACTTCTGTTGAAGTAGGACACTATCACTTCTAGGAAACAGCTGCAGATTGACAAGGGCTAATTTTTTTTTGTTTTTATCTTTTTGAGACAGGGTCTCACTATGAAATTCAGGCTGACCTTGAGCTCACTTTGTAGCCCAGGCTGGTCTCGAACTCTCAATGATCCTCCTGCCTCAACTTCCCGAGTGTCGGGATTACAGGCTTGTGCCACCACTTCTGGCTGACAATGTCTAATTAAGCACAATTTAATAATGTATTAATTATATAATAGATTTTCCAAAAACATAATTAATTTTTGTCATGTATTTAGTAGCATGAGAAAAAATATAGAAAAATGTGGGGTTTTTTATAAATAAATAAAGTGAAGTAAATAAGTAACTGTGTCCTAATTTGTAGTGTAAGTGAGGATTTTTAAGGTATGATTTCCAAAGTGCATCAGCTAACCAAATGTAAGACTTATTGACTGATTTGATCATTGATGTAGTTTGTAAATATACTTGAACTGCCTTGAATTACTTGCACAAGTAGATGTGTGGATGTATGTGGTCTTTTACTGTTGATTTGTTCTTAAACACCTAAGAGGAAAAAATAAAGTCAAGGTCAGTTAAGGCTCCTCAGGGGCTACTTTTAGGGTCTCTTAGCTCCTCTAGGTTTTCCTTTTCCCGGTTATGTCATCTGACAGCATAGGCACAGCCTTTGCTGGACCGTATGGCGTTCTCTGACGCATGAGGACATATCTCTCTTTAGTGAACCTCTTTTTTAACACAATGTACCCTGGTTGACTCCTGCCCTCGGTGGTCCAACGATCTCCCTACATGAGAGGCTGAGTGACTCTCCAGAGTTGTACGGTTCTTTTAGAGGAGTCCTGCCATCCTATGGGATGCCAAAATGTTGGTTCTTTTCTTAGTCCAACTATCTTCCTTAGTCTTGTTCTCCAATTACCTTCTTTGATACAAATTCGGATGCCTTTTATTTTTTTCTCTTGCCTAATAGCTTGAGTTGGGACTTGCAGTGCTATGCCAAATAAATATAATGAATGTGGTTGTCCTTGTCTTATTCCTGGCTTTGAAAGGAAGGATTCGAGTTAGTCTGTTCCCATTCAATGTGATGTTAGCTGTAGGTTGGTCTTACATGGACATTGTACTGTGGGTATATTGTGTCTATACCTGATTTTCTGAGATTATTTTATTAGAAAGAATACTGGGTTCTGTTAAATGCTTTTACCGATTCTATTAAATGATTACTTGATCTTTGTTCTTCACTCTGTTAATGCAATTTTTTGTGCTTATGGGTTTGCGCATGATCTACCATAGTTATATCCCTGGGATGAAAATCATATAACCATGATAAATTATCTTTTTAATGTGCTGTTGGATTTAGTTTACTAATATTTTGTTGATGATCTTTACATCGAGGTTTGCCTGAGTTACTGGCTTCAGTGTTCTTCTAAAGTTCTGTCCTTGTCTGGTATTGCTATCAGGTTAAGTTTGGTTTCACAGAATGAGTTGAAAATAATTCCCTTCTCTTCAATTTTTGAAACAGTGAGAAAACTTTGTATTAGTTCTTCTTTAAATGTTTGATAATATTTAGCAGGAAAGTCATCAAGTCCTGGACTTTTCTTTGATGAAAGGTATTTTTTATTTATGACTTAGTATCTTTTTTTTCTGTTGGTCTGTGTGGGTTTTCCATGTTTCTCATAGTCCAGTCTTTCTAAGTTATGTATGCTAAGAATTTGTCACTCTCTTATATTATACAATTATTGACATGTAATTGTTTGTAATAGTCTCAGGAGTTTTTTGCATTCTGTATTATTGTTTGTGATTTATTTTCATTTCTCACTTGTGTCTTCTCTCTTTTTTTCAAGAATTGCTAGAAACTATTGAACTCTGTTAAATTTAATCTGTTTAAAAATTGTTTCAGTGGTCCTTTGGATTGTTTTACAATTTCTTGCTTGTTTCTGATATGAGCATTGGTATCTCAGTCCATATACTAGTTTTGGGTTTAGTTTGTTTTTCTGTATCTTTGAAGTGCAATCTTATTTTTTTGATATAGATATTTATTGCTATAAGCTCCTTTCCCAGTACTACTTTTACTGTATTCTATTGGATATTTTTGGTGACATTTTTCAAAATTAAGAATTTGTCATTAACATAATGGAGATAAAATATAAACCTGCAGTCAGCTATCAGTATTTCTGGTGTTAATTTTTTAATTAGTGAATGTTATAACAGATTAATTTCATCTCACTAAAATATAATTCAAGAATGTATAGTACTTTTCTGGGAAAGATTTTCCTTAAATTTGATGCACAGTGTAAAAATAACATCTGTCCATTTCACTTTAGAAGCTTCTAAAATTATTTGTTACAGTTGTTTGCCTTGTTGCACTTGGAAAAATTCATCATATAGTTTCCTAATTGCCTGAAGTACTGCTATGATTTAAATCTTAAATATTGCCTAAATGTCTGTATGCTAAAGGCTCAATTTTAATAGAAATACCTTAATAAAGTGTTTATTGAGTATCAATAGTTTTATTAACTATCAATTATGTAGTATGTTGTTTTGCATGTGTATATATGCATATATTTGTGTATGAGCACATTTTAATAAATTATGTATATAAAATATGAGTAGTCTATATTATATACATTTATATATATTAAGTGTAAAGTAAATATAATAAATCCATAGTATATATGTAATGTTTCCACACTTATGAAATTACTTTAAAATTATACTATTTAATCCACAGAGGAACAATTTTGAATTCACTGAATTTTAGAGATGAAATAAATTTTACCCAGTTGTACTAAATTATATATAAAGATTCAAAAGTTGAAATTAATGTTTAAAGTTGAAAACGGAAGAAAACCGAAACATAAATTCCTGTTATGGGTTTATTATTATTACTACTTTATCATCCTGTTTCATCTAAGAGATTGTACTAAGCTATTTTGGCAATGTCTCATCCCCAGAGGCTTAATGCTAATACATATTAGCCAGTTTCCTGTTTTGTAATTCCAGCATTGAGATATCACTTATCAAAAACTATTTTCTGTAGGTGTTACATAAAGAAGAGTGTATCATATAAAAATAACATATACTTTATTAGATTACACCAAATAAAAATTGTGATAGTATTAGTGCTGAATTGAGTATTTTTAATTACTTGGGTTCTTAAATATAAACGCATCACTTTGCTATGAGTATGATACCTTTCCACCCTGGAAATATGAATAATTTAGCACATGTCATCAAGCTGAAAATATACCTCCAAGTTTTTCTTGTATCACATAATTATTGAGTATGAATTCATTGTCAAGGCTTTATAAAATGACACAATTTGACAAAGCTAATAGCTCCACTATTCCTCTAAAATTGCTAATATTGTGACATTCAAGTAAGTTTATTCATTAGTTTGTAGAGAGTGACACTTTACATAGCTTACTGATTACTTGTCAGTGTGTAAGGAGAACAAAATTTCTTAACAAAAATAAGGCTTTTAAAATACATAAACTTCTGAGAGTTTAAACATCATTTTTTCTCAAATATGATTAATAAGATTGAATTGTGATATTTTATATACTATTATGCTACCAAAGCTTTCACACAGAAAACATTGTGGCAAAATAGAGATAGCTTTTAACACAAAATTATTTTTCATCTTTTTAAAACATGAACATATTATTTAGTATTCATTTTAAATACATATAAATATCAAAAAGCAAGATCTAATATAGAAAAATGGTATATTTTTAACCTCTTCAGAAAAGAGAAAAATCCTTTGAACATCTCACTAATTTTGATAGGATTGTTTATTATAATCCATACTTTTCTTAGGTCTTTTCTTTTAAAAGTGATATCTTGCTGAAATAGTAATTTACCCTGTAAATAAATAACATATTTTTAAAAAACTCTTTAGACAATCTTTATTATTCATTAACAGTACAATCAATAGTCTTAGCATTTATCATATTTAGATCTGTATACTTTCAAAACTTATTCATTGAGCCTTGACTATTTCTTCACAAACTCTTGATTTTTGAAAATGACTTTAACCTAAGTCTCCTAAATTGTCATAAAAATTAGGCTGATTCAGTGCCCCTTCGAGACTATGATATAAAAACCCATCCATCACACTGTATCTAATTAAGAAACTAAGTTAAGAGGTGTTTGAACAAGGTATTTGAAAATCTCAGGGGGCAAGACAATTGAATTGGTATTTCAGACATATCAAATTAGTTAATGATTTGGGAATCTTTATGCTGCAAGAGTATGTAAATTAAAAAAGAATAATGAAATTCATTAAAGCTCCCTATCTGGGAGGAAGGAGGACCCTGTGCACCACGGCATGTAATTATGAGTACCTGCTTCATTCAGATAGAAGTACGGGAAATGCGGAAACAAAAAAACCAATTTGGACAGATTAATTTCCATATTGAACATAGATAATTAAAATTATTTTTCTTTATATATTTGGGATATGTTCCTCATAATTGACAAATCCATATTTGGTTACCAGGCTTGTTTTCCATTTTCACTTTACCATATGAACTTGTAAGATAAATGTCTTTCTATTCAAAATAATAATAGATACTGAATTTTCTCTTAAAATATAACAGTGTCTTATTTACTTTGTCAGCCTATTTTGCTTCTGAAAGGAGCATAAAACTATACTGCTTTATCTTGAAGCATGGAATGAATTGAATATTAAATCTCACTCAATGAAGAGCCAGACTGGAATATGTATTCAAAATGTAAATAGAATCTTCTCTTATGTTCCAAAGCAGAATTCCTAGAGTTGTTCAGAAGCATTTAAAGTAAGAATGGAACCAATGATACCATTTTCTTTAAAAACATAGAAAATACTTTTCTAATTTTTTCTTTCACTTCTGGTTTATACATCAAAAATATTATTTCCATGTATCATTTAAAAAACGTAAACACTGGTAAATTATAAAATATGTTTTCAAAACTTACAGAATATGTGCTTGCTGTAAAATTTTTTTCTTATTCTTCTATGTAGATGAAAACTATAAAATTATTTAAAAACACCCTATTGCTTTGAACCAGCAATATTCTGTTTAATGTTGAAATATTCCAGGGGAATAACAAAGGTTACTAAATCTTTACCCAATGGCTTCCTCTTTCATTCTCTTTCCTAAATAGTCTCTCCAGTCCACTAGATTCTATTGCAAATATATGACTTTTATGAGATTCCAGCATTTATTTTTTTAAGCTCATTAGCACAGAAAATGTTGTCTTTGCAAAATAATATTTATCAAATTGATATAAATAAAAATCAAAAGTAATGAAGGTAGGGTGACTATAGTATTCGCATCTCTTTTTTTTCTCTTTTGAGCATTCTCTGTCATTTTTATTTAAAGAGAAAAAAACAACAACAAAATAACAACAATGAAGACAAAAACAATACAAAACAATAAAAACAATACAGGATTTTAAAACAAGATGAGAGGAATTAACCAAGGTTGTTATATTACGTATTGTTATCTTCAGAGAAGTTGCTCAGATTACCAGATGTAAGAGTATAAGATTGATCAAACAATTAAAGACAACAGCAAGTAATAAAAAAATCATTAGAAATGATACACAGCTTCATTTAACAATATGGTAGGAGTTCAGCAATGGTTGTTATATTACATACAATTGTCTTCAAATCAGTTGTTCTGATTACCAGATATAAGCATGCAAAATTGGTCAAGAGGAAAGAAAAAAAATTAAGCCTTAATTGTTCCTTTCAATAAATCAGTAGACATCAGCAATACACTTATCTCAGCTATGCTTGTATATACATATATATTTTTTCTCTTTTTAATTTTAAAGAGGAAATATTAAAAATAAAATAAAAACAAAGACATAAACAAAACAACATACAAACAATAAAAATGGTACACAATTTCAAAACAAGATGATAAGAATTGAGCAATCATTATACTACATATTATTATCTTCAAAGTAGTTATTCAGATAACCAGATATAGGCATGTAAGGTTGATCAAACAATTGCACATTAACTGTTCCTTTCAATAAACCAAGAGAAATTAGTAGTACAATTATCGTAGCTATCTTGTGTATATAAATATACCTATTTTTTCACTTCCTTCTTTCTTTTTTTCCCTCTTTTCCTTCATCCTAATTGTTCTTTCCTATTTGAGCAGTTTTTTTCCTTTTCACAATATCTATTGTAGCTTTCAAACTTTATTTACTCTTTCAGGTTCTTATACTAGGGAAGCAGTGTCTTTCTGATGTTTGCATTAATTAAAAGTATTTATGGCTACGTATTAAAATCAGAAATAGAAAAATATATTCCTGAAACTTTAATAGCAATTTTTAAATCCTAAAATAATAATCAAGGTCAAGAACACAGGTTTAGAAATAAAATGGTTGCAGTATTAGTCACTGTAGTGGCACTGATGACTAAGCAACAGAGGAATGCTTTGAACCATGAGAGCCTAAGTTAGCAGTGAAATACATTTTATTTTTTTGTTTTAAAGAGAAAAAAGTAAAAATAACAATAAAAGAGTTTCAATTAATATAGTAGGATAATAACAATAATTATTACATTGTGTACTGTTGTCTACATAGTAGTTATCCAGAGTGTAAGATATAGGCCTGATATCTTGCCCAGACAATATTAGCCCAGGTCGTTCTTTTCAATGAATTTAGAGTAACTAGTTGTATACCTATCTTAACTACTTTGTATATAGATATAGTTTTCCTTTTCTATTCCTTCCTTTCCCCTTTCTCCCGTTAGTTTCTCTTTTCTTTTAAACAGCTTCTTGCCAATTCACAATATCTCTTGTTCATTTTGGATCTTATTTACTAATTCAGCTTCTCACTCTAGTGAGACCATGTGATATCATGCATATGGTCTCAAGTTGCATCCATTTACCTATGAAAGTCTGGAGTTTCCCTTCTTTATGGCTAAGTAGTACTCCATTATTTAAAAGCACATCTTTTTTATCCATTCCTCAGTTGATGGGCATTTGGGATGTTTCTAAGATTTAGCTATTACAAATGGTCCTGCTATAAACATAGGCAAACGTAGGGGCTGGGGATTTAGCTCAGCAGCAAAAGCGCCTGCTTGGCAAGCACAAGGTCGTGAGTTCGGTTCCCGGTACCGGAGAAAAACCAAAAAAAAAAAAAAAAAAAACCAAAAAAAAAAAAAGAACATAGGCACACGTGTTAATTTTCTTTTTATTGATTCTTACACTTTGAGGTTATTTTAAGTTATTTGATTCATTTTATCAGAAAAAACAATAAAGTAACTCTTGAAAGATGTGTCATGTAAAACGTTTCTTAAAAAAAATTGATTTTCAAATAATGCTGACAATTTAAAAAATAATTCTACAACATATTTGTTTTCCCCAATGTGTGAAAATAACAAATTCTATTTTCATGAAATACATAGTTGCTTATATATTCATATGTGTTGTTGTATAATTTGCAATATTTGAAAAAATATAAGTAACATTATTTACGTTTTCCAAGGAAGCTCTTGCATGTCACTCATACAATCTGAGCACTATTAATGTAAGTACTGAAATTACCATTCAGTCCCACTCCATCTAATCAGTGTTTTACCCCTTAGACTATAGCCAGAGTCCCCTTAGACTATAGCCAGAGTAACTATGTCACAAAAGAGTCTGAAATTCACATGAATGAACAGCTAGAATTCTTCTGTCCAGCAGCGTCCACATAGGGGACATCGGCTCAATGAGACTAAAGATTAGGCCAAAAGTCCTGTGATTCTGCAAGTGTGTGAGAAAGCTTGTTACCATGGTTCTGGTTGCCATGAGCAAATGTAGAGGATATGGCAGCCCAAAGACAAAGAGGTCTGCGTGTATTCCATCACCTAACTGACCTCACTAAAATCCAGGCTTTCAAATAAATGAAACACAGGGTATTTCTACTACACGAGGCAAAAGCAGATCTTTATTGTTTTAATCAATTTAAGATTGCTGTGTTCCGTGTATTTGACATACAGTGAGACATACAGCTTCTAACATGGATATAGTTACATTTTATAGCCAGTCATCTATGTTATTTAAAAATAACATGAAAATATAGTGGGAAGGCCATACATGATAGACAAGTTGCTAATTTCTAGGGCAATATTTTCTTTTATATGGCTAATATAGTTCATTCATTTTGAACTAAGACACTTTTATGAACTTTCAAAGAAAAGCTATCTTCATTTTTTTCAGATTGCAATGATGTGTTTCTGATATAATACAGTTCAATGGTGTGTATATTTGAGTGTACTGAGTTAAAAGTCTATTCAGACATAAAGCATAGTGAATGCATGTGTTCTAAAATGTAATGCCAGGAATCACTGCCCAAGTCTTAAACATCTTCTAAAGTGTAGCATACAAAAATTGTAGTGAATTCATCATGGTGATGTTAAATGTTCTCCTTAAGCATGTTTGCATTTTTAAATCATTTTTGGGGAGTCACTCTAAAATCTTACATCTCAGTGGTTTAGTAAAATAAAATGTGATGTCCAAAAGGCATTGGCTATTTTGAATCTATAATACACAGAAATCATACTGTTAATTAAACTAGAAAATAGAATGATGATGATTTTGAAAGCCTTGGTTAACTGCTAATAACATATTGCACAATTCTACTAGAAAAAATGAAGAAAGGCACCAAATTATGATTTCTTTTATTAATCCATTTCATGGGAAATTCATAAATTTATTGTATAAATACAGTAAAGCATGTCCTTCATTCCAATACCTAATATGATAGTGTTAGATATTAATTAATAAATATTAATATCAACCTCAATGGGAGCTTTATGTAAATTTCAAGCATGATGAAGCTCTACTTCATACATGAAGTTTCTATGATTGAAAAAATACAAGTATCAATTTTAAAAATCAAATTTTTCATGAACTAACTTCCTTTTAGGTAGTATTCACTAGAGATGGACATATCAAGCAAGAAGAAGATCACATGAAATGCTACATTGTCATTATAAGTTTATTTAAAGATGCGGTAATATTTCTCAAATTAAAATTCAGTATTCACTGTTGGCTTGACGTCTGGGAAAATCAGAAAGCTTTCAAATTGCCAAGCCACCAGTCCCTCCCTTGAGTCAGATCCTTTGGACAAACAGTGCTTCTTATCACAGGGACCAGGCCTATCGCCTACTTATCCCTGAATAGTGGGCTTATGTTCTCTACCAGCCAGCAAAAATATTTAAATAAGACTGTGGCAATCAAAATCACTTCACTCTTTTTTTTTTTTTTTTTTTTTCATTTTTTTTTTTTTTTTTTTTTTGGTACTACAAATCGTGTCTTGCACAACCTGAATTCTTTCACCTGGTTTTGGAGTCCAAACCCTGAGTTCAAACATGGCGTACAATGTCCTTCTCTCCAGTCTGTAAGTGGCTAATAACCTGCTATCTCACCTGTCAATTCTAGTTTTACCTTCTCATTCATCCTCTATTTTTTGTGGGAGGGTCTTTTGTTCACTCATGGGGTGAATAACAACAGGCTTTCAGAACAAAAGAATCAATTTTTAAAATATTGAGTATCACTCAAACCATGAGGCTGCATATAGATACATAATTTTAAAAAGCACTCCCATAATTGTTTCTTAGATTGAATTTACTTTTACTGTCTTTGTACATCACAACTTAGAATTTTGTAGTGTTCACAATCTTTAAGCCTTCTCACGGCACTCACAGTCCCTCCTCGGCACTGCGAATCTGCAGTATCTGATCTTGTAATTATATAGCTGGGCTGAAATCTATGTTTT
Organism: Chinchilla lanigera; assembly: GCF_000276665.1. Taxonomy (NCBI): domain Eukaryota; kingdom Metazoa; phylum Chordata; class Mammalia; order Rodentia; family Chinchillidae; genus Chinchilla; species Chinchilla lanigera. The sequence goes on along the minus strand of NW_004955406.1, from coordinate 26,107,592 downwards.
TCAGTCTCTACAATGAGTAAAATATTCTTGTTCTGATTGGGTTGATTATTATGCACTTTTTATGCGATGATATTTATGCATGTGTGCATGGCATATCATAGCAGATTTATGGTGTGGCAGCCTCAGGTGTTTACTACTCTGCTTCTATAAGCCTGAAAATACTCAGATGCACGTTTACCCTCAATGATATTATTTTCTTTGCATTTCCCTGAACAAGTGATATTACTTTTCCAAAGAGTGCATACCACTTCGAGATTAGGTAATGTGATAAGCCTTTGTAAGAAAAATTTCTTTATTGGATAAGGTTAGCAAACTAATGCTGTCAGAGATTGCATTGCACTACCTTTCGTATATGCTTGTAGTGTGATTTTGAGAAAAGATCATTTTAGAGAAGTAAAGAATAAATCGCTGTATTCTTTCTCCAAAATCCCTTTCAAAATAGATTTGACAGTTGAGTGATTACATCTCTAATGGAGACTGTGATAGAATATGTGAGATTAAAAACTCAGCAGCTTCATCCGTGAGGCACTGAACAAAAGGGGTCAATAGAAACACGGAGCCTCTGAAACCAAACCCAGGTAACTAATCAACTTAACTCTGCCCTCAATACACGGAGGTGAAGATCTGTGCCTTCCACATTCTTTGTCGTTCAGGTTTCAAGCCCTATAGTTTTTCCTCCTGTAAAGAGCCTATCAACTTCTTCAGGAACTTTGAGCCTAAAATCAGTAACACCTGAATGTGGGAGGAAAATCCTGTAGAAATGAAACTGGATCTTTCCTGTTATATTTCTAACATATAACATCTAACAGATAACTGTTAGAAGGAAAGGTGTGAGGGGTAGTGACTAATTGTTGTTTAATTTAGACCATGAAAGAATGAAATAGTAAGCACTCATAGTGTTTCATTAAAATTTGTTTACAAGTGGACTTATTCCCATATATTACTTGGAATTATTTGCATTCAAATTAATACTGAGGATATACCCCGTGTTGTTAAGGAAGACACCATAAATCAATTTTCCTCTGAAAAAGCAATTAAAGGATTGTTCTTTTTCTACAGTGTAGCTAATTAGCTCTCATCCATAGAAATATTATATGGAGAAATCTCAGCCAAAGAGATTATATGCACAAAAAATCCATTTTCCATGAAATAATAAATGTTATTGCAATCTGTTCATTGCAGTCCGAATTCAGCTACTTTAATGCTCATTTCACTATTTTGTTGCCAAAATATTGAAGAAGTAAAGCTGTAATTATTTGTGTTCACCCCCTCGCCCTACTGCCACATGAGTTTTCTTTTAAGATGACACCTCACGCATGAATGGAAACTACTCTCACCTTTGCCTTTCATTAGGCACCCTTAACCAAATGTGGGTATCAGCCCTCATTCTTATCTCCACAAGCAAGATACCTTCTCTTGCATTGTAGCAGTATTTTTAAATGAAGGACATGCTTCAAAGTCACAGGTAAAATTATTAGCTTGTTTATTTATATATGCTTTAGGTGCATAAGAACTAACGCAGATCTAACAAGCCAGTATGTTGGACGGACTGTGGCCCAGCATGTACATTTTTCAACCATCTGTGGGTGAGTAAGCCATGCCCTAGAGAGCAGAAATAATGATATGCTCTTTTGGGAAGCTGGAGTTTTCCTGCTGTGGTTGTTTCTGTTGCTGCTTGTTTTTCTGCCTGAGCATCTCTTAATAACAGGTATGGCAGCTCCACTGCCTACAAAAGTAGACACCAAGGCCAGCATCCTGGAGCTCGAGTCTTTATTGATGTGGTAGCCCTGGACACATCATTAATGCTGGCCTGAGGCCAGAAAAGGAATCCTTTCTACAGGGAGGTAATTTTAAAAGCCAAAATATTGCCACGCTCTATATCATAACTTAAAAACCAGAATCATTGAGTGAAACTCCCCATCACAGTTCCTGTTAGCTGCTTGTTTGTGTTGCTTATTTGCATTGGGCTTACACATTGGGTCTTCATAAGGAAACAGGAAAGGAGGCAAGTTCGAGCCACAGTGTAATAAACAGCGAATGTTGAAGCCAGGAGCTATAACGAGAGTCAGCAGTGCAGGCATGTGGCCAGAGGATGCCCTCCAAGTGCAGCAAGTGCAGAAAGGATGTAAAAATCAAAACAGATAAAATCAAGAAGACAGAATTGAACAGTAGTAGCACTGACCATAACTGATGTTTTTCATCTGTGATATAGCCTATGAAATACTATTTCCAAAACGGGAAATTTTTATGAGTCTTTTCTCTCAGAATTAGAAATCAGAAGTTGGATCTTCAAACTCCTCAGCAAATGAAAAGTGCAAGGTGATGTACACTCTGCCACTGAGACACAGAAAATATTAGTGTATAGTTGGCATCTGGTAACAGGAACCTTGTGCTGCAGCTCCTATATTGTTTTGTTTTTCTTTTGGTTGGGGGGGGGGGCTGGCGTGCAGGTATTAGCAATCAAACCCAGGATCTTGCACTTGGCAGGCAGACACTGTGCCTCTGAGCTACATCCCCAGCCCTTATATTGTACATAGAGTTGATTGAAGAGGAGTTGAAGAATATCAGATTTGTGATTGCTTTACTGAGACAAGAGTGGCACAAGCTTTGGTATACAAAAGTGAACATCTTCCTTTCTGAGGTTGATCCTGGGAAGGGCAGCACCAGAAGTTTCCTTCAGAAACAAATTTCATGGTGGGACTAAGAGTAGAGTTTCTGGAGACAGACTGAAGTTTTTACCTAAATACTTTCTATATATCAATGCTTCCTAATTCTTTAACAAATTCCAGCTTTCCAAAACTAAGACAGAAAAAAATATTTTTTTTTAAATTAAGGTTGCAAAGCATACATAAGTCACATGTAAGAAATTTCAAGGAACATATATTCAATTAAATGGGAGTCTATGTGTCAGGCTGGCTTCATTGAGGTAGAAGATCAGAGCCATGGGGAACCGCTTGAACCACTATGAAGATCTTGTCAAGCATGGAGATCCAGGGCACATGCGCAGAGCACAGAATCTGGGATGCTACTTAGTTCCCAAACTATGTATGTGGGACCAGTCAGAGAAGTGCCATTTTTGATTCTTCACTTACATCTGACACCAAACCAACCATTTTTTTAAAAAATGAATTATAAATTTTTATTTTATTCACAAATGTAGGAGTGTCTATTTCCTTATTTTTCATAAAAAATATGATCTAAGATGGTAGGCTTCTTATCAGTTTTTTTTTTTTTTTTTGGTTTTTCTCCGGTACCGGGAACCGAACTCACGACCTTACGCATGCCAGGCAGGCGCTTTTGCCGCTGAGCTAAATCCCCAGCCCCGATGGTAGGCTTCTTAAGTAATTTTATTATTACACTTGCTAGTACTCTTTACACAAAATATTCTGAGATTAACTGCTCATGATAAACAGAAGTATACTTAAAAATGTATATTGAAGAAAAACCCTCTTTTCTTGTTAAAAATCTAAAATCTACCTTAACATTTCTACTGATAAGACATATTGCTATGAAACTCTATTGACTATAAGGCAGTTTGAGCATGTTGAACTTGAATGAATTCTCTCTGACTTTAGTTTTTTCTTATTTTCTTATTATTTTTTATAATTATTACGTTTGTTCAGTTTAGATATACATAATGATCACATTGATCACAGGGAATTTGTACTTGTAGATGATATATCTCGATCCCTCTTTTCTCCCCATTCCCCTCCCCTTCCTTCAGCCCATCTTACCCCCTTTACTTACAAAGCTTCGTTTCCATTTTATACTTCTTTTCTCCTTTCCCCCCTTCATTCCTTTCTCCTTCGCCTTTCCTAGTTGCCCTTTTCTTTGAACAATTCCTTCCTGTTTCACAGTATCTAGTAGACATTTTGGGTCTTATTTACACTTTCACTTTCTCAAACTGAAGAGACAATTTGATATTTGCACATATTTTTCTGATTTATTCCACTTAAGAATATAGTCTCTAGGTCTACTCATTTAACTATAAATGTCTCAAGTTTATCCTTCTTTACAGCTGAGAGTACTCCATTGTATAAAAAAGGAAAAACATCTTTTTTAATCCATTCATCAGTTGATGGGTGTTTTCCAAAATTTACCTACTATAAACTGTGTTGCTATAAACATGAGTGCACATATATTGCTATGGTATTAATGTTTTTAATACTTCTGGGAAGATACCAAGAAGAGTAATACGTGGATCAAATGGGACCTCTTGTCCTGGTTCTTTGAGGAATCTCCACACTCATTTTCACAGTGGTTGCACCAGTCTACATTCCCTCCAACAGTGGAGAAAGGTTCCTTTTTTCCTGCATCCATGTCAGAATTTGTTATTAATTTATTTCTTGATAATATTCATTCTTTCTGTGGTAAGATGGATTCTCAGTGTTGTTTTAATTTTCATCTCTCAAATGATCAAAGTTGTTGAGCATGTTTTCATATATTTATTTTCTGTTTCTACTTTCTCATCTGAGAAGTGTATATTTATCTTAGATGCTCATTTTTGGATTGGATCTTTAAATTTGGGGATGTCTAATTTTTTTCAATTCCTTTTATGTTCTAGATAATAGTACTTTGTCTGAGGAAAAACTGCCTAAAGTTTTTTCCCACTCATTGGATGATGTTTTCACACTGTTGGAGATTTTTTTGCTGCCCAAAAGATTTTTAATACTTTAAAAAGATTAGATTCTAATTGTTGATTATTCCACAGTTTGGGTTTTGTTCATGAAGTCTTTGATCACACCTTTAAGAGTTCTACCTGTTCTGTCTTCCAGCAGATTTAGTGTTTCTGTTTTAGTACTTACATCTTTGATATATTTTGATTTTAGTTTAGTGCATGGTGAAAGAAATGGGTGTAGTTTTAGTCTTTGGATGTGGAAAGTCACTTTTTTCAGCACTATTTTTTAAGGAGGCTACCTTTCTTCCATTGAATGAATCTGTCCCCTTTGTCAGAGGGAAGGTGGCTGAGTGTGTTTGAGGTTGTTTCTGCATCTTCTAATCTGTTCCATTGATCCTCATTATTTTGTTTTTTTTTTTGTTTTATTTTGATTTTTCCAGTATCATACTGCTTTTATAACTGTATAGTATAATTTCAAGTCAAGTATTATGATGCCCCTGACTTGCCTTTGTTGCCCAGATTACTATTCTAGGTCTCTTAGTTCCAAACAAATTTCAGGAAAGTTTCTCTAGTTCTGTGAGGAATGCTAATAGTATTATTATTATTGGGATTTCACTAAATCTCTATAATTTTGGGAGTATTTTCCATTTTCACTATGTAGGTTCTTCTTACCCAAGAGTAAGGGATATCTTTCCATTTTCTAACAGTCTCTTCAATATCCTTTTTCAAAGTACTATATTTTTCAGTGTAGAGATCTTTTACTTCCTTTGTTAGATTTATTCCTAATTACTTCTTCTTTTTTTGATGCTATTGTAAAGGGATTGTTTCCATAATTTCTCTCTTGGTGAGCTTTTCTATTTGTGTGCAGGAATGCCATTAATTTTTGAGTATTGACTTTGTCTCCACCTATGTGACTGAATTTGATTATTAAATATAAAAGTCTTTTGGTGGAGTTTTTGGAGCCTTCTGTGTAGAGTATCATATCATCTGCAAATAACAATAGTTTAATTTCTTCCTTTCCTATATTTATTCTTTTTATTTATTTATCTTGTCTAATTGCTCTGGCTAATGTTTCCATAACTATATTGAATAAGAGTACTGGAGTTGGGCACCCTTGTCTTGTTCTTGACTGTAGAGTGAAAGCTTTCAGTTTTAGCCCTTTAGTATGATGTTCTCTGTTGGTTTGTCATTGATACCTTTTATCGCATTGAGGTAAAGACCATCCATTCCAATTTTCTGTGTGGATTTTATCTTGAATGGAAGCTGGACTTTGTTAGATGTTTTTCTGTATTTCTTGAGATGATCACGTGATTTTTAATTTTGATTCTGTTAATATGGTGTATTACATTTACTGACTTGCATATGTTGAAGTATCCTTGCATCCCGGAGATATATCCTACTTGGTCATGTTGTATAATCAACTTCATAATTAGCTGCATTCTGTTTGTCAGTTTCTTACTGAAGATTTTTGCATCTATGTTCATTAGGGAGTTTGGCCTGTATTTCTATTTTTGGGTTGGATCTTTGTCTGGTTTTGGTATGAGGGTAATACTTGGAATGATTTGGGGAATATTGCTTCCCTTTCAATTTCATTAAAGATTTTGAAGAGCAAAGGCATTGGATCTTCTCTAAATTACTTGTAGAATTCAGGAGTATATCTGTCAAGACCTGGGCTTTTCCTTTTTGGCAAATTTTAAATTACGTTTTTATTTCATTGACTGATATTTGGTTATTTAAATTTTATGTCTTCTTGATTCAACTTTGGTAATTCATATGTCAAAAAAAAAGGAAAGAAAACACTCAAATTCATGCAACTACAAATAAAATGGATGAGAATCACAATGGATATTAGGGGAATCCAGAAGATCATCAATACCTACACTGAGAAATTTTACTCTAGTAAGATGTAAAACACAGAAAAAATGGAAATATTCCTAGATACGTATGAATTACCAAGCCGAGTTTTTATAGGACAGTATAAATTTGTTAGACCAAGTGAGTTCCAGGTGGGACAACCATCTCAAATGCCTTGTTTGCATGGGAGAGAAGAAATGTAGTAATTCCATATGCAAGAAAAGCCTAGCTATTTTTCCTTTTGACTCTTCTGAGTCTGCTCATGGGCCCATGTTCACTCTGCAGAGCATCTTTCTCCTCTGCCTTCAATAGATGTAAACTCTCACTACCATTTTTACATGTCATGTCCATGTCTTCGCTCAAGACAACTAGACTCTGCAGAGAATCTTTTTAGGATGCCAAAGCTGAGTCACTGAGTCAATAGGAATGGAGCTATCGGAGATGCTTGAATAAGACTAATAGGTACAGTGGCAAAATAGATATATTTTTATGTAATTAATTTAAATAAAATAATTCTATGTAGGAAACAAAAGGATATTCAATTAAATTATGTGAGAGAATAGGAGTGCTTTGTACTTTTAATTGTGCAGAAAAGATGAACAAAAAAGATATACAGTACCCCCAAATTTTAAATTCTCATATAAAAATATAAAATTTGCATAAATAGTATAAATAATCTCTTGCCAAATATTCCTATGGCTATGAAGCAAAATCAACATTTAATTCTGTAAATTGATTGATATCAACATATTTTTTTCTTAGGAGCTCTCCTAAAGGAAAGCGAAGGTATTATTGAGGAAGAATGTAATGTATTTCTGTGGAATGGAAGAATGACATATGGGAAGATTATGATGACTGAAATTCCTCTCAATCCACAAATTTCATTGCTCTTCCATTGCTAACCTCTCTGTCTGTAGAAAGAGACTGTTATGCTCTGTTTTATGACTCTGTGTAAACCTGCCTGAGACAGCTACCTGACAGGGGGAACTAAATTTTTCTCAATCCCCAATCACAGGATGTCCCCTCACCAGACTCAAAAAGTCACAGGAGTCTGATATGAGGAAAAGAATGCTAGAAAAGCAAAAATGCTTTCACATCACTGCCCATAGCTGTAAGATTTCCAGTCGTACGTAGATCTCAATGCTCATCTATTAAAAAGGACACTTTTGAGACATTCATAGGAAACTGGATGCACCTACACAATATAATGTCAAATTAAATAAATCAGACACACAAATTTAAATACAAGTGGTATCTCTCATGTGAGTAAGGCAAAGTACAAACTAAGAGAAAAATAGAAGGACAGAACAAAACAAGGGAATGGATCTCTTTACATGAGAAGGAGTCCAGGGTACCAAGGGGAAGAGAATGAGGAATTAGGCAGAGTGAAATAGGTAGAACCATATAGAAAGAACCATATAGAAAGCCCTAATAACATCTCCTAGAGTGAATGTGGACTTTATATGCTACATACATAAACTGAGATTAACAATATCAACGCAAACAAAAAGGAAGAAAGGACAACTAGAGAAGCAGGGAGGGAGGGACAGGAAAGGAAGTGAAAAAAAAGAAACAAGCTGTATTCTGCATATGCACCAACACCCTAATACGACTGTTACACTGAAACACGTACTAATAAAATAAAATTTAAAAATAAAGGAGTGCTTGAATCTGGAAAAAAAAAGATTTTTCTAATTGCTTAGTTCAATAGTGAACTATTGGAAAAAAAGAAAGGAAAGAAGGGGAAATTATATAGGTATGTATATACAGGATAGCTAACATAGTTGTACTACTGTCTTCTATATCTCTACAGAAAGGAGCAGTTAATGATTGCTTGTTTGATCAATCTTGTATGTCTCTGTTTTCCTGAGAAACCACTTTGAAGATAACAATAAGTAATACAACCACCATGGTTAATTTCCTACAGCTTTGTCTGTAACTCTGTTTTGTTTGTATTGTTCTTATGCTATTTTATAAATGGATGTCTGTCTGTTAATATGTTTTCCTTCTTTCATTTTTTAAAATTAAAAAAAATATAGTGAATTACATTTGGCAGTAGGATCTCAAGATATTAGATCCAAGAAGGAGAAATACAGTTTAAAATGTGGTTGAGTTTGTTCTCATACAAATGCAGCAACCAGATTCTAAAATCAATATGTTAGCACAAATGTCTATAAGCAGTTGATTGTAATAATTATTTTATTGAAAACTAGAGTCATTGGTGGCTTTGCTACAGAAACCAAGGAGCCAAAAATTCCTTCATGTGATTTGCAGAATTTGAAATATTCACACAGGAATATTATGTATAACTTTCTCTGTCAACCCAGATGTATTATGGCCTACAGGAAGTCAGAAAAATCTTTATCAAAAAGACATTGAGAAGTACATCAAACCAGAAAACATCAATTTCGCAAAAAAGTGCATCAGTGATGGTGCTGTGAAAGCCAAGAAAGTAGAAGAATAATGTAGTTTCCACTGAGAAGTGCTGCTCAGAACTAGTAGTAGATTTTCACTTCAGTGGCACGGAGAGGTCAGTCACCACCACTGTAGTAAGCTGCAAGTCTCTGAGATGTGTCTGTTTGATCAAGGCTCTCTACAACAAAGACAGATGATCAAACACTGAACTATTAAACTTTTTCCCTCATGTAATAAAAAAACACAACAGAAAATAATCTTTAGAATATTGAAATCTTATCATCAAAATACTCAGTGTTCAAGTTAATTTCTTGATGTGCATCAGTTTGCCTACTAAAAATACAATAAACTAGAGCTTGTTGCACATCTGACATAGAAAGAACTTGGAGTCACTCTTATCTTTCCAAGAAAAAACAGTTCAACAACCTAGAGATCAGTAACGTTTCCTAGCATTGACAGAAAATGGTGGTCACAGGGCAAGCTACCACTATAAAGTAGGAAGAATCAGGTAATTAGATAAAAACACACCCAGGATCAGCTTACAACTTACTTAGAGCAGGGCTTGCTGGGTTTATAACTGATAGGAATAATTAAAAAGTCTTTTTTTAAAATGTAAATTTGATTAATTGCTGCAGGCTGATATAGATTAACTTGAGAGTAAAAAATCCTGTGGGCACACTCTTCAGTGAGGCCTCATTATATCCACGCATTTTCCTCCTCAGAGGCCCATCATATTCTCATGGTGATAATTCTTTGGACAGAGGGAAGCAGCCATCTTGAAACACTCAGAGCATTCTTCATAGCAAAGGGCAGCTATTCAAATGAAGGAAGACTTTACCAAGCCTCATCTAATGTGAAAGGAGGGCATTTAGCCAACTCCATCCAAACCCTTGTGCTTCCCCACTTAAGAGGAGGAAAATAGTTGAAAAACACATTCAGAAATTCAAATATAAAGAGAAAGATTTACTCTGGTTCACAACTTACCACCTCAGATTCATACTTTACCACCATATCAATTAGGCTCAAGTGTAACAGTGGACTAAGCTGAAAGAGTTTCCAGACATGTCTACTTAGAAAGGAGTTTTAAGGAAAGCCCAAAACAATAGATGACAAAAATTAGGGCAACTTAAAATTGCTGGCATTCATATATATATATAAACATGAAATACTGCCTACCTCCTAGTTAGATTTACTAAATTTCACAATAAAGGGCTCATTTATTAGTTTTTTCAGATCTATGGTCATGTGTGTAGCATGCATCAAAAATTGTTATGTTAAAAAGTAAGGAAAATCTATGAGAGATAAAGCAAGCACATCATAACAAAATGAAGATATGCCAAACCTTTTAAAATTACCAGACACAAAATTTAAATATGTTAGAATTTTAAAGGAAGGAATAGATGATGTGGAGGACTGCATAATAATGTGAGAGAGAAAGAAAGTCTAACTCAGGAGGAAATGCTAGAGATCGAAAAATGAGCCAACAGAAAAACTCACTTTAATGGCCTCACTGGTATATTAAAATTAAGCAAATAAGTAACCTGTGAGTATGAAGGTATGGCAATGTGAACTTCACAAATTGAAACACAAACAGAAATAAGAAGGAGAAAAGTAGTATAGATTATTCAGGAATTTGGGGATATTTTCCAGATGTGTAGAACACACGTGCACTGTTGCATAACCAGAAGAAAGAAGTCAAATAAATATTCAAAGGAGGGATGAAGCAACCATTTTCCAACATGGAAAACAGACACTAAATCTTGGGAACAGGAAGCTCAGAGAACACAAATCAAGAAAAACAAAAAGCAGAAAAAAACACAAAATGACAATGTTCAAAGAGGTTCAGCTGAAGATAGATAAAGCGGAGGGGGGTACTATATAGAAGCAGGGATAAGAATTATGTCAAACTTGCCTCAGAAACCAACAAGGAGATATTAGAATTAAATAGTTAAACAATGAGGAAAATTTTCTGACATAATGGTTCATTAAATAGTGCTAAGGAGAATGTTTGCACGAGAAGATACAAAAATCCTTGACATGTATACTAACAATAGAGGTTGAAGGAGATAAAAACTGAACAGCCATGCCTGCTATTAGTTTTGAAGATGTTAGCATCTCTCTCTCAGCAACTGAAGCATGTAGCAGGGAGGAAATAAGTAAGTATTCAGTTGCATTGAGCAGAAGCATAGATGCATCAAGCTGAACCATCAATCAAACTGAGCTAATTGACATTTATAGGATACTTTATCCACAACAGTAGAAGACACATTCTTTTCAAACTCACTTGAACTTTAATTCTGGGTCATGAAAGAGCCAAACAAAATCAAACATAACATCATACAAAGTATGTCCTCAGACTATAACAGATTAAACTAGAAGTAATTGTCAAAAAGATAGACAGAAAATTCCGAAGTATTCATCATTAAGGAACACACAATTAAATAAAACATCAGCCAGAAAAATCAAGTCTTCAGCAAAACTAAAAATATTTTGAAGTGAAATACAATTGATCAAAATCTGTGGGATGTGGCAAGAAAACTGTTCAGAGAAATTTACAGCACTGAATTTATACACTAGAAATGAAGAAACGTCTAAAGTTAATATTCTAATTTTGCACATTGGAATACCAGAGAAAGAAGAACAATTGAAGCCTAAAACAAATAAAGAAAAGGAATACAGTCAGCTTTCTCTATCACATCTCTAGATTCAACCAAATGCAGTTGAAAACTATTCTTAAAAACTTATAACTGAATTAACCACTTACAAAGTTTTTTCTTATCATTATTCCTTAAACAGCACAGCATAACTATTACTCACACAATATTTGCATTACATTAGATAGTTTAAGTAATCTAGAAATGATTTAACATATACACTAGAATTGCATAGACTGCAAATAGGACACTTTATGTAGGACAAGTGCACCCCACAGGATCTATAACTGATCCTCTACAGATTTTGAAGGACATTTGCAGTACTAATTAGAGCAGAGGTCAGTGAAATTTTAAAAGGAGAAAATAAATAGAAAAAAACCCACATGAAACCAGAAGCAGATTATTTGAAAAGAGCAATAAAATTTAACAAAAAAAAAAGGGCAAAAACAGAAGTCACTCATCAAAAACAAAAGAACCACCATCACTAATCAACCTTCTTTGCCTGACCAAACTTGAATCAGAACTAGGGCATTAATATAAGAAAAATTAAAAGGATAAGTATTAGTAATTAAGAAATTAAACTGTCTTTGTTCGCATGTGACAAGATTATCTAGAGAAAATATTTCAAAAATGGAAACATATTTACCTGGAATTCATAAGTAAATATAGCAATTCACAAAGTACAATGTAAAATTAATATATAAAAGTAGAATACTTTTGTTAATATACAAGCAGTGGAACTCAAAGTTAAATAGTTGAATACAAATACATATGAACATATATGTGTGTCTAGGACATTTAAGCAGAAAACTATAAAGCTGTGATGGAAAAAGTTAAAGATACAAATAAATGAAGAAATACTCAGTTCACAGATGGGAAGGCTCAGTGTTAAGATGTCTGTTCTTCCCAAAATGGCCGATGTCTTCAATGCTGTCCCAATCAATATGTCAACAAACTATTTTGTGGATGTCAATAAACAATTTCTAAACTGTATATGGATATGCACATGATCCAGAATAGCCAGCACAATATTGCAGAAGAGCAGTGCTGGAGGGCTGAAATCATCCAAATTTGCAGACTAGTTAGAAAACTACTGACAATCATGCATTGGTATTTTAATACACCAATTGCCATCTTAATCAAGGCAATATGTCTTGGTGAAAGAATAACAAGCTTCAGGGAAATGGAATAAGTACTGAGATAAACCTATAGAAATACTATGTAGTTAACCAATCAACATTCTAAGGCAATTAAAAAAATAAGGGACTGTCTTTGGAATGGATGTACTGGAACAATTACATGCGTGTATGACAAAATACCTGAATAAAGACTGCCACCTAAAATGGAAAAAGAATCTAAAAACTCAATAATAAATATGTGGGAAAAAAACCTCATGAACCAAGATATACAGATTGAAAATATACACATGAAAAGACATCCAATATCAATATCATTAGAACATTGCAAATTAAAGCGTCAATGTTCCACTACCTACTTGGTGGCATAGCTAAAATTTCAAAACAACACAAAACAAAAACTCCTGAAAGTACCAAATTCTGGTAAAGACATGGAGCGATAATAAAGCACATTGCTTGCTGATGGGGATGCAAAATAGTACAGCCACTTTCAACAATCTTGAGAGCTTCAACAAAGCAAATCATAGTTTTAACATAAAATCCAGAAATCTTCCCCATTGGTGTTTAGTCAAGTATGCTGAAAATTTATGTCCTCGTAAAACCTTTCCCATGAATTTTAGATTCACAATTTGTAATTTTGTTGTAAGTGCCAAGAATTGGAAGCAAGATGCTTTTCAACTGGGAAATGGCTAAACAGTCGTATCCCTAAAGAAGGATTATTCAGAGATAAAAAGTAATGAGACATCCTGCCATGAAAACACATGGAAAAACATTTAAAACATATTTCTAGGAGAAAGAAAAAAATCTGAAAAGGCATCTTCTATTACATGCCAACTAAATGGCAGCATAAAAAGGTAAAGCCACATAAACAATAAAAACATTGCTCATCTCCAGGGTTTCAGCAGGAAGTTGGGGAAAAAATAGGTGAAGCAAAGGGGATTTTTAGGCAAGAGAAACTATTTTGGATGCTGCTATAGTGGTAGGTACATTACATTAGAAATTTTTCAAAACTATATAAGTGTACAGCATGAAAACTGCACACTTTAATAATAATCTCTCAATATTGATTCACAATTACCACACTTGTGTTCAAGGGAGGTACACCGGTGCATGGGACACTGTGCTGTTCAATTCTCTAGAAAACTAAATCTTTTCTAAAAATTTAAGATCCTTACTTTAAAAAAGGAAATAAATGAACTATGAGACCATAAAAAAATGGCAAACCTTTATGTTTCTAAATAAAGGAAGCCAGTTTAAACAGTCTACACAGTGTTTGATTTAAACTGCATTATTTCTTTGAAAAGTCAAAGCTGTAGAAAAAGTAAAAGATATTAGTGGTTGCCTAGGTCATAGGAGATGTTGGTAAAAATGATAAGGAAATCACAAGGGAGTTCCTGAGCTCTGAAACTATTCTCTACAATGTGATAAAGGTAAAATACGATATTATACATTTCCAAACAAGCAGAAATTTATAACACAAAGAGAAAGCTTTGAAAACATATGCAAATTGAAAAGAATCACGTCACCGTTCAGGAAATCCCAGCAAAGAGTACAGACTTTGCCCAGAGAATTTAACTGTGTTACCATTGTGTGAAATGCTCTCGGAAGGAAGTGGAAGAAAAGGTGCTGACCTGAGTTGTTCTGGAAATGAATTGAGTCTGTAAGTCAAAAAGGAAAATAAAAGAGCTGTACTTAAGCACTTTAGTTGGTAGTTGCCCAGGGGGATGTGGGTTGCAAATTTCAGTGCTATTGTATATGGATTCTGGAAGTGAACGAGGAAGTAAATTGAGTAGGAGCTGGCTTTCTCACTTTTGGGATAAGTGTTTACCAATAAGCAGGAGCAGAAGATTAAAATAACCTACATGGCTATTAATTTACATTGGAGATGTCAGTATCAACATACATATTTAACTTAGTATAGATACAGATATTTATACGTAGATGTTTATAAATATGCTGTTGTGGCTTATATCTAGATATCCCCCAAAGCTTCAGGTGCTCATAGATGGAGCTTTCGGGAATGACTGGTTATAGCTGTATGATACTGGAGCATGTACATATGATCCTCCATTAGTCCACTGATTGTTTTAGAAGAGTTCTAGGTGTGGATAATGGACTTACTGAGGAGGGAAGGCCCACCCTGGGTGTGGGTGACACTAACCAGGAGGCCTGAAGCCTGGATGGAATAAAGGGAAAGAAGAAAGTGTCAGTGTTTCTTGGCTGCCATGTCATAAACAGTTTCTTCTCTCTGTGCCCCTCTGCCATTTTGTCCTACCTTGGAGCCAGGCAACTATAGACTGAAACTTCTACAAACTGTGAGCTAAAATAATCCTTTTCCCCTTTAACTTGTGGTTGTCAAGTATTTTGTTGCAGCAACAAGAAAGTAACTGAGATACGTACATACATCTATGTTCATATGCACATGTATTTAGTTCCCTGCTCGGGCATCTGAGAATGCTCGGAGAAACAACCCTCTTGGAGTCAGGGTGTAGGTTGGTGGTAAAGTGTGTGCCCAGAATGCACAAGTCCCTGTGTCCATTTCCTAGCACCTCCCATCAAACACAGACACACACACACACACACACACACAAAATACAGTGTCCCTATCATAACAATGTGCACAGCGTGATGAAAGCGAAGTGAATAAATCGTATGTTCATAAGACATTCCCTTGAGAGTTTATGCTATGAAGTCAATATTTATTCATGTAAAGGCCAGGAAATGCCCTTAAATCTGAAAGTATTCCATACAAATAAACATTTTATTTCAAAGGATAAACTTTGAATCATGAAATATGGTACCAAAAGCATAGCACACATCAAGAATAATAATTTCATTTCCAACAAGGCAATATGCTCAACAAATTCATGTGCCATGTACTGTGCTAGCAACAGCATAGAATGAGGATGAATCACAGCCAGATTTTTCCATCATCTAGTCTAAAGTAAGTTGAAGAAAAAAGAATGTACATATATAAAAATACAATAGAAGAAAAGAGTGATATATTAAGTATATTAATAGACATACAGCAAGAAATAGGAGAATAAATGGATACAAATTGCTGTAAGAAAATTAATCAAAAGGTCTTTTCAATGATAGTCCTCAGTCTGGTATTTGCTCTGGCATTTAAGAATCAGTAATATGAAACTTGTAATTTTACTTTTCATTGCCAATGTGATGACATTTTTAAACTTCGCTATATATCCTATTAAAAAATTTTTATATCAGAATTAATTATTAGACTAAACTGTTCTGTTTTTCACCCAAGGGATGATTAATTGAGTAGCAGTGATCGATAATTGTCTAAAAAGCTTTCTCCCAGTGTTAGGAATTTTGAACACACACACACACAAATGTTCTTGTTGGCCTCAGTCCTCAGGATTAGCCAGGTGCTTCTTTCGACCTAGGTCATCCTGAATGATTTCTGCTGCCTTATTTCATGGAGTCATGCTTAGTTAGTACATGGCTTTTACTGAATGACCTAGGAAGCCTTCTGGCCAAGGCATTGCGAGTCTCCTCCACCCTGTCCCTTACTCAACCCAGGTGGTTAACTTGGTGTTTTTATCACCTGATGCTCTTAGGAATCCAAGCACAGGAAGAAAGTAGCATCACTGTGGAAGTAGTTTTTTAAACCTGTGCTGGCATCACATTTTCTATGTGACTATCCTATTGGTCAAAGCAAGTCCTATGGCAGGCCAGAATTCATAGTGCAGAAAAATGAACTTCAGCTCAAGATGGGCAAATGTCATATTACAAACGAGTGCAAACATAAAGGAGGGAGAAATTTATGGGTTTTTCCATAATGTTGTCAATAACACTGAATACAATTGCTAAATAAATTACTGGAAATGAGTGTATTTACTGAGGGTTCTAGTCTTAGAAATATAAAAATAAGGAATAGAAACACTGAAATTAAAGGCAAACATAACCACTTAAAGATTAATAATTCCTTCAATCACATATTTTATATATTCTTCTCTATGTATCTATTGATAATCAAGCTCATGAATTGTAATGGGACATATGCCTTCTGCCTTGCTCTATGTTCAACGCTATGTAAAAGAATTATAATTATACAAATGACAAAATAGAATCTGTAAATAGATCATTAAAGTGCATCAAATTACAGAAGCTGATCAAATAATGTGATAGAATTGGGAATCAAATTTGGATTCATCTGAAGGACAAAATCACTGTTCTTTCCCCTATACAGTCAGACTGTATTCTTGGCTTCTATACCTGTAGCTTTAAACCATGAGTCAAAAATATACTGTTTTTTTTTTCTAAAGTTTGCATTTGTACAGAGGTTTTTCTACTCATTAGTCCCAAATAATAGAATATAACAATTATTTCCATTCCATTTACATTACAGCAGGCATTGCAAGTAATCTAGAGACGATTCAAAGTGTATGAGAATATGCACAGGCTATATGCAAGTGCTGTTCTATTTTATATAAAGAGTTTGAGGGACTGGGGATTTAGCTCAGTGGCAAAGTGCCTGCCTGGCAAGCGCAAGGTCGTGAGTTTGGTTCCCGGTACCAGAGAAAAACCAAAAAACCAAAAAAAAAAAACAGAGTTTGAGCATCTATGAATTTTACCATCTGTAGGTCTCCTATAAGCAGCCTTCTGTGGAGAGGAACAACTGTGCTAACTGCAGTTCGTGTCCAATGTCTTTAAGATTTCTTCAGCAATATTATCTTTGAAATCTTCATTCCTAAATATTGTTAGAAAAATGTGAGACCTTGATAGCTGTAGAAAAAAAATGAAGCAGCCCTTAAAGCTGATCAACTAAAACAAAAGCCCAACAAATGAATATGTACAATATAATTTAATATAATCAACATTATAATGAGGTAAAATGTACCGTAATTCTACTTTATTCCAACCAAGTGAAAGAAAATAGTCCAGGGAATGAATATGCGCATGAGTGTATCCCAAAGAGAGGGATGGAGGACTTGAAATTAAGGCTTTTAGAGCACCACATGAAGCTAATCAACCACAGATGTTTCATTTCTGATCTACTAAGGGACTCAAGGTCAAGTGCGAGAAAAGAAGGTTGGAGAATAGAGGCCAATTCACAAAGAACCTTCTCTTTTAAAGACTTCACATTTTATCTTCATTTGTCCTGAAAGCAGTTGAAGGATTTTGAAGTAAGAAATGACTTTATCAGATGTTTTCTTCTAGAGAGAGCATTGTATATGGTGATGCAAAGACTTTCAGAGAAAGAGAATAATTTAGGAGACAATTCAGAAATAGAAGTCACACGTGTTCTAAGACAGGCTGGGCCATGTTACATGATAGTAGAGAAAAATGGAATAAAATAAAGGAGATCATTTTTTTTAAAAGCAAGCCCATTTTGATATTTTAAAAATGAAGATGAAGGTTGAACCAGAGAATATAAGGTGATTAATAGAACTTGATTAATTTAAGACTATTATGGGCTATTTACATGTCTAAAAGATATTCAAATGTGGAACAATACTTGAAGAAATTAACAAATCAATGAATGACATGTATCAATGATACATATGTATCAGGATTCCATGGAATGTTCCAAGTAGTAAAACAAAAGGTTTTTGATGCCATTAACCTGTTAATGTCACTTCAAATAACTAGAGCAGAAGAAATTATCAAAGGATATTTTCAAGTGCTCATTCTGCAACCAGTATTATTTTAATGGCTGCACATAGATTTTATCATTTATTTTTCACACACTTACCCTGTGATTATACAGAGAGGAAACTTAAGGATGAAACTGAGACTCAAAAAAAAAATGATTGAGATAATATTTTGCCTTCTTCATCCTTAAAAAATTTACCTATCTGGATATAATAAAGATCATTAGTATCGTGGGGAGTCAGACCTGGGCTGGATTTTTAATGAAGCAATCAACAGAAATTATAAAACTGGAACAATATTTGGACCTACATATCATTTTTAATGGATAGTGTCTCACTTTTTACTATATTTCAGTTATAAGATTTTGCTTACATAGTCTATATTTCCACTTATGAAATTAAGAAATAGCTATATTAATAAATTTTAATGTAATAAACATAGTTTTTATACTTTTATTTTTGTAAATTCTAGAATCTAATGGGTGTATTTCTGTCATTCACCTCCTCTGATAGTAGATTCTAATGTATATCTTATATAACAAGTGAGAAGAGGACAGAGAATGCAGAGGACAAAGACTGATGCTAGAAGACAATTTCAGAACAATTTGTGTCACAACCAAGAAATAAAATAAAAGTGTCAGGATAGCAGACTCAATTGCCTCACAGATATGAGTTTACTTTCAATGACAGAATCACAACTTGATAACAGGGAAGAGAATGCTTTGGTCTAGTGGTTTTTAACCTACAGTGTTGTTACACACAGGGAACATTCGTCAATGTCAGAAGATAATTCTGATTGTCATGACTAGGGATTGTCAATGTACACTGTTACCTCATGGGTAAAGTCCAGGGTGAAATGCTATTAAACATCATATAATTCACAGGACAATCCGGCACAAGAGGATTGTCCTACTACCGAACACAGGTTTAGTTTGAAGACAATTTGAATAGATGCTCAGTCCAAAAAAAGTAACTAGCTGCCAACAAAACCTTACTGTCAAAAATATGACTTCTTTGAAAATTAATCGTGTGTAAAATATACTACAAAAAATCATGAGGAACCAATAAAAACTAAGCCATTTGGTGATAACATTAATATTAAAATATTTTCTGTCTATAAAAATTACTTTGATAGACTTGTCTGTATCAAAAACTATTTAAATATTTAATCAGAACTTTTTGAACTCTGTTAAAATTGAAAGTGAGTTATCTAGCAAATATTTTAAAAATTATAATCTTTTCAATTGATGCATTTGTTTGCAGTTAAGTTTGTACCTACCTTCTAAGACAGTGATGATTAAGGACTTTTTAAAGGATTAATTTCATCCTCTATTTCACCTAATCTTTGACAAAAAACAAGGTGGCACTTTGGATTCTTAAAGTCAAATATTCTAGTTACTGTTGTGGTGTAGGGTTTCTTTCCAATAAAGAAATTTGCATCTATTTTATTGTATTATGAAATGAAAATCAAAAGAAAAGGCCAGAAGAACAAGATTTATTTGCTTCTATTCACTTCACAATTTGTATTTATTTTCATAAGTAGGAATGTTTTTAATAAGGAGCCAAGGAGCTTTGAACCTGGAAGCAATAAGCATTGCAAGAGCTGTTGGGTTTCCCTGCTAAGCGGGGAGAAGGGGATGTTGATCTCAGTCGATGTCTGCTCTCTTCTCTCACAAGACCAGAAGTATGTTCTAGAACCTTGAGGAAACTGAAATTAACTTTTAGAAAGTTAAACAGGAACGTGACATCTCTTTGGCAACTACAATTATGCCTACTTCGATCCTGCCAAGATAACTAAAATTCTAAATTACAGATAAAAGGCAGAAGCTAAAATAAATTTCTATAATGAAAGTCTGTACTACGTTCAGTCTTCTTATTAAGTTAGGGCTTGATTTTTTAAAAACTGAGCAACTTTGTTTAGCTCAGTAAAAAGATGATTATACTGTCAGGAGACGGGTGCTCCAGTTTTAGCAGTGCTTTCTGTATAATTGTCCATGTTACTTCTGCTTCTCAGTTCTCCTGTTGGTGAAATCAGTAAAAGTGGGCTCACTTCTGCCCTTTTGTACTCAAGTCAATTCTAATAGTCATCTAGGGATTGTACATATGTAGGCATTAAACTCCTGGGAGTAGAAAAGAAGCTAGAGCATAACATTTCTATTTTAGGGAACTGATTCTAGAAAATATAACAAACACCAGAGCTGTAAGTCCTTTCCAATTATTCTCATTATCCTACTGTCAAATTTCTTACAGCTCAAATGTTGAAAACAATTGTCCTTGTTAGCAGTTTTAGTTTATGTTAATCAAGTTGAAAGTAAAATTTGTTTTGTCAATATGGAACTACACACTTATGCCAAATTAAAAAAATACTTAACTATTTCATGAATTTTATTTGTATTATTAAAGACAGTTCCCTCCAATATCTTACATCTTAGTTGTCACATAATGTAATTGTTTTACTGCTTGTGTAACAATGATGCAGTGAATCTCAGCTCATTTATGACTCTACCTGTGCAATTAAAAGAAAAAAGCATTTTCAAGTGTATTATCCCACCTTTACGATGTACATGAGGTTTTCTAACAACTTATCTGGTTAACTTTAACCATCCAGTTTCTTTTGTTGTTTATAAGTAAAGTAGCAACAAAGCAGATTTTTCCAAGGACAAATATTGCCTCAAGAAGAATTTATCTATCATGAGTAGAGGTTTATGAACTATCTGTAGAATTTCCATTTCCAAAGGTACATTACACAAATCTCCAAGGTTACCTGCTCTCTAAGGAACATTAGTAAATATCTGCAAGGTTTCTATTTTCCTGACAGAAACAATTACAAATGCCATGCAAGAATAATTTCACACAGAGAGTTGAGGCAGCTATCTGAATTCTCATAGGTAACAGTTGCAAATGTTTATGCTAACACTATTTAGCTATTCATTTTTGACTTATAAAAACAGGTTACTGATTTCAATACATTTTTTGTTGCCAGTGAAGTTCTAAAAGAGAGAACAAACATTTTAAAAAAGTAGAAGCAAGATTATGTTCACTCCCAAACGATATGTTTCCAAACAAAATACTGCAGACTGTTTTCACCAGGGAACTCTTGTATTCCCTATTTCTTTTCGGCAATGAAAAGAACAGTTGCCATATGGTCATTTCAGATGTATAGAATTTGTGCTTCTATATATAAATAACAACATATGGAAAGGGAGCATTGCAATAGAGTACATACTACTAGAAATACTTGGAAATTTTATTCCTTTCAAAATGTGTACTATCTACCATGTCCAGTACACTACTACTACCATTTAAAAATGTTAAAGAAAATAGTAATTCATTCATATATATAAATAATTGAAAAACTCAATTGTTCAAGTATACTTTCAAAAATTTCTCTGCAGTGTGCTTTGTGAGTACATGTATGTGTGTGGTACCAGGAACCAACCCCAGGGTCACACTGAGCTATTTCCTTTTTAGTTTTTATTTTGAGAACTAGTTGCCCAGGCTGGTTTTGAACCTATAATCCTCCTCCTTCAACATTCCAGAGTTAATACTTTCTTTCAAAGATAAGTAAACATGCACATTATTTTAGCCTATCTTGCCAATATCCATTAAAATTATATGAAAAATAAAAATATATTAATATAGAAATATAAAAAGAATAGTTGAAAGGGTCCAACATATTATGGAAAAGTAAAGACATAGGGTCAGAATAAAGTGTGATTTAATAGAGCAAAGGAAGCTATAACTAAAATACAGAAAGAAGAGAGAGTAGTGAGAAGAGAAAACATTCTATATTTAGTTTTATAGAAAATTAAAACAAGCAAAATGTAAGATAATGACAACAACCAAAACTCTCAATCTCAGAACTGATGAATAGTCAAAAACCATGAAAATATGTTGAAATATTTGGATTCATGGAACAGTCAGCTTCTTCTAACTCTACACATAGATGTTTCTGTAGAAATCAGAAAGTAGAAGCTTATTCTTCAGATACACTGAACTCTAGAGAGAGGAAGTGAATGTATAAATGGTGAGATTTTGCCCCTCATCTCTAATGTAGAACCCATATTCTTCATAGTTTGTTCAGAAAACTATCTAGTTCGGTGAACACATTTTTAAATGCACTGGAATAATAGGTATAATGTGAAAACCTAGCAAAAAATTTAATATTGTAATTAGTATCCTCACTGTAACATTAAAGGGAGACATTACAGTCAATAAAAACATAAAGGGCAAAATGCTGTACAGGTAAGCCTGTAAAAGGCATGTGTCATGATGCATGCCACTCAGGAGCCTGAGGCAGGAAGACCTCTAATGATGAGACAAACTGCTTAATGTTTTTTAAAAAATATAGTTGGTTTTCAAAAGATTTAAAAATGGGTTTGAAAATAACAGTAAAATAGTCATGAAAAGAAAATAAAAAGTGAAGCCAATTGAAATTATTAGGAAAATATATTCTAGGCATTAACTTAGAGGATCTGACTTTAGTAACAATTTCAGACACAGAAAACAGAACATGTATTACAAAATGCATATTGTTGGCTTGTTCTGATGATAGTAAGCTTTTTTTTTCAACACTAGCCGCTAAGATCTATTAGAGTAATATGTTTAAGAAAATGACTTTCAATCTAGAAGTGTATAACTATCCAAACTATTTATGTATAAGACATAATGGCATGAAAAAACTAAAATAAATGATTTCTTTAAGGAAACTACTGGAGAAGATGATTTGAATATTCTGAATTAATGCTTTATTCTGGATAACAATATTTCCTGCATTTTAAAATGTTTTTTTATCTCTCTCTATCCAGGTATTTAATTTCTCATTCAGCATTATCATGTATTGTTACATCTCTTGATTCACAGACAAAGGCAATTCATATTCCATAAAATTATTCCATAAAAAAATCCCTTGACCAACTGAATATATATATATTCAGTATATATAGCTGTATCAAATAGTGTAATCAAATTTGTATAGCCAGTAAAATTATCAAAACATATTATCCTTCATTTCATGATCATACAGATGAAATGCAGCTTTCTCTTGTGAGTTGGTAAAAGTACTAAAACTGTCCTCTTATTATAATACTATACTCAGTAAAAGTTAGTAAATGGCGATGTTTATTAAGTATACATGAATTAAAATAAACCCTGGTGAGACACTGAAAGTTTTTTTAATTATTTTTTCAGCTTGCGTCTTTAAATTCTTCCAAATGTGTACTTTACACTGGTTCTGTGCTCTATTATTTACTCTTCTTTATCCTGTATCAACACATATTATCAATTTGGACAACATCTAAAACACATAAATTAATGTGTAGAGCCAAGCATACCCATTCTTTTATAATAATGTATGTGAAATGAATATTTATTATACATGCACAGTGGGTCTAGTCCTACTTTAGTGTATCAATTTTATTTCTAAATTTGATCCTATCACCATCTCCTACTATGAACTTTGCAGTCTGAAAATTTCCATTATATAGGCTTTTTCCACAGCCCAGGAAGTGATCCTAACACTGTTATGTAGTCATATATTTCGGTAACTTTTGCAGAAATACATTTCAACTGGCCTTAAATAAGATCACTTATATTTTCCAGTTGAATCTCTCAAAGTGAGCCCGTGTGTTTGCTAGACTACTTTGGGCATTTGAGAATCTACAGAAAGGAAGATTTATGTGTATTTGACTTGCAGTGACTTCTTATGGGGTTATGTGTAGCTACCATCTATCTCAGAGTTGGAGTGGTTTCGAGTAACATTCTTCTCACCACACCAACTTACCATCATTGCAACAGAAAGACCACAGAGCAGAGGTTTTGATGTCATTGCATCCTCCAGAACTAGATACTGAGCATTCACAAGTGCAGGAAGAACAATTTTAGAAATGTACAAAGCCAGATAGTTGTCTGTGAGAAATTCCTCAAAATCTTATAAATCATATAGAACCTCGACAAAACTTTGCAACATTTGATAATATGAATAATTTACATGTTGGGAATAGTTTTGAATTTGGAAAAATCTAAATTACTATTAATAAACTTTGGATTAACTATAACAGGAGACTGCATTACTTTTGTATTCTCTGTCTATATATACACACTACAAATTCCTAATGTGATGATTAATTTTCATTGTCAATTTGATTAGATTAAGAGATGCCAGCAGATGAGTAAGTCATACTCCTGGGTGTGTCCTTGGGAGTGTTTATAGAGATGATCAGCATGCAGGCCAGCAAGATGAAGTAGGAAAATCTACCCTGGTTATGAGCGGCACCATCCATAGGCTCACAGCCCAGATGGCATGGAAGAGGAAGAAGGAGGAGCTCAGCTTTCTGAACTTCAGAAAGCTCCATTTAGCTTGAGCGGATGTAGGTATCCTCCTTTGTGGCCGACACATGTGAAACTTCAGATGCAGTTTCATTAGCCTTTCAGGGAGGGTTTACAAGAGCAAGTCACTAGGTCTTCAGTCATGGACTGCCACTGCATCCTTGGTCCCTATTGTTCTAAACGTTGAGTATTGAGCAGTTACTCTACCATTTGGTTCCTCAGCATGCAGATGACCGTAGTAGGTATTCAGCTTTAATCCTGTAAGCCTATCTGTGACTGTTAAACTGGTTTGACTACTCGATTGGATTGGGAGCTGTCTAGGGGATAGTAAAGCACACTGCTGTGTGGGACTGTGTGGGTCCTGGAGAGGTGATCTTGGGTACTATATCTAGTCCCTTGCCTCTGCCTGTCTGTCCCTGTTCCCATGCTGATTCTCAGTCACCATGAATCAAGAAGCTTTGCTCTGCCACACCCCTTTCACCATCATGTTCCTGTCTTGGCGCCAGCTGAGCATGAACTGAATCCTCTGAAACCGTGAGCAAAAGTAAACCTTTCCTGCTTTAAAGTATGTATTTTGGGTATTTGGTTACAGAGATGGAACGCTAATTAATACACCATCTAAAAAATCTACTTGCTTACTTTCAGATACTCACCTTTCTTGCTTTCTCTCTCTCTCACTTTCTCTTGACTCTGTTCCTCTACAGAACCCTACCAATGTACTCAGTTATGTAAAGCTATAACAAAAACCTTTGAAATGAAACACTGAAGGAAAAACACAACAAAGGCAGCTAGTTTTTAAAAATTTTGTTATTCTGTGTTCAACATGTCCACCTGTGTATGCAATCCTTTATCCATGTAACAGTTACCTTGGATGCCAGATCAACTGTGGTGAAACTGTAGTGCATTTGTTCAAATACTTTTCATGTTACTTAATAATGACCATAAAGTGTCCCCCAAGGCAGAAGTTCATATTTCTGCTGTAACACTGATATACCAAAGAGGAACAATAATGTAGTTTCTTAAAATGAAAATGTAAAATTCTTGACTTAATAGGAAAAATATATGCTGAGGTTATGAAAAGCCATTGTAAGTATAAATCTATCCATGAATTTGTGAAGAAAGAAAAGGATTTGTGCTAATTGTGTTGCACCTCCAAGTCAAAAATAGATATAGATAAGTGCTTAGTTAAGATGCAAAAGAGATTAAATTTATGTGTATAAGTAAAGAAAAGAACAACATACACAGTATATGGTACTATCAACTGTATGAAGTATCCATTGGGGTGTCTTGGAATGTATTTCCCATGGATAAGGAGGAACTGCTGAACAGTGTGATTTCACCTTTCGTCTCTGTTCACACAGTGATAGAACCAAGACTAAAGCACTATCAGTCTGAATGAATAGTCTCTACACTGAACAGGTGTGCAACTAGCTACCCGATAATATTTGTGAACCCATCACAACATCACTGTAGTTTCCAACGTTCCCCCATGTTTGGTTTCTCCAATACTGCATAGTTAAAATATTAAGTATCTATTATATATTGGACATTGTACTAGGTTTATAAAATGAATGTACAAAGTAAATTTTTAACAGTTGTTTTTATCTAGGCACATTTTATTGTTATGAAATGATAAATATAAGGGGATACTATGTACATCATATATTAATTATCACATAGAGATACAAATTATATCTGACTACATTGCTGGTACAGTTGACCAACACTGTGAGAAGGATTATAATAGAAATGGACTTGGACTTAATAAAAAATTCAAGTAATATGTGTCATCTGATCTAAATTTTAGGAAGAAAATAGTAGGCAGCCAGGCAACAAAAAAAGACATGATGTTATAGGCAGATGATATATAATGTTTAAGAGTATACGGGGCTGGAGATTTAGCTTAGCGGCAAAAGCGCCTGCCTGGCAAGCGCAAGGTCGAGAGTTCGGTTCCCGGTACCGGAGAAAAACCAAAAAAAAAAAAACCAAAAAAAAAAAAAAATAAAAAGAATATAGCAGTATGATGCAGAATACTGCTGATCAGAGCATTTGAGAATAAGGAATTAGAGAAATTATACCATAAAATTGCCAACCCATTGAGAGTTTGAGATAGTTTGTGAAGAAACTTGATCTTTTCTTGAAGTTAAAATGAATCTGCAGATAAAGTACTTAAAACTAAGGTCTGATTGAATTGTGATTATCTCAAAGTTGGTGGAACACATGTTCAAGTTAAACTCGAAGTGAATATAAGTCCCAGCATCATGAGGAAGCTGCTTCAATAAGAAGAGACTATGGAACCATGACAGGGCAGGGAGTGCTTGTAAAAAGAGATGTTCCATTACCTAAAAGTGGTGGATGATAAAGACGAAGATACCATAATGACCTATGTGGTTTGATGAGTGATTGGGTACCACTATGTAAGACAATCAAATTAGAAGAAAATCAAACATGAAGGCGAAAATAGTAGTTCAGTTTCGGCCTTGTTAAATGTGAAGTGACACTAACATACTCTATTATGAATGTTAATCAGATAATTAAATATGATTTTTAGGTATACAGTCTTGAGATTCAGAGTTTGGGTGCTTAGTCAAACTTTAATTGTAGATGAGTCCATTGAAATGCCACATCAAGGAAAAGAAATTATGTACGAGACCAGAGCCCAGTCATATAACAAAGTACCGTGGAAACATTAAGGATGAGCACTCAGTGAGATCACAAAGGAAGAGTAACTCAAGCTGGGAGCAGACAGTAATACAAAAATAAATCAAGAAAAGCCAGGAAGAGGAAAAAGCTAAATGTGTTTAGATGATTACTGCTGTGTTGGTTTTGGGCTTATTTTGCAAGATCAAACAGTATATAATACAGGACATATATTTTATATGATTATTTATAATAGTCACCCAAAGAACAATATACAAAAGAATGCAGGAAATCTGTCCCCACATTAAGACCAAGGAAACTAGCTGAGGGCCTGGATCCCATGAAAATGTCCTGCATGAGTCCAGCTTAAGATCTAGAGCTCATAACAATGCCTCCCACAAGTCCAACTGGAGGCCCAGAGCCCGTAACAATATCTCATGCAGCCCTGTTTCATGGATCTGCACTGGGAAGGCTGAAAGATCAGTGGTGGAATCTAGGAAGTCTGTGCCAGCGGGATGAAGGATCTGTGCTACAAGGCTGAGGGATCCACACTGGAGCAAGGAAGCAATGCGCAAAGTAAGAATCAGAGCTCCCCTGAAAAGTATTACAGCCTCCTCAGTGACAGTGAGGTCCTGGGCTCCTCCAATGGTGAAGACAGCTGAGTTCCCACCAGGGAAGCCAATGCAGCAATCTTCTTCAGGAGACTGAGATGTGCACCTTTTTCCTCTCTGGAGCCAACAAGCTATGCTCGAAGTGAGGACCACACCACCTCCAAAATGAACCGAAGCTATTCTCGGTGCCAACAATGTTCTGAGCTCCTCAGAGGATGAAAACAGCCAAGTTCATCAAGAAAGCCAGCATGACAAGCTTCTCCAAAACAATCAACAGCTTCTTACAGCTTCTACCAGCTCCCAAGAGCCTCCTTCTCCTTCTCTGGGTCTGCCTCTTATGCTGCTGGCAACAGTCCCCAGGTGGACCTCCCACACCCAGCACCACGCTTACTTAGTTCAGCTGGTTGTTGTAAGTTGACCACCAGTTGTCAATCCACTATAACTGTCTACTGCTAGGCTGAGTGAAGGGTGATGGTGGCATCAAACTTCATGAGTCAGTGAGTGAACACAGTGAGGTTGTTGTCTCTCAGTTTGAAAACCTTGTCTGAAGAGCGATGAGGGAAGTGGAGGGTAATAAATCCATACGTAAAGCTCAAAAGAACTAAGAAGAACACATCTGGTACTGTCTACTTTCCAAATTCTGCCCTATTAGCCTGTATGTATAATCACCTATAGTATAAATAAGCTAGTCCACAGACAACTGAACATATATGTATGTGTGTGTGTGTGTGTGTGTGTGTTTGAATGTATAGTTTTTTTTTATTTTTGTTAATTTAATAAATTAATATGTTTGTGAGCTACCAATCTCAATGAATTAAAAAGTTAATCTCCCTCATCTGTTCCTCCCCCAGCTCTCTCAAGAGACAGAGAAGGAGAAAGAGACCAAGACTGAGAAAGGGAAAGAGATGGAGAAAGAGAGAGACCAAGAACGGGAAGGTAAAAAGAGAAGGCCCCATGGAGAGCTGATGAAGATCTAGAATCCCTTTGTCGCAGGAAGAATGAGACTGATGACCATGGACGGACCACGGTACTACATTAAATCTCAAGGTAATGGATTCAGATGCTTTTCCCTTACAAAGAGGCTTGATCACATTTGAACATTATTAAACTTGTACTTCAGTCTAAATTGGAATCTTTAACGTTTCACCATAACACAAAAAGCATGAACTTGTATTAATCTTATATAATAGATTGATCATGCACCCTATCCACAGGAGGGTGGGAAGCCATGTTACTTTCTGGAATTTAAGGTGTTGCATTATTTCATCAATCATTTGTTTACAGAAAAAAGAAAAACTAACAAATAAATTGAAAATGTGAACCCATCAGCTGTTGAGCAATACCTGTATCTTGGTATAAAAACCTTAATTATATGCAATAATATAGTTATTATCTCTGTTAATCATTATTATCCCATGGACACCACCCACAGAGAGCTAATATGCTCAAATTCAGTTCAGTTTTAACCAATATATAGGCATTTTCTCAGCCTGATTCCTTTATGTGCCAAATTTGTCTTCTAAGATTATTGTATCACACACCAGACTAAAACTTCTTGAAACAATAATTTCAGTAATTATTCCTTGTACTCTGCCAAATATACAATATATTGCTTAAACTCAGTCTGTATCATGTGTAGC
The DNA here is from genome assembly GCF_000276665.1 of Chinchilla lanigera. NCBI lineage: Eukaryota > Metazoa > Chordata > Mammalia > Rodentia > Chinchillidae > Chinchilla > Chinchilla lanigera. Next base: position 26,078,079 of record NW_004955406.1, on the reverse strand, counting down.
TCCATATTTGAAAAAAATAGGCAAAGACAAATCTAAAGATAATAAACCTGTGGTGAATTTTAAAACATTAGTTGTTTAAAAGATACCTTTATCTGCATTTCTTCTATGGGAAAGTTTTTGAAAAATAGTAGATATACTAACTTTGATTGTATTTTTTTCCTCTTATTTTGCCTGAGAACTTCCAGTGCAACTTTTTCATTTCAGTTTTGGTCTTGTGCCCAGATGTTAACTTCCAAAAGTCAAACAAATCAATATACCTTTACTTCAATAGTTTAACTTGGGGTCATCAGGAGAGGAATAACTTAGATAAGCACTACCTCTCTGCCCCATGGGAAGAAATTATTTTTTCATTTCAACTTCTTACTTTTCAGTATTCTTGTACTAACAAAGTTCTTCAAACCTTGATTCTACTAGACGTCTTCACTTGCATTTAAAGTTTGCCCCATTAGATAATATAATTGACCATTTTTATTTATTCTCACTATTCTCTTTATTTTTCCACCCAAGTGGTTTTTATATTATAAATTCATTGTCTAAAAGTTTTATTTTTTATTTTTTAATCATTTTACAGTTTTATATCAAGTACCTCAGTGCCATGCGGTTGTTCCCCTTTCTAAGCTAGTACATGGTACTGTGGTTTCATTTCAATGTGCATTAGTTAGTAATGTTAAAAAGTTTTCATATCTAAATTTTTATTTTAAAAATTAAAAAACTGACAAAACAACAATGAACCTTCAGTGTGTGTGTATATATGTATATATATATATATATATATATATATATATATATATATATATATATATACACATATATTTTCTGCTACGGGTTCACAATACACTTAAAAAGGCTAAATTTTTAACAGCAATCTGTTTATTGCAATTCAATTTCTTACTATTCTTTTAAGAGTTAAATAAAAAATAAAATTTCCATATTCATAGTAGGAAGAAAAACTCTTTTATCTTCCAGTGGCCTCCCACAGAACATCTTTAAGTGAATGCATTTGTAATACTGAGTGAAGCTTCATCTGTGTTCTGCATAACTGCATCTTGGTTTTAGATGATTGCACTGTGGGATGAGAGAAGGAAATTTGAAATGAGCAGTATGTTTCCTGCAGATAAGTTTATGTGTCCTTTGTATTGTCATAAAAGGAAGTTAAAGTAATATCCACCCTATAAACAAAATTCAAAGTTTCCAGTACACTTTTGCTTCCAATAGCTTTCATTCCTGGTTCCAGATTGTAGCATTGTGCTATAATGGACATTATAAATCTGTGCTGCCTTAAAGCCAGGCAAGTTTCTTGATATGTTTTAAGAATGATTTATAACACGGTGTCTTCCTTAAATGTTTTCATGATTTTGACAAATGCAAATTAATATTTAACAGTGTTAATATACCTATAGTTCTGTAGAGTTGCCAAAATATTAAAGGCCAAAATATTAGTTTCAGGTGGTTTATGTGTTGGTTTGGGGCTTTTTTTGCAAGGGGAACAACATAATACAGGACACATACTTTATATGATTATTCATAAGTCACCCAAAGAACAGTATACAAAAGAGTGCAGGAAATCTCTTCACACACTAAGACCAAGGAATCCAGCTGAGGGCCTGGATCCCACAACAATGTCCTGCATGAGTTGAGCTGAATACCCAGAGCTCATAACAATGCCTCCCACGAATCCAACTGGAGGCCCAGAGCCCATGACAACATCTCATGCAGGCCTGTTTCACGGATCTGCTGGGATGGCCCAAAGGTCAGTGGTGGAATGTACAAAGTCTGTGCCAGCAGGAAGAAGGACCTGTGCCAGCAGGCTGAGGGATCTGCACTGGAGCCAGGAAGTGATTCTCAGAAGAACCACAGCTCCCCCAAAAGGTACCACAGCCATTCTCAACAACAGTGAGGTCCCGAGCTCCTCCGATGATCAGGATGGCTGAGTTCCCATCGGGGAAGCCAATGCAGCAAGCTTTTCCAGGAGGCTGACAGTGCACCATCTTCCCCTCCAGAACCAGGCAGCAATGCTCAAAGTGAGGACCAGAGTTTCCCCAAAGTGAACCAAAGCCATTCTCAGTGCCAGCGAGGTCCTGAGCTACTCGGAGGATGAAAACAGCCAAGTTCATCAGAAAAGCCAGCTCCCCACAGCCTCTCTCAGTTCCCAACAGCCCACCTCTTCTTCTCCAGGTCTGCCTCTTATGCTGCTGGCAACAGTCCCCAGGTGGGCCTCCCACACCCAGCACCACACTTACTCAGTTCAGCTCGGGGTTATAAGTTGACCACCAGTTATCAATCCACTACAGTTTATGAAATACTTTCATATATAAAGGTTTTTCTGCCTGAAATAGTTACGTTATACAGTTCCCCTTAACAATGTGAAGAGTGTATGTTTGTGTGTGTGTGTGTGTGTATCAGAGACCTTAGAACTGACAGTGATACGATCTCCTCTTTATGCTGTCATTTGCATATCTGCACTCATTCATGCATACATTCACCATCCCATCCTCACTTTTAAGTAGAATAGTCATATTCTGAAATAACTTTCCTTCTTATAATTAAGAACAAAAGAGAAATTATTTTAGTACAGGATTCCGTTGAACTTTGTACCACATGATTAGTTTTTCATTTACAGTATTTTCTGCTTAGTATCATCCCTGAATGCTAGCATTAAGTACCGAGAACATGACTAACAGAATGAGATCTAGTTCCACTGTTATCATGTTTCAGACCTTAACTTACAGATGGGAAAATAACAAGTTGGAACAACTTGCGTTTCACTCCCCTAAGGGTTGTTCTATACCTTGACCTCTAAGATGCAAATTCTGAGAACTCAGAGTTTTTAACCGGTTAACTTTCCTTTAATATAAAGACTAATGAAAACCTATGTTTGGTATCCACCATTCCAAATAAATTCAAGATTCCCTCCAATACATTCTTAATGATAATCATATCACTTCTGCCTAGCACATCTAGAGAATAAGTGTTCATATTAAGGTGCACCATTTCTATTTTAAAGTGTTTTCTTATTGTAATAAATACAATTGTTGGATTATCTGAATATATCAGTTGTGGTCTTAAATACTCACACTTTAAATATATCTATCCATTGTCAGTTTTTGCACATGTGCTAAAATAACTATCAGAACACAAAAGAAATCCATGTACAATTAGACTCTTTTTTCTGTCTAATTTTTGTAGACTTCTGACAAATGCTGGATTAAAATCCAGCATCCTCCCTACAAGAGAGAAACATTGCAAAGGGGAATCGATAAGTAGAGGCTGGAGAGAAGCTGACTGAGGTAAGCACAGTTCCAAGACCTGGTGCTAAGTAGAGCATGAGACTAGTATAGTATATTTAAAGGCTTAGCCATAGTCTTATGGCAATGCCCGTTCACTCAGACAGCAATATAATAAAACTAAAAGGTCTGTGTCACCAGAGACCCATGCAATTGATAGCTCCTGTCTCAGTGAACAAGCTTGGAAAAAGATATTTGGCCCTACACTGGCCTGATATATATATTTATGTATATTTTATTTTTAAATTATACATTTTATAACTTAATTATATAATTTTTATAATATATATTTTGAAGTAGAGGACAGAACAAAACCAGTACATAGGCAGCTGAAATATCATTATCAGTTGCCCCATAGTTACCAGTTATTTAAAATCAAAATGGCTGCCCAGTATGTCCACAATACAGTGGAGATATTACATCAACAAAAAAAGATATACACAAGGTGATAAGTTGATAGTTGCCAAGTGTGATATATTTAAATATTATATTTAGTAAACATTGTGCCAAAAATAAATTTCATCATTATTTCCAATTAAATTTTGAAAAGTAATAATAAAGTATAATTCTCCATCAATCCTATGCACATCACCCCACTCCATACACTTCTATAATGTTTCTGTCTGAATGGTCTTCTGAACGGTCTTCTCCTAACTAAATATTAATATATTTACTATAGATCTTCAGTGTTAAATGTGTAAGGAGAAAATAGGACAAGATAATCTCTCTTACATGAAGGTTAAGTTGGTGTGGATATTTGAAACCATATAAAATATCATCAAACAAATTAGTTTTATTTGTTTGTTTGTTTTGTTTTTTTTCCAGTACTGGGAGTCAAACTAATAACCCTGCGCTGGCCAGGCAGGTGCTGTGCCACGCAGCTAAATCCCCAGCCCCTCATCAAACAAATTTGAAGGTAATGCTGTAGCATGTAGTGTCTTAAGGAAATAATATAAATGATATTAGAGAATTACTGATTAACACAAATAGCTTTATGAACACTAAGTCTAATGCTCTTTCTATACTGAAAGAATGGAATAAATCCAGCTCTAGTTAGATATAAGTAAACTATCACATTTTGCATTAGAACTGTGCTCTGCTCATGTTATATTAAATTACTGTCAAAATCTAGGACTTTCAGAGCTGCATGGGAGGACATGGTATTTTAAGACTCCTATGGCTACAGGGTCAAAGACAAGCCAGTATATATTTATCACAAGGCACTTTATCTGCTTCAAAATAGACTCACTTGATAATTCACAGCAGTGTTTAAAAGAGTAATTTTAAAAATTAATTATCTGGAAGTACTTGGTGAGATACTATAATGGGTTTTGATTAAACTTTCCAGGAGCCCTAGTAGGAAGATGCCAAAATGATGGTCTGTCTAAGATTATTGTAGCAGATACTGGTTTGGTATTTATCATATTATTTTTCTCTTCTTTCCTGGAAAGATTATTACACAATCACACTGTATTCCCATGCCTCCCTTCCAGGTGCATATGACTGTTTGGCTGTGTTAGGTAACAGAATTAGGATGAAAGAAGTGTTTCCACTTCTAGCAAGACTCATGAATGTCTTCCACGCGATCTCTCCACACTTGCTCCTTGTCTCCTACAAAATACAGAGCATCCAGTAAGGAAGTTTAGAACTAAATTTTAGGTCATGTAGGACCCACAAGTTGGAAGGAGCCAGGAGGCCTGAATCATTCATTATTTGCAAGATATGCCACCAAGAAAGACTGTAATGTGAGATGAAAAATAACCTTCTAGTAGGTTAATCTTGTGAAATTTTAATATTATTTGCATAGATATTAGATTAACACATGAAATCTGTTTTCTGTTAACCAATGTCATATCTCCTAAACTTGGAATATGTAAATAAGACATAATAAAACTAATCAGCACATTAAAATTTTCTTTCCTTGTACTATTTCTAATACAAGCTATATAATGATAAAGGGCTTATTAGAGAATATATTGGCATATTTCCTGTTACTGGTCCAAAGTCCCTTATTTAAAGGAGGAAAGGTTTACTTGGCTTATGTTTTCAGAGGATTCAGTTTATGTTCAACTGTCTGTAAAGGAAGAATCTCAAGGTCAAAGAGTATGGGTGCTTATTTCATGAAGGTTGGGAAGCAGAGCAGAAGAGTACAAGCAATGAAGTGGTGGACACGATACAACTCTAAGATCATATCTCCATTACCCACCTGGACACCCTAAGAAATGTGCTTTCCTAATCTTCTCGGTCGGATCCCAAAACCAATCATGTTGACACAGTAAAATTAAACCACCACTTTCCATCCTTTGTCAACTTCACACCCAAACATATCTCCTCAAACTCATCAATCTCCAAATAAACACAAAATTACAATTCTACTTAATGTGACACAACTACCCCATATACAGCTGAAATACAATTATCCGTACAATTATCCCTTTCCCAAAGACTCAACAGTCCCACCCTTGCTAAAGAGTCCAAGAGAAAGTCTCCTCTGAGACTCAAGGCAAACTCTTAGCTATGAACCTCTGTATAAATGAAAATCAAGTTTTATAATCCCAAAGAAAGGTAGAGGGTAAATATTCTTTTCCAAGTGGGAGAAATACAGGGATATAAAAATTTGAACCAAAGGAAGAATGAAAACCCACAATGTAAAGATTAAGTCCTACAGCTCCATATTTGGCATGCTGGATGCATAATAGTGAGAATTCATATGGATGCAGGTAAGTTCCAAACGATTTGGGCAGCCCCACAAGTCTGACCTTGTCAGCTGCAGCACAAGCAGACACTCTTTTGATTTGGATCTCAAAGCCAATCAAGTTGACACAATGAAGCTTAACAATCACAGAAGTGGAAATATACTCTAACAAATAAGTAAAAAAATTATCTGTTGGAATAAAAAAGGCAAATGTAAAATATAAAAGTACTGGAAGCTCATTTCAAAAACTTTCCACATAACAATTAAGCAGTACCTGAAGAATGAGCAAGTGGGTTGGAGCCTCGTGTTGTTCAGGGCTTTGGTTAGTGATTGTCCTTCATGTGCTACAACCACACCAGTTGGTGGAATTTAGGAATTATGTGCTAAAAAGGACAAAATAAATTAAATATTTATAAACATCCTCATGGTTCTGCACTTGCCACAGACATAACTTAAAATGATTGTTATTCAAAGATTAAAGTGACCTCCCTCATTTGATTACTGTGTGTCAGCTTATACAAAAAATGAGCTCCTTATGGTATTGCAACTAGAAAGTTTTCATTTGAGGCCAAGCCTTACCAGGGATTCACTCCTCTAGATAATAAAGGGACTTGCGATCACATAGGAATTGCTGGGGTAAGAATACTGTCCTGTAGAAAGTATGACAGAAAATTTTAAGTAGTAATGAAGTTTGTGACTCTGGAAAAATCTCTAAGAATTTGAGATGGAAACAAGCAAGATTTCCAAGAGGGGAGAGCTGTTTTCTACAGGGAAACCATATTCTTATTCCTATGATAATTTAGCATAACCTGCTCTGGTGCAGCAAATCTGTGACTTGCTTTCACTAATTAATATTTAAATGGATGCTTATAATTGTTACAGTGTCTCCCTTTGAGAATAGATTAGTGTTTTTAAAAAGGCAAAACATGGACAAAATAATTCTTGCTTTTCCTACAGGTCTCTTGAACTGATATTAACCAGTGACACAAGAACTGTGCAAGTGCCTGGAATTCTGATGTCTGGACATTCCACAAAAATGAAAATCTGCCCCTTGTGGTGATGGCACCATTACTCTGCCCTCAAGTCTACAGAGTAATCTTGGCTTCTATCCATCTCATAGCCCAATAGTCAAGACTTCTATCTATCTACAAACCTTTGATATCTTTATAATTTCTCTGGTATTAATGCCAAATTTTTGAAAGTAATTTCTGTTATGTGTAAGATTTTGACTGACATAACTGGATAAACATGAGGTTTTGCATTACCTGAGGTCAATGTCAGTTGCCAATATTTTCCTGATTCTAACAGCCACTAACTATAAGTTAAATTCAGTCTCTCTGGTACAGCTTTATTTGTTTTGTAGTGATCATTTTGCCTAAGGAGACCAATGATATCACAGCCAAATGTGAAATATTTGCAAATATGCATTACATTCACTAGACAATCATGCCAACTCTGGAAGCTTACGAGGAGGCTCACTTAGAACACAACCCATGCTGTGGAGATGAACTGTTTTGTTTTGGTACTAAAAACCACATGGCTTAAACTTTAGAGTCCAGTGTTGATGATGAAAAATTTGACCAATTAAACTTAAGATCTTCCTACTATAGACAAGATAGGGTCAATTTTATAATGACAATGATTTTTAGCTGATTGCTTATGTTAATTTTGGCCTTCTTTACAGGATAATTTACATAAGCACATCATCGTCTAGGTAAAAACTGCATTTTTCAGCTTCCTTTTCAATATGACTTGATTATCTCAGAATGAGAGCATAAATTGTATAATGTGTGACACTTCCGGTCATGCCTTTAGAGACTTGAAGATGTGTTTTTATTGACTTTTTGCTTCCAGTTTTGTGGAATGAAGGCACAATGGCAGAAACCAAAACAACTACCCTAAACTGAGAGATAGCATGCATAAAATATGAAAAGTTCAAGTAACAAACATTGTACCAATCTTGGTTCTATTATGTGATAGAGAAATTGACTTTGGTGTCATTTATGCCTTTGTATTTCTGAAGTCTTATGGGCAGAGTTGTTCAGGCTATACCCATTACCTAAGAAAGAAAGCCTTATTAGGATCATTTTGATTAAGGAAAACATTTTCAATGTAATTAAATTAGTAAAGATAGCTTTATTACATAAATCAAGGATCATTTTCTGTTACCCTGAGAGTGATTCATACTCTGAAAAATGTTAACCATATACACTCTTTAGCACTATCAAGATACTGATACCTTGGGAAGGGAAAGATCAGTGGAGCCAAAATATTTGATATCTAATGCACAAATATGAAATCATCCAAAACAATGCTTTGACTATTTTCCTTTTTTATCTTAATTACTTCTGTTTGTGAAGAAATCTCTTTTGTTCATTAAATTCTCTTAAATAATCCTTTCTTAAGGTAGGAAAAATATCTCAATGTTTTCAAACATCTTGGCTTTATTAAATTTTTTTGGATAATTTTTAAGGGTCTACTTTTTATTGTTTGTTTTTATCTATTTTATTTGTTGAATAATTTTTTAAGTTTACAGAAAAGTTCAGCAAAAATTAGAGTTTCCATCTACCTTTTCCTCACATTTTACACAATGAACTCTGCCAGCATCTTGCTTTGCAACATTTGTTAAAGTTATTGGACCAAAATAAATACGCAATTATTAATTAAAATACATGGTTTACACTCACTTCCACAGTTGTGTGCATTTCTATGATTACCTATAAATGTGTGGATATATCCACCATCCCAGTACTGTAGAGAAATTTTACTACTCCTTGTCCACCACGTACTTTTGCTTTCTGCCTTCTTCCCAACCACTAGTCCCATGATCATTATTGATCTTTCCACTAGCTCTATGTTTTTAGTCTTCTAGGGTGCCATATATTTGGAATCTTATGATATGTAGCCTTTTCAGACACTTTTTAAATATCATTTGAAAAGGTAAATAATTCATTTCTTTTTAGTGCTGGATAATGATGAGTTGTATGTCCCTGACACTGTTTGCTTATCCATTGGCCTATAAAAGGATAAAGTGCTTCCAATTTCTAATAACTGGAAATAAAGCTGTTATGAATATTTATATATTTTTGATGACATAAATTTTTAAGTCATTTAGGTAAATGCTAGAGGCACAATTTCTATATTCTTATAACAAGTATATAATAAGCTTTTTGAGATATTTTTGAAGTGTCAAAGTGGCTGTACCACTTAATATTTCACCAACAATAAAGCAAAGCTACTGTTGTCCAATATTTTAAAAATATTTTATATTGTCAGAATTTTGGATTTTCACCTTTGTAATGAGTTTATAGTGCTGTCTCATTAAAGTTTTAATATGTAAATTTTCACTGGCATATCATGTTGAACATGTTTTCTTATCCTTTTTTGCTGTCTATATATCTTCTCTGATGAAGTATATATTTTAGACCTTTTACTTATTTTGTATTGGATTGCCTATGTTTCATGTTGAATTCAGTTTTGTTTACCGGTCTTTTACCAGATAGAATTTTTCAAATATTTTCTTATAGTGTCCAACTTGTCTTTTCTTCCTCTTGGCAGTCAGATAGCAGGAGTGTTAAATTTTCAAGAAGTCTAACTTACTGTTTTCTGCTTTCATAGATTGTAGTACTAGTATTGTTTCTAAAATGTTATCAGAAAACCCCAGGTCATGTAGATTATCTCGTGTTATAGTTTACAAATCTGAAAGTTTTATATTTAAATCTATGACATCTTTTGCATTAATTTTCATAAAAGGCATGAGTTCTATGTGTAGATTGCATTTTTGGACTTGGATTTCTCATTATTCTGGCAGCATTTGTTGACTATATTTTCTTCACTGAATTACATCTACTGCAAAGAGGATAACTTCCACTAAGGATTATGTCTACTACGAAAGGATAGGTACTTCAAAAAAGGGTTACATCTACTCAGAAAAGGATAACTGATGATGTTTGTGTATATACCTCGGCTGTCTGTTGTGTTTAAATGATTTTTTTTTTCCTTCACCAAGACAACACTGGCTTGGTTGTACAACTTTTCGGTAAGCCTAGAAAATATTTTATACCACTCTTCGAAAAGTGTTTTATGTTTTCTGTGCTGTTGAGTAGTTTTTGTGTCTTGTCATGTCATATAACTTTTAGAATCACTTTATCAATAACTTTGACATAATCTACATGAAACTTTATTGGAACTGCAAAAATTCTGTACATGAAGTTAAAATCATATCTTAAAAATATTTTCTTCCTATCCTTGAGCAAAGAATATCTCTACAATTATCTAGGTCTTCTTTGGATTTTTGATCAACGTTCTGAAGCTTTCCTCATATAGATGACATATATATATATATATATATATATACATATACATATATGTGTGTATATGAATATCTAAATATATGAATATGGTGCAGCGTAATTGGTGCTATTTTCGAATTACAGTTATTGATGGCTGATATGTAGAAATGTATTAAGTTTTGAACACTAACCTTGAATATCAACTTTCTATAAAATCTTAAGTTTTAGGAAGTCTGCTGATTCTTTGGTATTTCCAAGACACAGAACTTTATAGGTAGCCAATAAATAATTTAATTTATTCCTTCTTCATCTGTATGCCTTTTAATTTCTCTTCATGTGTTATTGCATAATTAAGGATTTACAGAATGATTCAGAATGGAAGTAATAAGAAGGGACTTTACTGCCTTGTTCTCAGCATTTATTTTCTCATCAATATACATGATGCTATTCATGTTATTATTGTAATTCTGCCTAATGACGATATTAAGATCATATTCAGAACTGGGCAAATTTTTTCCTTTTTTTTCCTTTTGATTACTACCTTCAGAAAGCTGATTCAATGGAAAAGTTTGTATCTTTATTCAGGTCTATAGCTTTTCCTCCTTCTTCATCTAGATCTTTATTTCTCTTCTTTATTGCTTTTTGTATACACTAAAAGCCTGACAATTTTTTTAAAAGATTCATATTTATAGATTTGAAAAAGAAATGATTATAATTCTATAAAAATATTAAATTAAAAGTTTACTAATATTCCTTCTGAAATACTTACTAAATAAATAAAATATATAGACCCTTGTTGGCAATACACAAAGATTTTATTCAGTTGTTTTTGCTTCTGACTTTTAAAAAATATTTTTCTTTCTTTCTTTCTGTCTTTCTTTTCTTCAAATTTCCAAAATTGACTGGTACAAAGAACTATTCACAGCCTTGTTTGTACATGCCCTCCACAGGCCTCTGTGGATGTCAGGATTTTACCCTTTAACTGAATATTTCACCAATTATAGCCTACCCTTATGCTACTTAGTATTTGCTTTTGCAACTGCTTTTCTGAAAAGTGCAGATATAAATACATGTGTAAAGTAAACTATTATTTATCAGAAACTGAAAATAAAAATGCTTTAAAATAAGTGACATTCAAATATCTTCCTGGATTAGAAAGGAAATAGTTTTTCATAATTTAAAACGAACTAACTCTTAAATATGTGAGAATTACACAAGAGATATTTCCTTCATGTTTTATGACAGAAAATTATTTATATTTGATTTATCAAATAGTAAAGACAGAAAATTGTATTTCTATTTATTCTGCTAAAGTGGTTCACTTCTTGATTATATAATTTTCTGCTATAAGTCATTAATTATTCTTAATCAGAAATAAGGTCAATCTGTTTTTCACTGGAACATATATCTATAACATTATAGTAGCTTTACAGTAAAATGATTACAATTTAATAATCCAAGTTTAATTCCATGAATCAACAGTGAAGTCCAAGAGAAATCTTTTATGCTACCTTATTATTCAGAAAGCAGATTTAGAAATTTTATCTGCTAAACTAAAAGATATTGCACTAGAGAGTCTTCAAGTAAGCCCATAATTGGTGCTCCATAAATACAGATATCTTAAATGTAGCCTAAACTACATAGCTTCTGTTTTAACTAATGCATAAAATTTTGATATATTCCTGGAGTATATATTTAACAAATTATTTAGTATTAGTGTTCCAGGATATGTGTACCTGTATGTTGCTATAATACTTTTGCTATCTTAAAGCATAAATATTAGTATGGAAATATTTCTATAAACAATTGAGTTTAGTGCTATACTCACATTAAAAACCCACTTGGGTTTAGTCATTACAAGTTTACTGATATTTTGTCCTGTGTGAGTGGCTAATAAAAAGCTCCACGTAGTAAATCATGGATTACATAGTGGAAAGGAATAGCTATAGATCCTCTCCTATCATTTTCTCTCCCTCAAATTAATTCCCAATGTTTTTCAGTGGTCTCTCAGTCTCTCACTTGATGGTTCTTTCTTCTTTAGGATTAGAACAACACAATAATTAAAACAATATTTTTGTAAAGCCTATGACATTTTTCCTTCCTTTCTTTAAATGTGATTCACATAATGAAATTTATAAATAATTTAAACGAAAGTCCATATATTAACATATTCTTATTTAGGAATTCAATGCATGCTTTTTTTAACCAATATTAGTGGAAAGGAAATTCTATAAAGAATAGCAAACATGATAATGAAAATAATTTTTGAGTATATTATTACTAAGCACAAAGGGAAAAAGATCATAATATAAAATATGACATAAATTTACACAATATATTGGAGATATGAGGTATGACTGAAAATATGATATACGTTTCAATTTAAGAAAAATATTGCTATAAAAGATACAGACCCATGAACCCACTCAAAATTCTCCCCTTTTCCTCCAATACATTTATCCTATCATTCATGTTGCTTTCTGGATCAGTTCTGGAATTCTTCTTTCATGAGTGTCCGTAGGTATCCTCTCATGGCTGCCTCAATGTGCTGAATAGATACAGATTTACATTTCATGGGCATTTTCACTTTGGGGAAGAGCCAGAAGTCTCATGGTGCAAGACTTGGTGAATAAGCTACCTGAGAACATACTGTAATGATTTTTAAGAGACTGTCTTTCCATTGCATGGCACTTAACACTCACTGAATTTTTGGTCATGTCTCATAAACACACTCACAAAAGAAGACTTCAAGAACTGCTTCAGAAAGTGGCAATAACATGGGATAAGTGTGTTCAAAGCAAGGAGGAGTATTTTGGAGCCAATTAATTATGTATTGTTTACTGTGATGAGTTTTTAAAAACATAAATGTTCACGATATATTTTGATATGACCTATTTTTCCTTTATTCTACCCACTGTGAGCTTGTACACCAAAACACTGCACCTAGTTCATGAGGATATGTGTGTTGTGAGACAAAAATATGTTACATATCTTCAAAGGAAAGTACCTGTCATTTGAAAGTATATGCTTTGTGGATATCTAAGTGTGAAGTTTGTTTTTATATTCATAAACTTTGCACTATTTTACAATTTGAAATGTCCTAAAACTAACAAAAAATACTAAAAGCAAGAAGTAACTACAAATCATGTTACATTAAATAATTCTTTCTTCTGAAAACTCAATTTCTTTTCTAGTGGAATGCAAGTGATTATAGTCATTTATCACTTCACCAATTTTGAATTCATTTAAAAATTCATTCCAGCATTTGTTACCTGAAGGTAAAAGTAAATTATTGTGAGTTCCTTTTTATAACATCTGTTAGATCCTTCATTAATTGAATTAAATGAAATATTTTCAGTATTTGATATCTGTATGTCAGAAAAGAATGATTAGACCATTTGAACATCATGCATTCATGATGTCCCTGAATTGTGAGTTACAATGATTTAACAAAGAATGTATCTTATAGATTATATCCCAATAAATAGCTACTGAAGGACAATATCTTTAAGATTTGCTAGATTTTGAGTATCTTATCTACTTATTAGATCTTACATTTCTATGATGCAAAAATTTTGTAAGACAAAGAATTATTTTCAAAGAGTTTTATTCTAATTCAGTAGCAGAGTATCTAGAAATCAATATCAAAATTTTACAGCATATAACATGAGTTTGATTTTTTTCTACTTCTATACACTTACTATAAATATTAGCTGAATGTTCTCAAATTTTTGAGGCAGAATTTAAAGATAGTTAAAAGCTGGGCTTGGTGGCACCTGTAATCCCAGCTCCTGGGAGGCTGGGACAGTAGGATTGTCTTGAGTTCAAGGCCAGCCTGTGCTACATAGTGAGTTCAAGGCCAGTTTAAATTACATAGCATGACCCTATCACAGATAAACAAAAGAAAGAGAGAGAAAGAGAGAGAGAGAAGGAGGGAGTCAAAGAAATGCATTTTCTACTGATATGTGTTAGTTTAATAATACATTTTGTGACTTTTCTGAAAACAATATTTATAATTTCAAGCCAGCATAGAAATTCTGTCTGGGGACCAAGGATATAGCTCAGTGGCACAAACACCTGCCTGGTAAGCACAAGGTCCTGAGTTTGATTCCCGGTACCAAAAAAACAAACAAACAAACAAAAGAAAAAGAAATTCTGTCTGTTAGAAGTGTCTGCGAGCAAATATCACAGATAAAGATATCTATATCTTCACTAGATAAGGATAGTTCTTTTAAAAAGTTGCTCAAATGCCAGTACTATAAATTATTAGCTACGAAAAACCCATGTGAAATATTTTACATTTTTTTTCATTATAGATGTGACTGCCATTGTACTTTACATTCTTTCAACAAAATAAAAGGAAATCTTTTTTTAATGCATGATCTTTATTTTTGTTGACAGACAGAAAGATTTATTTAACTATGCAGAAATCACCTTCCTACAGCTCTTACATTCTAAATACAGCTACACTCTGTTGGGTGCAAAATTTAAACTTTTTCCCAGACAGTTCTCAAAGAATTACTTTTTATCTAAGTAATTATGCATTAATAAAGTTGTCACAAGTAACCTGCCTCATAGTCAATATTTCTGAAATATTTATGCTGTTTGAATTAATATACACTGCATTCTCCATTATTCTTCAGAATGTGACATTTTATAAGAGAAATGCAAAACCAAGGAAAAATTACAATTTTTTGATTGAGCATCAGAATTTTTTGGCCCTTAAACTATGTTAATGTCACAAAATAAGCATTTCTAACACCTAATGCATTCTAAACACTGGTGGGAAGAAGAGACTGAGGAAAATATACATACTGTAATACGATAAGGTATATGCTGTGTGAGTATACACTGGTATGCATTGTGCAGAAGTGTGTGTGACTGTGTATGTTTATGTGCATGTGACAGAAATAGACAGAGATAGAGTCAGACAAACACACCTTAGAGAGGTGCCTCGGTTTGTCCCAGCTGTGAAGTTTGAGGGGAAAGTTTAACAGAAGAGTGAATCTCCATGGAGATTTTCAGTGTGCTGAGAAGTATATGGAAAACAGGTGCCAGCAACATTAGAAATAATGTGAAAATATGGTGTAAGAGAAAAAGATTGGCAAGAAAACAAAGCAAAAAAGAATCTCATAGCAAACAAGTTACCTAAACCTGGGAAGCGAGCCAGATCAGGATAAATCATGAAAATAAAAGGATTTTTTCTTACAGTTAATGTGGTCATACAGACTGCTTGGGTTTTCTAAACTCCATATATCCAGTGTACCTCTGCAAAACACATCCCACGTACTGGTCCCTGACCAGTCGACCCCAGCCCCACCGTTGGAGTCTTATTCTTGCCACCCCCAACCCTCACCTACGTAACAACATCTCCCTCACCTGTCCCCCTGCTTCCCTTCTTGTGCCTCATGAGTCAGGTCTCCACAAACAACCAGCGTGTCCTTCAAGCACTTTTTAAAAATGTATTTACTTCTCTGCTCGAAAGGCTTCGAATTCTCCTCTTCTCTTGAAACACAATAACATCTGAGTTTCTCAGCAGGCCACCAGTGTCCTCCTTTATGTCATTTGTTCCCACCTGGTTCTCTTTGATCTAAGCATGGTGATCACACCGTGATTCCAGAACATTCAGAGACTGCCTTCCTTGGCTGTGCTACAGGCTGCTCTGCTATTAAGTCTGTTCTTTTGCTAGACGTTGATTTAGCCCCCAAGTTCCAATCAGATTTGACTCAATCTCACCTCTCCTCTGTTTTTCCCTGATTACTTCTAAAACAGCAGCCTCTCCTCTGTTTCTCCCTGATTACTTCTAGATCAGGGTGCTCCTGATCCCCTTAATTTATTTTTCCTTATGTGACTTTCTACTATCAGAAATATTTAGTTTTGGCCATGCACTGTAAAATGGTTTTTTGGTCAATGTCACCGAAGAAGATGGCCCCATAACATGGTAATAGAGCTGACAAATTCCTGTTGTCCAGTGACATCACAGCCATAGTAACGTCATAATGCAACACATTACTCTTATGTTCATGGTGATATTGTTGTAAGCAAACTACCATCTGGCTGGTCAAATATAAATGTGGCAAACACAATTTTGCATAATACATAACACTGCATGATGATAATAAAGTTATGTTACTGGTTGTTAATGCTCTCAACATTATTTTATGGTGCACTTTTTCTATTTATTAAAAAAAATTAGGGGCTGGGGATTTAGCTCAGCGGCAAAAGCGCCTGCCTGGCAAATGCAAGGTCGTGAGTTCGGTTCCCGGTACCGGAGAAAAACCAAAAAAAA
>NW_004955406.1:25972898-26061419 GCF_000276665.1 Chinchilla lanigera | reverse complement strand
AAAAACAAAAAAAAAAAAAAAAAAAAAATTAATGTAAATATGCCCCTGGCCAGCCTGTCAGAAGTTAGCCCAGAAAAAGCCACTGATGACGTAGAAAATGACAGTTCCATGTGCATTGCTCCTCTGACAAGTGCTGCATGTGGCAGTCAGTGACACTGATGATCCTGGCCCTGTGGAGACAATGCTCATGTGTGTTTTGTCTTAGTATAGAAAGAAGCATTTAAAAAATAATTTGAAAATCTTAGAATCTTACTTATAAAAAATAAAATTAAAACATTAAAAATGTTATAAAATAAAAATAGAAAAAGCCAGGTGTGGGGCCACGCACCTGTAATCCCAGCACTCAGGAGGCTGAGGCAGGAGGATCATTGCAAGTTTGAGACCAGCCTGTGCTAGAAAGTGGGCTCAAGACCAGCCTGAACTGCACAGTAAGACCCTGTTTCAAAAAGACAAAAAAAAGTGTGTATGTACATATATACATATATGTATATATATGTGTGTATATATATGTATGTATATATATATAATATGTTTGTATGGCTGTACAAGGTATTTGTGTTTTAAACTAAGTGCTGCTATGAGTCAAAAAGTGAAAAAAATGAAAAATTTATTATGTACAATGTTATAGTAACCTAGGTTTAATCTATTACTGAAGAAATAACTTTTAATGAAATGGTGATAGGCGAAATTCACAGCATTTTCAAAGTCTACAGGAGCGCTTGGCAGTGTGTAGGCTTCCTACTGACTCACTGCATATTCAGTAGCTCGCCCATAACAACTTCCAGTCCTGAAAGCTCATCTCACCATATCTGCTCTATACAGCTGCCCCACTCATTAGCTGTTTTTCTTTTCTTTTCTTTTGACTTTTTGAGACAGGGTCTCACTATGCAGTGCAGACCGGCCTTAAGCTCACTTTGTAGCCCAGGCTGGTCTCAAACTTGCAATGATCATCCTGCCTCAGCCTCCTGAGTGCTGGGATTACAGGTGTGTGCCACCACACCCGCTCATTAGCTCTTATACTGTATTTTTACTGTATTTTTTCTATATTTAGGTATTTAAAATGAAACACTTACCATTTTGTTAATATTTTCCACAGTAAGGGCTGGGGATTTAGCTCAGCGGCAAAAGCGCCTGCCTGGAAAGCGCAAGGTCATGAGTTCGGTTCCTGGTACCGGAGAAAAACCAAAAAAAAAAAAAAAAAAAAAAAAAAAATTTTCCACAGTATTCAATACAACATCCTAGTCAGATTGTTGCTAAGGTGAAATAGGGTATTTATACGACCAGAGATAAATGAGATTTTAGCCTCCATGCTTATATAAACACATTCTGTGATGTTTGCACAAAGACAAATACATTTGGGCAATCACCTAACACATTTCTCTGAATGTATCCTTGTCATTACGTAGTACATGACTCTGTGCATGTGTTGAAGTAGTACATGACTCTGTGTGTGTGTAGTATATCTTTCCCTGTAGAAAGAAAGCATCCAGAAGACTGATACATTAAATTTTTACTCAAATTTAAACACGTAGAAAACATCTGATACATAATAGCCCTCAATTATTTTTCAGAACAAATGAATGAATGGGTTTAATCTACAGGAAGAATGTCCTCTATCCAGTATTTGAAAATACATATATATATATAATAATAAAATACTCAGTTCACACAGACAACATTAAATTCTATTATACCCATTTTATTTGTGTTGTGTTACTTGTTTACAGTAATGCAAAAGAACTTGTGCAATATTTATAAGAAAATTAGTGAATGTTTTCCTGGCTGATGTTATACTTCAAGGAATCTGTTATTGTACATTCCTTTATGTTATGAATGTTGAGAGTGAGCAGTAGACCAACAGATATGTATCAGAGATGATTTGAAATGGATGAACTTTCCTTTGAAAACCTGGTAAGGAAAATTTTAGAAAACTTAAAATATAGCACATAACATTTTATGAAAACACAGTAATTATTCCTAAGTTTACCACGTCCTTTGTAAAACCATGACAATCAGCTCTGGAAGCAGCTCACTGAATGAAATTTTCTCATAGCTCATGACAATCATATGAAATGATGCATTTGAGGGGCTGGGGATTTAGCTCAGCGGCAAAAGCGCCTGCCTGGCAAGCGCAAGGTCGTGAGTTCGGTTCCTGGTACCAGAGAAAAACCAAAAAAAAAAAAAAAAAAAAAAAAGATGCATTTGAAAGATGTAAATATCATAACATTATAGATAATTAAGTAATTTCTTTTATGCTCACCAGTAGTATGACATGTTATATCATTGCTATTATTTTTCTCCCACGTTCTGAACAACACTTATTTGTGAATTGCATGCTAGGTTAGCCTTTGGTTTGAGCACATTTGTAGGAGTTTTTGCCTATGTCTAATATAAAGTCATTTATTTTCTTAGAAACCTGCTTAGAATAGTTTCAATTATCTGATTAAATAAATTTTGTTTTAATAAACTACAACCTTCTAATATCAGAACGTTTTCCATCCTAGTTCTCTCTGGTATGTCATTAATTCATAGTGTATTTACAAGTTTGAATGGAATATATCTGGTTTTTAACCTTGATGTGTAGTTAATAGGTACAAGTACTTTTTTTTTTTTTTCTCTTTGTTTTTTTCCAGTACCGGGAGTCAAACTCCTGAACTTGCGCTTGCCAGGCAGGCGCTGTACCCCTGAGCTAAATCCCCAGCCCCCTACAACAAGTACTTCTTGACTAGAAATCATCACTTACATATGTAATTGGGTAGAACGTTTCTAAGAAATTTTCATAAATAAAACAAAACATTCTATAAAGTTGTTCCTGCTTTTGTTTTAAATAAGAAAAATAATACTGCTGATATTTATGATTTAAGAAGGACTTTCTCTTTTACACTGTGCCTAGTACTTTAGTCCACTTTACAGATGATAAAATAAACCACGTATTTGCAGAAGAATCTTGGTACGACCCATCATGTGAAAGTGGACAGCCTGATCCCTGAGGTCCTTCCTACAGCTCACTATATGATGTCCTGTGAGGGGAAAATGAAATACCAGCTCCATAAAGGTATTTAAAAAAGAAAAAATGGCAGGGGCTCCTGAAAATAAATACTTTCACTGATCATCACCAGTGTAATATAAAGATAACCAGCGGCAACTGCACATAAGAATTTATCAGAGGGCAAACCTACATTATGTCAAATAGATTAACTAAAAGAAAAAGACGGTAACGGATTGAATGGTTTACATTACCTTTAGCTGTTAACTGTATAATCCCCATCAACTTCTAAACCCTTTTCCCATCTCTTTTAATTTAGCCTGTGTTTTAAACAAAGTAGCAACAGTGATCACAGAGACTATAAAATCTTAAAATTTTATTTTAAAAAGTGCACTTAAATTTAACAAGTGCACTTTCAATTGCACTTCAAAAAGCATCCACATCTCTTGATCCAGATCACAAGGCCTTATCCAGTCTCCTTACCCACAACTCCTGCTGGTGCTAGCTAGCTCTTTCTGTGCATCAGTTCTATGGTCTTTTTCCTGTAGCAAGAATTTGAAACTAATACCCTTCCATGGTTGGCTATTTCCTCGGTATTCAACATGCTGATTTGATTTTAAATTCAGGGATTAATCAGAGTAAATTTGTCAAACACCTTATTGCACAAAGGTCCTAGTTCGTAGCTTCTTACAGTGCCCTCTTTGTCTTTTACAGAACTTATCAGATTGTACAGACATATGTTGATTTGCGTGTTCCCTGATTTAATTTGTATCTCTTTTAAAAAGTGTAAACTCATGCAGAGATAATGCTGGGGTATGAATGAAGATGAACCCACAACGTTTACCACACTGTACACAATGACAATTGCAAACCCTAACTTGGTGTTCATAATAAATTAGATTCTTCAGTGCACAAGAGTCCAACATTTTAAAACTGAGTTTCATTTCTCTCAAAACTAGATCTAAATGGGTTGACAAACAGAATAATTTAAAAAATGCTATAATCTTTTTCTCATGATTTACAATCTATGGTTCCAAACGGCAGAAAAGGTACAGTGCTTTGTTGTTGTTTTGCTGTTGTTTTGTCCCCAACATTAAGCTACATCCTCAGCCTTTCTTTCTCTTTCTCTCTTTCTTTCTTTGAGTCAGGGTCTCTTAAATTATGAAATTTCCCAGCTCTGTTCAAACTTGCTATTCTGCCTTAGTTTTCCAGAGTACGGAGTTACAGGCATGAACTGCCACCCTGGGTTTAAAGGTAGTTTTTAAGGAGCTAATAAAGAAGATATTTTAATAGAAGTTAAATTAACTAGAAGTGCTATTTCAGAAGTGTCACTATAACCTAAGAGTTTGTTGTAAGTACAATTACTTGAGTTCAGTTCAAGACTTATTGAGTCACCATCTCATGGGATCAGAAAGAGAAATGTGCACTTTCAGCTCCTTCGGTGATTCTAATGCACATTAAAATTTGGAATCACTTCTCTAAACAAATTTAAGTTTTTATGAGCTCATTTACTCATGTGCATTTATTAATTAAACCATGCTTGTAATGTCAAGTCGTGGCCCATAAGCTTCAGAGTGTACTGTGGGAGATCACTTTCCAATAAATTAAAGCACAGGACCATTTTATTATCTAGCCCTTATCCATACCACTCTGAACAAGAGAACTAATAAAATGTAAGTCTGAGTAACATAATTATTTTGCCTAATTTCTTCATGTTACCAGTTGATAGCATCTTTATTACTTCTATCTGAGCTCCATTCTTTGACTGAGCTTTCAGTTTTTTCTTCTGGCAGTTACTGAGATGATTAAATTCTGAACTGGAAAAATCACTGCTTTCTCAGAATTCTCCTACTGCTGGGATAACCATGCTTCCTTCGTCGATCTTAGCTATTCCTGCTAATTATCTGGCATCATTATTTCAAAATTAGAAAGCAACACAGGCAATTGTTGCTAGAAACACGGCACTAACAGTTCTTTAATTTAATGTCACTGCTTTTGATGAGTTGCTAGAAAACTCAAAGAACAATTCCTGGAATAACCCTGTGTAGAAAGCAAAGTTTTTCTCAGTGAAATTTTTTTTTTATAAGGTAAATAATTTCACTTTTTTACCCATTAGAAAAAAAAATGAACAAAATAATGCTACAATCCAAGCCATGTAACTATGGGTGTATGTGTTCATCCCCTGACCAATTTTCTCTTTACTATTATGTACAGAAATAATATGAAAATATGTTAATATAAAGAATGTGGTCACAAACCACTCACAAAATTGAGTTCTTGATCTTACCAAGTAGATCTGAAAGAGTATATAATGAAATTTATTTAGAAACATTTTCAAGGAAAAAGGGATAAATCTAAATAAGCAGCTGTTATAAAAATTATGACAGTCCCTGTGATCAGTTTTCTTAAAGCTTATTGGAAAAGTTTGGTATTTAATATAAATTTCAATATAAATGTGTAAGAACTTTCAACTTAGTCTGCAGAAATTTCTATGGATTTATAGACTTCCATTAACAATTTAACTAAAATCTTCTACTTACGTTGTTCTCCCTTTTGTGTAAAGAAATAAACACATTGTTATTATTAGAGAATAGGGTTTCATTGAGGGCATGTCACAGAAGTCACTTTGTAAGCAGATACACAGAATGCAATACCAATTATTGAAAGACAGAAAACAAATTTTAAAAATGCACAACTCTAAGCCCATCATTACTAAGACATTTTCTATCTTTTTATACACCTTATTATCTTTTGCAGAAGGGAACTATAATAGAAGTTAAATTTTATATTAAATATATTCTATATTAATATAATATAATTCTATATTAAATATATAGAAGTATTATTTCAATATATTAGACATATAAGCATAATATTCTAATATTATTCCAAAATAAAATTTTGTGTGATGTCCTTCAGGTTTCTACAGTGTCTTTAACACGTTTAATACTTCTTATCATTGTCTTTCAAAGAATATTTCTTTAAAATCCAGCCAACATCTTCATTTCTATTCTTCTTTAAAAGAGTATATGGCACTCGGGCACTTTCATGTCTGAATATGTGAAAGTTGATATACAATATTAAGACTTCCAAGAATAATTAAAATTCTCTCAAAAACAACCTTGAAGAAGTAAATTATACTTAATGATATCTATTTAAATAGCTACATGTATAGCTATAACTATATATATAAAATGAATAACGTAAAATTCACTTAAACCATGTACCAAGACAGATGAGTACCCTGATATGTCCAAGAGATGGTGTTTGGGTGAAAAGCAATGGTGTTTGGGTGAAAAGCAGAACCAGAGAAAAAGTGAACAGGAAGGTGTCGCTCATACTAACACTAGTCATTCATTTTTGTGAATGTTAAAATTTGTGTTTAGTGCCTCATATTATTTCTGACAGCTTGTTTTCCTTTTTGGTTTGTATTTTTTTAAGACATTGTAATCATTAAATTGTGTCTCATTTCTAATATTTCAATACTGCCCCTCTTTTCTGTCTTGCTTTGGATCAAACCTAGGGCCTCACAGGCCTAGGCAAGTGCTCTACCACTGAGCTAAATTGAGACCCATAAAATCTAATTTTCTCTACTGTGAAATGCAAATATGGAGACTCCAAGATAAAATTACTGACTCTCACATTTCTTCCTGTTGCTATTCTTCAGGTGTAAGTACAATTCTGTAATTATAAGACTCCTCGAAGAGATTTCTGTTCTTTACCTTTTGTGTTCTGAAAGACTCTTTAATAAAAGTATGCACGTCTGTAAGGCTTAATGTACCTATAATAAATAATATAGAGGAAACAATCTTACTATACCGTGTAGAAATTTAACATCTCATTTGCAAATCGATCTGTAAACGCCTTCAAATGCAACCATCAGTAGACATTATATTACAATTTTAATCTAAAAATTTTTAATCTATTAATTTTCAGATAGATTGGTCGATATATTTAGTGTCAGGGGCTTAAAATGCATGATAGCATATACCACTACAATTCTCAAAAGTAATGCTATCCAGTGCATTTTATCAGATACAAATAACATTTAAAATAACATTTTAAATTAATATTTTAAGAATAACATTTTGACCCTGTTAAATATTTAAAGATAATATGTTAAAATGCATTCCTTATACAAATAATAGATCTTGTTTTCAAAAATCTCAATTTTTAGAATGAACTGTTCAAATGCAAATTGATTTCTAAATTATACTGTATAGACATCTTGTTTTGGTACTGGAAATTGAACTCAGGACCTTGTGCTTGTCAGGCAGGCACTACATTGCTGAGCTATATCCCAGGCGCATATAAATATGTTTTATAAATATGCTTGATGAAATAAACAGATATTTACCAGTCTCGATTATAAACAATAATAGCAGAAGAACTAAAATATAGCAAAATAACTTTAAAATTTGGTTATTAGAGTTTATAGTTTATTAAATTATGTTAAAAAGAATTTCTTCATGTATTTTAAAATTTGAAAATTAAAAATACACTTTTCCCTCATTTTTAAATTCTAGAGACTTTATTAAATCTGCTAATTGTCAATTTGGAAAAAAAATTTAATGTTAAAAAAGTCAACAAAATTTGCCTAAGAAATTGAGTGTCCTCCGAATAAATGAGACTTTAATAATAATGACAAATAAAGAAAATTAAATATTTTACCGAATTACATCCACAAATTCAGCATTTACTCTTTTTGCCAGGACATTTATCAGCCAATTTATATTTAAATAGTTTATATTATCATTGTATTCAGAATAGTTTTAACCTTTTTTTTTTTTTTTTGGTTTTTTTCTCCGGTACCGGGAACCGAACTCACGACCTTGCGCTTGCCAGGCAGGCGCTTTTGCCACTGAGCTAAATCCCCAGCCCCAGTTTTAACCTTTTAAAACTGAAATGCTAAAATTATTTGGCATGTATTTATAAAATGCTTGATATTAAATATATAATCACAGTATAACATATAAAACTTTAACACAGATGTACATTTCCCATGTGCATTGAAAAATAATTATAGTTCTTTTACATCTCACAAATATTTGCACTTTTGCCAGTCCTGGTGGCACACACTTGTAATCTCAGCTCTCAGGAAGCTGAGGCAGGAGGATTGCTCTGAGTTTGAGGCCAGCCTGGCCTAACTAGAAAGTTAGTTTAAGCTCAGTGAAACCCCATCTCAGAAAGTCAAAACAAACCAACAAAATTTGTCCTATTATCTAAATTTTAAAAATCATAACAAGTATTGTTACAGCAGTATTTTGGAATTACAGTTTAATTATTTTCCACATACCAGTTCACATTTATACAAGCTTTTCCTCTAAATTAATGTCATTTTATTTTTAATTCCTCAAACAATATTCAAAGTTTTGTAATTTACAAGCACAGTATAGTGTTTGTTTTGGGAAAATATATATCTATATGTAATTTGCTAAAAACTTTAATGTATCAAAACACGATACACATTTTATAATTTTCCTAAACATAAAACGTGTAATATAGTCATGAGTTCTTTATGCATAAGAATTATTCTTTCATTTGAAGTCTCATATCATTTTATTTAAATACTTGAATAAAATTATTTGTTAAATCATTTCTTTGTGTGCGTGTGTGTGGTACTGGGAATTGAACTCAGGGCCTTGTGCATGCTGGGCAAGTACCCTACCACTGAGCTACATCCGAAGCCTTGTTAAATCCTTTCTTATCGCATAATCATATATCACTTACACAAAGTAGCCTTTATTGGAATTATCATTGTTTTATACTTAGGTTTTGCACTAATTACTAAAAGTATAGTCCTACCATGCCCATTGCACTTTGTACTTTCAATAAATTTTCATCTTCAGAAGTACTGTTTGAAAGAAGTACTGCTCATCATTCATATTTCACTGTTCATGAATCAGACACCACACACAGACATACACACACAGACATACACACACACACCACCCCGCACACACAAAGACATGAGATTATGAGTCACAGCCATCCTCAGATTCCATATAGCTATTTTCATTTTCCTCCAGTTGTGATGTCCATACAAATTGTAGAGGAAGGAACATAACACTAATCCCAATTTGAACCCTAGTCTTGCAATTACTAACTAAGGTTTATTGGTAAAATCATTGTTCTCCCTCAGATTCAATCTTATTTTTGTAAAGCAGAGATTAGACTATCTCCCTCATACAATCATTGTAAATTGAGCTCGATTCACAAGTTCTTTTGTTCTCTCAAATTTCTGAGTCTGTCTTGTGAAGTCTACGAATTTTAAGGACCTTTATTTCTTCTACCTCAAAGTTCCTGAAAGCTCATGTCAAACAAGTTATTCCATATTCTTCTTGCCATGTTTCAAACCCATTCTTCTGGGTTTTTTTATTACTCACAAAAATCATTTGAAAAAGAATCTTAGTTTAACATGGTATTTTGGTAGTTTCTATTTTAATTTTGGATGCCTTATAAGACATTTGCACATGTAAGATAATTAAAAGGAAGATTAGCGCTGAGAATTCTTAGTCCTAAAACTCCTTTAGTTGTCAATGATATCTATAATTTATTCTGTAAACTTTGTGCTCTTTTGATGTTGCTTATCAGCCTGTCTTTAGTTCTTTCCTTTACAACTTTCACACTATAATGGTTTTTAAATAAGGGAGGAAGGTACTTTTTATTTGCACACACACACACACAAACAAAATAAACGTACATAAATACACACAACACACACACATATACTGTACAAAATACACATTTTATATCTTCTGATTCATACCCTCGATCTCAGCATTCCTACCCACAGATACTTCCTGCACTAAATACAGTCTGTTCCCTAAAATAATCTTTGTTGCCAGATGTTAAAATATAATTTTTACTATATTCATGATGATCAAATAAAAATAATTAAGATTCCTACGACATACAGCCATTGTTGAAACCACATTTCTTTTCTTCTTTATACATAACTGAGAAAATGTCAGACGAATGACAACGTTCCTAATGAATAAATTCATTTTCAGAACACACCACATATTTACTGGTGTATATTTAAGAACAGAAAATATTTGTATTCTGGGAGCTGAAGTTGCATGTAACAAAAATAACAACCATACAAAATCACTTTAAAAACTTGTGTAGTAAGCCCATTCTCTAAAATCAATAAAAATTAGAACATTGTTTTAAAGAAGTATAAAAGAGCTTCTACTTCTTCCTGACTCCTAGTAACCATGTTTATCACTGTAAACCATTCCTCTGTGCTGTATGGATGATCTACAACTCCTAATTAGTCCCGTACAGCAAAGGTGATGAGGTGCCATTTCCATGATCATGTAATTTAGAATTATAACTTCTGCTTTCCTCACATTCTCTCTCTGTTGAGTCTTAACCTTTCTAGCATTAATGAGATAATCTGCACTATAGAGAGGCCCATGTAATAAACAGCCAAAAAAATCTCTGGCTCAGTCTTCAGGGAACTGAATCCTTGTGGCCAACAGTCACATGAACTTGGAAGCGATGTCTTCCTTGGTGGAACCATACTTGGAACCATAGGCTTAGCCAACATCTTTTTGGTGGCAGGTTGTAAGAGCTTAACGCAGGAAACACAATTCAACTGTTATGTTCAGATTGTTGAACAACTGAAGTACATAACAAACTGTTTTAAGGTCTTAACTTTACGGCAGTGTTGTTACATGGCAAAAGTGAGATCTGCAATGTTTCAAGAATAAAATAAAAATAAATATTGTTTTCAAAATATTTGAAAAATTTCAAGCATGAAGAAATCAAAGCAATTTCAGAGTGAACATAATATAAAATATTGAGCAATACAATCATGATTAACCTAAACTACAACATAAAGTAGCATACTAGAGGAAAAAAATATTAAAAACATCAAATTGAAATAGTTACTTATAATTTCAAGTAATTCAAAATTGTTTATCATTTTAATCATTTTAATTCCTTAGCTTATATGCCATTTTCAAATGAAATAAATTATTAATATTTATAAATGATGTTTGACACACTGTATTACAAGGTATATTATGATCAATTCCTATCTTTGAAAAAATTGGAACTCTTATGGGAAAAACTGAAATCATACAACACAGATGTTATGTTAGGTTCAAAAGACAAAAGCAAACAAATGACATTTTTACATTTGAATGAGGATGACATGTTTTATTAATAATTAACATCAGGAATGCTGAGTATATATTTAGATATTTTATCACTGACACATACAACTACAATGCAACTACAGTCAGGGTGTCTTCTGATCTCTTCATAACTTACACTTTGATTTCTTTAAAAATCAGGATTTGGGGAAGATCAAAACATAATAAAAGGACACACTGATTTTGCTTTTAGAATGCTACTTTCATTCTTGGTATATTTATGCATAATTTGAATCAAAATGTCTTATTTTTAATATGTTATATACATTGTTTACTTCAATTTTTGCAAAATTGACTTTCTATATATCTATATTAATTTGCACTTAAAAATTAGTACTAACTGGGGAGTAGATTTTAAAAAACTTGTGACAAAATTCAAATATATGATAAAATATATAATTTAATTATATGAACCAATTCCAAAAATACCTGTTTGGCTAACTAAGAAAAGATATAAAGGAATCATATACATAATGGATTTAAGTGGAATCCCTTAAATAAGTAAAAGGTTCAGGCAATGGTAGGAGAAACTCTAAAAGGAAACTGACATCTGATATATGTTGAATAGAATAAAGGATGCCAACAGAGATATCTAAGTTAAAATTCCAGAAATGTAAACTTTGTCCAAAGCTGTATTGTTTGTCAGAAGTTCAGAGATCAATAACTGGAAGTTTTAGACGAAGGGCAGAACCAACTTCAAGTGTAACAAAACCTGTGAGAACTGAGTGAGTCTATCTTTACAGGGTGGTTCTGGGCTCTCTAAGAGTTCACAGACCTACACCACACCAGGTGAGGGGACAGGAGCAGCAGCGGGTGTGGAGAAGACATAGAGGAAGGTGTGGGGATTAGTCATGACCATGACTGCACCTCCACGGGCCAGGCACCTCCTCATGGGGATCAGGGCTAGGCATATCCCGTGGGCACTTCATTTACCACGTTCTGAGCAGAGGAAATGAGAGAGGAAAATTAGTCTTACCTTGTTTGGTTTTAAAATTAAATTTAAATTAATTTGAAGAAATAAAATAATTTCAGTCTAAAACTGATGGAGACACTTTAAGGCATCACGATGATAAGGTAGTTTCTGCGTGTTTCTCTTGCTTTGTGTATTTTCTACTCCCATTAGAAGAAATGGGAGATTCAAAGCTACACTGAGATGGGTTAATAAATAAGTTTGTAGGGCCTGTGGATGTAGTTCAGCAGCACAGTGCCTCCCTGGCAAGCACTAGGCCATGAGTTCAATCCCCAGTACCAAATATAAATAAATAAATTTATTTATACACTGGTTGATTTTGACTATACTTTACAACTTTTTCCCTTATAAATTAGTATATACGTGTGTATATATTTATGTGGCCGTGTAAAACAAGACTTTTCTTTTTTCCCAGTAGTTTTTTGAACCATGATCTGTCTTAGTCTCATTTCCTGTACTCTAATCTTATTCATGACAGGGTCTGTTAATTTCCAGTGAGTTTTGGTAGTTGAATTTCCTCCACTTATTTCAGAGCTCTAATCTCATAACTGATTCCAAAGACACACTCAGTTTTCTACCTTCATAGAGAGCTTAGTTGCTTCAGTATTTGGGGGCAGGGGTAGAAGGAGACAACAGCCTAATGAGGCAAAGTTACTCTATTTATGACCTTTGAGGCCCCTGTGACAAAACAATAACTGGCCTTTGGTGCCTTCTCAGAAAAGATTTGGTAGTTCCTTATGAAGTTAAATATCTATTTGTGACCTTTCTGACCAAGACATTTTATTCCTTACTCACACAGAAGAAATACACACACATACACACACACACACACACAAGCAAGAATCTTCAAAGAGTCTTTACTCTTGAGTGTGAAACACAGAAAATAATTGGATACAGTGACAGGTGATTGTTCACATCCCTCTTCTATTTGGACAGTAATCTAATATGAAACTGGAATCATGCACTGCGCGCATGTGGGCACTTTTGTGCGCTGTGACACATCTCCCATAGCAGTTTCCTGGCTTGAAGAAGTTGTGGGTTTTTTTTTTTTTTTTTAACCACAAACTCTACATTCTCAATAGAGGAGGAATAACTTTTCTGATTATTCTCTTCTCCCATGGACTGGTTAGTGGGGAGTACAAAGATGAGGATGATGATTACTTCCAGGAAAGCCTCTGTGCCAGTGACCAGCTCTTGTCCTGGGGAACGTGCATCACGTTTAACACATCACTCTCTCTTTTGAGCTCAGTACAATTTAAGAACATTAAAATTCCTTTTAAAATCTCTTGTGCACACACTCACACAGGTAATAAAGAGAAAGAATTCTACAGTGGTTTTCAGCCCAGGGTGATTTTGTTCCAAGGAACATCTGGCAATGTCCAGAGATGGGTTTTGTGTGTTTGTGTGTTTGTTTGATTGGCATTTGTTTATTTTTTTTGTTGTTTTTGCTGGTTTTTTCACTACTGTTATTGGCATCCGTTAGACGGAAATAAGAGATACTAATATACACCACATTACGGGCATCCTGTTTGTTCCCCTCATCAAATAATTGTCTTGCCCCAAATGTGAAAAGTGTGGAGACTGAGAAACTCTGACTTACAGGAAATTTCTAACTTCAGACTTTAACAGAGAAACCATAAATTCTGAGAGGCTTTAAAAAACTACACTCTAAATACGGCACATTGTAGAGAGAATTTCTGTGAAATAAACACGCCACGCAGTCAAGCTATGGTTATTTACAGCAACTATAAGCATTGTCTTTTCAACCTTCACACTTCAAGTCATTGCAATAAGCTTGCACAGTTTTTGTGAGAAGTAATTACAACTAGAAATGATAGCAAAACCATATTCTCAGAGGACATTGTTGTATGCTAACCTAATGATGCAGATAGAATATCATTTAGTGCATTTTAAAAGAATTATGAAGAACACTGCCAATGACATTATGTTATGTCCTTTAACACATAGCACAACATTTTTAATACAAAAGAAATATGCTACCTTTAAATAATGCAAGGGAAATCCACTTGTTTTAAAAATTAATTTAAATACAGGAAAGGGTTATTTATGTCATAATTTAGATAATCTGTTTTAGTCATTATTTGAGTCATTATTTTGGTCATTATTTTAGATAACTATGTTTTAGTCATTATTTTAGTCATTATTTTGATATTTTAGTCATCATTTTGATCACCACTAAGTAAGTTTTGGAAGATAATATATTTTTCTCTATCTACCTATGCCCATACATATGAGACAAATATTATTAGTAAATGTTTGATTTTTGAAAAAGATATAGCTAAAATATGTATATCGACAGGATGATTAAATGTCATTTAAGATGCACACTTAATCACTATCTAGCTATTACTTACTGAGTCTACCAATACGCAGGTGCTATACTAAGTACCAAAGGCATGAAAGTGAGTACAAAGATAATTCCTTTGCCTATACGAATGGAACAATCTAGTGTTTACAAATGGTTTCTATTGCTTAGTAAAACAAACTACCAAAATTACACTATGCAACAGTATTGAGTATTTATTGGTGAAACAACAAAACTTTAAAATACATTTCATATTTTAAGCGTGACTGTTTTATTTCTATCTTTATATTCTATATAGAAAAGATTTTCACAATGCATGCATGTATATAACAAAAGGTGATCATTTAATACAAAATTTCCCTTCTATATTAAAAAAAAGTTACCTGAATCTCAAACTAGGCATCAATAAGTGTTAAATAAATTAAATACAAATAAACAAATCTCTACCTTAAGGTCACTATTTGATTTGCTTCCCAGGCTGGAACTGAGTGAACGTTGCTACCATCTGTTTGCTATTTGTTGGCCAAACTTCAGTGAATCAGTGATCTCAGTTGAGCTTACTTCTCAGTCAATCGGGTCATGTTAAAAAAGATGACTTTCATTAAATTGAAACTAATTGAGACCCTTGGTGGTCTAAGTATCAGCCTGAAAGATTGCTGGGTTATGTTTTAAAATCAGCAGGGCAGTTTAGCTGGCACTTTTAAGGTTGGACACCATAGAAACATCACAGAATTTCAGCTCAGCAATTTAAAAATCTTTTTAGAAAATAAAAATGTTCTTCTGGAAATGAAAATATGCATAACACAGAGACATAAAAGTATTTAAAAAGGTTCACCAGATGAATACTTCCAATGCTGTTATACTCATCCTGGTACAGGATGCTGTAGGCCACTTCAATTTATAATTCACAATACAAGTTATTGGAATCACAGTGAGAAGTTCAGCATCCCTTCCATCTAACACTTATGAACTGCCCATAGAAATGGATGATTAAGTACAGAAAAATTATAATACAAAGCTGGAAGCAAACAACATAACTGAGAATGCAGAGTGTTGTACAGCGTGTCCTTTAGGTGTTTATTCAGTGAGTATCTTCTTCATGCCGATCTCCTCAGTGATTCACTTCTATTAATTTCTCAAAAATATCATTTGAAGCATATTAAATATATATGCTTATGCCTATGTATAGAATTGTTAAGTCATAACAACAACTAAAGGTGCTTATTAAAGACGTATTTAAAATCACTGATTTATTTTAATTCAGGTGTGTGTACCCATGAAACAAATCAGCAAAATAACACCATCTACATTTTCCCTCCTAGTCTGAGTACTACTGCATGTTCTCAGGCACTGAGCTGTAGTGAGGAGTACTGCACTGGTTAACAATAGCCAGCTAGTCTGTGGCAGATGCTGCCACAATGGACACAGTTCTTCCCCTAGACATAAGGGTTTCTGAAAGTCCTGCTATCAGAAAGACCTCAGCTATGGGTATACTTATGGAAAGAGAAAAATTACACCCAGTGGCTCTGCAGTCCTGGTCTATAAATTCCTGTGTCCTCACTGCAACTTGCTTTGGAGCAGTGTTGAAAGGCTCCCCTCTTCTGAGCTCCCTGTGAGGCTGACTGAACTCATCCACACCACATCAAGGACAACTCCTTTGCCTTGGCTGTCTCCTGGGAACTTTGTTCCCTTCTTCCCCTCCTACGCTTACCCAGACGTTCCCAAGCCACCTGTAGATTAATTGCCTTCTGAGAGACCCCTTGCCTGGGAAACTGCAGCAATGAAAGTGAACCACACCACCAAAAATGTTTGCCACTTGATAATTTACCATGTTCTCCTGTATTGGGGAAGGGCACCATATTTTGTTTATGGCTTCTTTTAAGCAAAACATTTACACATTTCTTGGAGGAGAACTAATGTTAGATGCATAATATATAGCAAATGTTGTTCAACAGATAACCAGAGAGCCACAGAAAGAAAAAATAATATATTTTACAGTGGATGTGAAAATAGAGCTTACAGTGTCTGAAACTGTTCTATAAAAATAATATATAAACAGTGATTCAAATGCAGCTCTCAGAACTTAGGAGACTGAAGCTAAAGTATCAACCTAAAATATGATGCCAGCTTCTGTCTCAGGAAAAATAAACAACAACAAACCCAAAGAAAGAAAAAAATAATACAAAAGAAGCTACTAGGAATTTATGAGTATTCTTTGAGATTACCTAAACCAACAAAGCATCATCACAAACATCAATGGACTTCGAAGCAGAGAAGAATGAGCAATACTTATGACCCTCAGGCATTTTGAAGAGAGGAGGTTAATGCAAATGCTAGGACAGAATCACTATGTTATACTAACCCCAAATTTTAATAACTTGTTTTCTGCTCCCACATCTCCAGAATTTGGTTGTCTTCCTTAGAGACTACTTCCTAGCGTCCAGTCACTAAAAAGTGGAAAGTGGAGAGATAATAATCAGTAGGAAAAGCCATATTCCTTCATGAAACTCAAGTTACAGTGAAAGGAATGACCCAGTTTTGCTAACACTTAGTTACTACTTTTTCTAAGAAAGGTATTTCATAATACTTTGTATGGTGTCAATGGTAAAAAAAATTAAATATATTAATATTTTACTGTAAAACAAAACTCATTCAATTTATGAAACTCTCTTCACTGATGATGGGATTAAATGTGGCTAAGTTAGTGAAAAATGTGTTTTGCCAAAATTTCCATCAGGACTCTTGACAGATTATTGGCAGCTGGAAACTTAGTTGTTAAACATAGCAATTGTCTTGGGTCTCTCATCTGGTTAGTCCTTCAAAAAAAATCTTAACTAATAAAAAGATAATGTGTTTTGGGTAGATAACCTTCCTTCCCTTATATTTTTAAAGAGCATCTTAGTTTTAAAATTCAGTACATAAAATTCTCAGTCAATGATCATATTCAATTTGAATAGAGCTGTTCTTCAAGATATTCATATAGTTATACTGCATTATACATTTAATTGTATTATTTCCATGAAATTATTCATTTCTTAGAGCTCCTAAAGCTATGAGATCTAAGACCAGATGTTTAATTAGTGTTATATGTCCAGCATCTAAGACAGGGCCTAGAATTTATGAAGAATTCTATAAATATTAAATATATGACCAATCAGACGAATGAGTAAATTCCCCTCTATATTACCAAGGATGGATCTCTGTTACATGTGTATCACAGATATTTTCATTTAATAAACTAATTTCAAATGTAAAGAGCTAGAATATTAAGCTAAAGCAAAACTTTTCTACCAAGAATGGAGAAATATCAGAGTGAGGTGTGAAGGTATCGTTTGATCACATTGCACATGCACATGAGTTTTATCTCTGACTAGAAGAGTTATAGAATTAGTTTAATTATCCAACACATATCATCTTCTATACCAAACAAAAACAGAACAAAGCAGAGCTAAACTAAAACTACTGTAAATGGATATTTTCCTTTAAGCAAGCAGAAATTTTAAATAGAACAAATATTCCTAGCTAAAGAATTCTTGACAAACCATTCTATACCACAAGTAAATACGTAAAAGTTCAATCAACTGTGCCACTTGGGAAATGTTAAGAGAAATGAATCCTCGCTTTGGCTTATAAGATGTCTCTTGACTTTGTAAGGTCAAAACAGAAACATCAATGAGAGGGAAATTCACAGTTAGTATAAACTCATAAAAGAGTACTGCAGGAAGCAGATTTTAGTGGCTGGTCTTTACGATTACAAATTCCAGTAATCATGGTTTCAGTATTTCCAAAGCTTAGTGAGCTATTATCAATCTGTTTAAAATAACTCATCTTAACAGAGTTCTTTTATTTTATGTAGTATATGCTCACTGAATGAAACATATTTACTGTACTATGTATGAAGAAGCTAAGTGAATAATGAATTGTTTAGGAGGCATTGACATCCTTTACTCCTAATAGGAAAATAATAATTAGTTTCACTTAAAATAAAGTGAACCTCTCTAGGGGTCACTAATTTACACCCTTGTCATTTCCCAAAAAGGCTGGAAATAGCTATGAATTAGCAATTTGTTTCCTGTAGGGATCTCATCAGCTATCCTACCTGTATTTTTAAAATATACGGACAGCTAACTACTATGAACTATACTTAATTCCTCAGTAAGAGCTATTCTTGGATTGTCATGAAAATGGAGGGGTGCAAAGAACTACGTTCTTATGTAACTTGTATTCATTAATTTCATTTTTAAGGACTAAGCTTAAAATTCTGAGATATTTTAGTGTCCTAATGTCTTTCCAATTACTATGACAAAATACCCAATATGCGTAATTGAAAAGAGATGTTTGCTTTGACTTGTCCATGGTCATTCAGCTCCCATACAGAAACTGCATGGCAGAGGGTCATGATGTACAGCTATGCATCTCATGACAGATACGAAGCAGAGATTGAAGGGCGAAGCCAGATACACTCTGCTACAGTATACCTCCAGTTGTCCTACCTCTATTGACCCGATAGTACTTCCTAATAGTGCATTCAACTCTGAACATCTCTGTGGATTAATCAACTGATAAATACTATGCCCCATGATACAATCAGCTTCCAAAGGCCACACTCTAAACATGTGAGCCCTTGGGGGGGAACATTATAGATCCAAACCATAGCATTTTTCCTCTGATTTCCAAAAGACCCATCTTCATCTCTTTTTGCAAAATTCATTTTGGTCACCTTTAAAAGTCACCAAAGTTTTAACAGTTCCAGCATTGCTGAAAGATCCACGCCTATGTCCAAAGTCTCCTCTGAGACTCAAAGCCAACTCTTAGTTATGAACTACTACATAAATAAAAAAGAAAGTTAAAAAGCACCACCAAGCAATAGCATAGGGTAAATGTCCCCACTTCTAAAGGGAGAAGTAGAGGGACAAACAAGGAATGGGACCAAAGCAAAACCAAAACTCAACAGAGTTTAGGTATAACATTAAATCCTATGGCTCCATATCTGCAACTGTGAGGAATATTTTAGGAGATGTGAAATTCAAAGGTCTTAGCTAGCCCCATCCCTATGGCATTTCTGGTTGCAGCCCACTTGGCATCTCCCTTGGGTTGACTCTGCACACTCCCTGTGGATTTCCCCACTAGATATTCCACTTTCCTGGTACCTCCGACTTACTGGAATCTGCACTGCATCATTGGCTTCTCTTCCATGGTTCCACACACTCAATGTGCCACTCAGGGGCACACTGCCTGGCTTCCAAAGCCTTGTTCTGAAATCTGCATAGAAGTCTTCATGAGCCCATAAATCTCGGTTTCTGTATGCCTGATGAATCTACACCATAGAGATGATGTCAAGGTCTGCTGGCAGGTTTACAGTAGCCTGCCCCCATTGGTGCATGGCTGCAGTGACCTCTGGATTGCCTGGATGGTTAAGGACTGAAATAAATCACAGGGAACCAATTCTTTAGGTAGCTCTTCTAGAGCAGTGGGCATAAGGGCTCTCCTTCCAAATGAAAGGTTTACTGATTCAGATCTTGAGCCTGCAAAGGATGGGACCATGCAGATTCCTGAGATCTCTCTTTCCTATTGTCCTGTTGCAAAGTATTTGTTTTCTTTTTAAGGCTAATCTTTTCAGCAATCACATTCTCCTTTGCACCAACTTGGCAATTGCTTCCATTCTGATGAAACTCCAAATTTTTACATTTGTTTTTGCCCGTTGATTTTCACTACAGGTCTGACTAAAGGTAGCAAGCAGTACCCAACCTACAGCACTGGGTACTAAAGCTGAATATTGGACTGTTTTGATCTTAATCTCAGTCTCTTGGAAAATCTCCGGACATGAGCAAAATGCAGGTAAATTCTTTGCCAGAATGGAACATGTGGCCCATAGTCCACTTTCAAATAAAGTCCTCATCTCCCATCTAAAATTCCTGAGCCTAGACTTTGCAGGCCACATTCCTATCACAATTGTGGTTTTTCTTAGCTCTGATTAGAATTTTTCATCAAGTTTTGCTTATAACAAACTAAGGCTTCTCTAGCCCATGTCTCCAAAATTTTCCTTTGGCTACCAAGCTTCAAAATCTTCTGAACCACATATCAGTCAGTGTGAATCACAGTCATGAACCCACTTCCATGCTACTAATTTCTTAATCACCCGTCGCTGGGACAAAATTCCAAACATCCACACTGAAAGAGTTTCAGTCCATGGTTGGCTGTCTTCAGGGAAGAAATAGCATGGCAGAGGGATGTAACAAATGAAAAGCTGCTCATATAAGAGCAGCCAGGAAGTAGAGACCAAAGGGAGAAGCCAAAGTGAGAGCTATATCCTTCTGAGTTACACCCAGCGACCCACCTTTTCTGAGCAGAGCCTACCTCCTATGACAACATATTTAGCTCTGAGTTCTTGAGTGTACTAACCTACTGATGATTCCACTCCCATCCTAAAAGCCTTACCTCTGAACACAGAGGCCTTTGACAGGGGAGGAGGGCTTTCTAGATCCAAACCATGATATTTGGATGTCAATTTCCTGGAACACTTTAAATAATGTATTGACCTTGTAGTTCTTGTATCTAAAACCACAAGGTTTCTACAAATAAAGATTTTTTCTGCTAGCCAGAATGCTTTATATTTTTCCATTTTGAGGGCACAAAAATTTATATTTACACTGCTGTAGTGCTTACTCAATTCATGGCCTTATTCTGATACTCACATTGGATCATTAATTTCCCCTGGAAAGGTACATTGTTCTATTATTTTATATAAGCAAGGTACTTGTGCATAATAGCATCAACAAACTGCAAAATACAATTAACTATTGCACAAAACACCTGTTTTTGATACACAGAAGACGGTCTGACAGTTTCTGAATTGCATTTCCTAAATCCAAACAATGCCAAAAATGTAATCAGTTGTACATATCATTCTGCATGGAAAATTCATTGTTAATAAACATTTTAAATCACTGTGATAAAACATACCTCCAATATGTGGAAAAAATATATGGCAAAGATTTATAAACACTATCCCAAGGCACACAGTTCACTGATGTTATGACCAGGGATGAGCTATGTCATAGTACATAGACTTTTGATCATTTAATAATGTAAATCAATTCACTTATGTAAAGTTGATTCCCATATTTAAATAAATTCATGGTTCCAGATTCTAAGTAAAAGATCAAAAGAAAATTAAAGTACAGCTTCAAAAATGGGGTTTTAAATGTCAGTATTTCCTTTTGATACAGGTACACAGGTGCAAAGAAACCAATTTCCTACTTTCTTACCAAAAAAGAGTAAATTGAAATCCGCCACTTGCTGAAAGAATGAGTAGCATGTCAATGAGACCTCTCCATAACAGGCCACCAAATAAAAGTCAGTGGGTGCAATTAAGATCGTTGAAATTTCAAGAGAATCATGTGTATCTTAAAATAAACAGATCAATAAATGGTACTTGTTCGATGAGTTTGAATTGTTTCTAACTGAGTTGAAACTATCTAAGATATCAGATTGCTTAACTGTATGTTTTAAACCATTTTAGTTCTCCAGTTCAAGCTAACTTA
This sequence comes from Chinchilla lanigera, assembly GCF_000276665.1. Classification (NCBI taxonomy): domain Eukaryota; kingdom Metazoa; phylum Chordata; class Mammalia; order Rodentia; family Chinchillidae; genus Chinchilla; species Chinchilla lanigera. Next base: position 26,039,428 of record NW_004955406.1, on the reverse strand, counting down.
CAAATCTATATGAAATCTTTATAATATCTTTATAATAGAAAATTCAGCATGGCAATATTTGTTATTGTACTTTCAAGAATGTTCAAGCTTATGTCAAAGTTGAGCTAAGACAAGAAGACCTAAAAACAGAAGGTACACTACATCTACCATGACACTGCAGCCACAAATACTCCTGACTAAAACTGCAATAAAAAATTAGCGTTATACATTTGACAGTCCATAAAATACTTATTTTCTTGAAGGACAGATATTACAATAACCTTCTCATGTCTAGGTAAGTAGCTTCTTATATTGGACCTTTGAAAACACAGAATAAACTAATTTGAGGGCGTTTCTGTCCTTTGCCAATTTTTATTTTTCAAATTATATGTGCTATTTAGTCATATTATCTTAGAGGTACTTAGATAAAAAGAATATTATTCAAGTATAATTTTAAACATGAAAAGATTCTATAGGATAAAAAATTCAGGTACATTTTTTCAAAAACTTCCATTTTGAAATTAATAACAAATCTATTTAGCATCATTATGTAATAGATATATTTATAAGTGAGAAAGAGTTAACATCCTGCAATTGTAGGTAACAGCCCCATCTTAACTTCCTATTGATTTTTCTAGAAAGCAAAAGAAATGGAAGTTTGAAGAAAAAGCCTTCTAAGTGGGTTCCAGTAATACTGAAATTGAAACAAGTTCAAACAAATCTATCACTGCGAATCCATTCAAAGGAAATTTGGATTAACCTCTTGAAAGGTTTAGATTGTAAACAGCAACATCAGTAAAATAGATGACAGACAGATATATTAATATACAGTTTATATAAATTAAAATAGACAATATAAATAGGAATTAAAGAAGAAAATGTTCGGTTTTTTTTGTTTTTCTCCGGTACCGGGAACCTAACTCACGACCTTGCTCTTGCCAGGCAGGCGCTTTTGCCGCTGAGCTAAATCCCCAGCCCCCAAGAAGAAAATGCTTGTGACTGAGAAATTTTATTCAAATATATAATTAGGTAAATCTGAAGTAATTACTGGAATTATTAAGTCCTTATCATATAACCTGATCTATGCTGTACAATGCTATCTTCTATATGTACTTCAAAATTTACATTATGAAAGATTTTAATCACATATAAAATGAGAGAAAAGCACATAACAGGTGCTCATTTTTTATAAACTAGATTACATTGAGCAATTCATAATAGTTTGTCATTTTTGTCAATATTTTTCTGCCTGCAATATTTTAAATATGTACAGATAATATAACATTCCCAACCCACATATTTCATTATGCTACTCAAACAAAGATATTATTCTACCTGCCTACATATAGTTTTCACAACCAACAAAGTTAAAAATAATTTCTAAATAGTATAGATATCAGTCATAATCGAAATTACTCCAGTTTTAATAAGATGAGTTTTTCACTTGGTTACCTATACTTTGGATCCAATCAAAGACCATAAATTCAATTTATCTTAGTTTTTCTTTGTCATTTTTGAATTGTAGCAATTGCCTCTTTCCTTCTCTCTAACTCTCACTGCAGTGATTATGTAAGTTAACGACAGAGTGTACTATTTACTGGATTTTTTAGTTTGTTTACTTATATTGTAAGTTGCAGGTTCTTCTCTTCACACTTTTACATATAAAATGTAGGCATATAAAATTGAATAGATTCATGTTAAACATTAATAGGAAATCTATTTTATAGGTGATAGTGAAAGTCGCAGTGTTTTAATTTAGGGGAGGAGAGATCATGATTTGGGGGCAGTGAGCGAAGATTCTGAGGTGCATATATTCTTTTCCTCCATACATGTTGGTATTATCTAACGTTTTAAAAGACATTTTAAAATTTATCATTGAGGGCTGGGGATTTAGCTCAGAGGCACAGCGCCTGCCTGGCCAGTGCAAAGTCGTGAGTTCGATTCCCGGTACTGAAACAAACAAACCAAAAAATAAAAAATAAAATTTATCATTGAAAAAGAAAATATTGCATAGTGGTGTACTCCTTTAATATTACATCATGTTGTACCTAATGCCTGGTTATCCTAACAGAACAGCTAGGAATGATGATACTAAAATTTTGACAGCCATAGTGCTCCTTTAAAAATTATGATTTTTTTTCGCTCTCAAGAATTGAGAAAGCAGGTAATAAATGGATATTTTGGTATCATGAAAATATTCAGTGTATCATTAATTCTTCATAGAATAATTTTCTGTGTCTCTTGCCTAAATTTACTAAATTTGTTTTTCATTTGGAGAAACACAATATTTATCTTCCAATAGTTTTTCAGTGTTAATATACAAATGCAAAAACAAGTATAAGACATTACATAAATAAATTAATCATGTATAAAAAGATGCACACTTTATGTATATATATGCACACATTACACTTATGAATTGTATTTTTACATATTGCATTTCTCATTCAACAATACCTAATACGATTCTTCCAAGTCCGGTGACATGCGCAGTTTCACTTCCTCAGTTTTAGTGATTCCACAACGCTAGGTGTTGTCCTTTGTTCAACTATTCCTTAAACTGTCCTACTTATTCCTGCTGACAGTTTCATAATTTATATTCTTATAAATACATCCTTAATATTCCAAAAGTATATCACTTTTGAACATTTTTATAGATACTTTCAAACAAAAATTTTGAGACAGGTATGTTTCCTCATCCAACTTCCGGAAAACCCTTTCTCTTATCTTAGCTAGGACAAAGTGGTATTTTCTTATTTCCTGAACTATATAGTTTGAAAATATTTCCATATATTTGTGGAGTATTCCAATTTATGTGTTCATGATTGGCCTGGAAATATTCTTTGCCTCTTTTCTCTTTGATTTCTTCATATTTTTTTCTAATCAAGAGAGAAAATCTCTACATTTAACATTTCTACAAGCAGTTCTGTCAAATAATTTTACTTAATCATATAATGTCTATTGCAGTATTTATTTTCTTATGAAGGTATTTTTCATTCAGTTCTTAAGCTTCTCACTCTGTTCTGAGAATACTGCTTCCTTGGCCCATAATACTTGTATTAAAATGAGGTTTTTTCACTATCATTTCTGTGTTAATTTCGTTGTTGCATATAACTGACCCTTTCGTTTTTTATTTTTAAATGTTTTTCAAACAAGTTTTTTTGTTGTTGCTGTTTTTTAAGAGAGGGTCTAGTTTTGCAGGTACAGATTTATTATTCTTGCATTTAATATTTTTGGTACATATAGGAGAAGGCTGAGGCAGAGGGATCACTGAGTTTGAGGCCAGCTTGAGCTACACAGTGAGTTCAAGACCAGCCAGGATTACATAGTGAGATCCTACCTCAAAACAAGAAAAAAAATCACAAAAAAGTAAAAAGGATTGTAGGTTTCGAATTTTAAAAGATTTTAATGAATTCCTAAGAATTCCTTTTACTAATGAGAAATGTGACTCCTCTTTGATTTATATACCATAAAACTATCATTGTTTTTCTTTATAGACTTATGTAGAACTCGTCTTTGGAGTTTAGAAATTTCCCAAAATTCAGTTGAGCATCCTTTGTGTTATTTTTCCTGCTCATTATTTGACTAGTTTTTCAATTAAAATAATTTTTGTCTATTTCTTGAATTCACTTATATTAATTTTTACTGTCAGAATTTCTTCTTTGCTTCTGTTTTGTCTTCTGACAATTAAATTTTTTAAAAATTTGCGATGTTTTTACTGATATGTTTTTGTTTTCTCCTAATATGGTATGGGAAATCACCTCAAATTTACCTTTCAGTTGCCTCTTTTGTTCTTGAGTTATTACCTAACACTTTAATCAACATTTTAAAACCAACCTATATGACATTCATTCCAACTATATAACATTCATTTATTTCAGGTACTGTGTTGGATGTGGTGATACAGTTTACAGAGGAGATGTATATCCCTGGCCTCTGAGCTCACAGCTGCGATACCCTACATGCAGTGACACTTCGTGATGCCCATTCTGATTACTATCTAGGATTAACGAGCTGTGCTGTGGCAGAGACCGCACCTGCATGGTGAGGAAACGCAGTACCTCTACTGGAGTGAAAAGCAGTCCTGAAGACATCAGGCAATACTGTGTATCATTTGCTCACTAATAAAGCCTAGCTGTGTCCTGTTTGAGGCATTTGCTGAGATGCTCATCAAAGTTGCATTTAATTACTGGTAGGATAAGAGAAATGAATCTCTTAAGGGAAACTTGTAACTTCACTAAAATTTCCAACTCCTCCATACATTTGTTGCCTTCCCTGCCAAACCACACTTCTCAATGATTTTTAGAAGGGAACCACATCAGACAATATTCTCTTTACAGATGGCAACAATATGAGTTAATGTAAAAAAAATCCCAGGTATGTTGGCAGAAGCCTTTTGTCCTAGAACTCTAGGAGGCAGGCTCATCAATTCAAAAAATTGAAGCCCAGTCTGAACAATTTAAAGACTTAAAACCGAGTCTCAAAATATAAAATTATTAAAAGTTAAGGGGATGTAGCTCAGTATGAAAGCTCTGGATTTAATTCATGGCACCAAAAAAAAAAAAAAAAAAAGTAAAATAACCTAAACAAAGAAGTAGAAGATGAAATTAATGCTCTTTCTCTGAAAATTATTAAAACCTAACTGCAAAATAATCAGCTTTGAAAAATAGAAATCAAAAGTGCTTGTCCAGATAACCTTGCCATAGGTGCCTTTATAGAATAGCCACCAAGCAAGAGACTAGCAGGCTATAATATCCATGATAGCGACCAGCACTTATTTTCTGATTAGCTCTTATTTCCAGCAAAACAGATGCTGTGTGAAAATAACTCTTGTCCTAAGAGTGTCCCACATTCCTGGCTCCCAAACCTTGGTGTCTTCAGCTGCAGTAGTGATGAGGATACTCTCAAAACATACTATTTCTAAGATTATTCTCTTATGCATTTCATCTGCTCAATGCCCTCATGCAGGAAGTGGCTGTAAGATCCCACATGTTATCCAGTACTTTCAGCACATAGCACTGGGTCTGAAGTGAAATACGTGTTGTTGTTCATGACTTCTGAGATGCTTTGGATGATCCTCACCTGCTCATATTAGTGCCTGTGTATAATTTCCTCCCTTTCACTCTTTTCTAGGTCCCGTGTCCTACTAAGGCTGGTAGTGTTATGGATGCCCTTGATGTCTATATATTCCTCTAACTTCTATCCATTTTTCCTTTTCAAAATTCCAAGTTTGAAACCCAACCTATCAGATTTTTCTACTCACTACAATTCCTTCTTTTATTCATCCACACATTTCTGGTTCATCTTTTTCTGTTCCATCCAGAATTTGTTTTCTAACTGATTTTCCTTACTCTGTCATAAAGCTTGGTAAGGTTTCAATAATTAAATAGGTACACTTTCCAATATGCTGCATTCCAATATACTGCATACTGTTCACTCATCATGACCGTCTAAATTTTCTTGGCAACCATAACCGAACTCCTCAGTAAACTCAATTTTATTCATTTACTCTGTATCTCCTCACTTTCCACCTAGCATTGTCATTCTCTACTACCCTGACCTAATGTCTTTTTAACCCTGCACTTACCTGGTTTGCTAACTAATGTCTCATTCCCCCAAGTAATTCTTTCATACTTTCTTGTCTTCCCAAATGTCATGTCTCTGCCCACCCCCATTTCTGTATAAGACTCCATTAGTATTTTACTGAAAAATTAAAAACCATCTAAAGAAAAGTCTCCACAGACTCTTAGGATTATTCTTCCCTTCAAATTCTTAGAAACAGTCCCTGTTTGCATCTGAGACTTATGCCTCACTTTCTCAAAGCCTCTGCTCAGAAATCACCCTTCTGTGACCCTTTTTAAAATATCATTTAAAAAGAAAAACCCTTTATACAATTCCTACTCATACCAATTCCTACTCATTTTTATACTGTTTGTTTCCTTCTAGAGTAATTTTGGGCCTGTGTGTATGTTTACAGTTTCCTTTTGTCTACTTTTTTGCTCCACCCACATAAATATTAATTCTGGGAAGGTGAGGGAATTTATTTGCATACCCATTTTTAAAGCCTAAGAAGGTGCCTGACCAAATATATGGTGTGTGAACATATGAATGTGGGCAAAACTAGGTAGGATCATGTAAATTCATGCCTTTAGGAGAAACAAGAAAACCCATTTGGTTAGTAAACCACACTCATCAATTTTTCAAAATATTGACATATTAGAGGCATGCTTTAGAAAGATTAATTAGGAGTGGATTCCGATGGCATGGCAGGTATGAAGGATGAAGAAACAGGAAATAGGAAGAAAGTTTTACAGCAGTTTATTGACTTAGTAGAGATAAATAAGTAGCCTATTCACATATGAATACATTGAGGCAGAAAAGTGGTTAGACATGATTTAAAATTTGTTACTCAGATTCTGATAACTGTATGAATGCATAGATCTTAATACAGTTTTCTCAGAACTGTGTTTTACTTTTTGAGAAAAACACTCAGGGCAAGTATTTCTTGAAATTTTTGTGGAGAATATCGCCCTAAATCCCGTATGGTGCAGGAGTTTCAAAGCGTTTGATAAAAGGATCTATGGATTAGCTTCCTTAATAGATTTGCCAGTGCAGCACAAAATCTCTGATTTCTACCAGCTGGTGCCTGCTCGGACTGGCTTGGGTTGACCCTTTCTCTTCTTTCACCTCCATGGCCTCCATTTTAATTGGGTTTTCAACCCTGACAACAGACATCTGGTTCACAGTCTGCCCATTAATCTGAGGCTTGAACTCTTTAAACTGATAAAGTCTAAAGCTCATCCAAGGGCAACATTTAGATGAACCAACAGAAAAGCTTGCATTAAATAAGGGCTATAGGGATTGTATTTAAAAGATAACAGGCCTGTCAATTTTCTCTATCATTACTGTGCTTTTCCACAAAATTTCCAATTCAAGTTACGTTATATTGATAAACCAATAAATAGCTTTATATTTATTCTGATTTTTTATTGAATTATTTTTTCATTGAATGCTGTGTCCTAACATTTGTGAGGTGAAATCTGTGCTTTCATGGATATTCTGAAAAATGTGAGTAAAGCTGAAATGAAAAAAATTGTTTTATACTAAAGAGTTAGGCAAAAACAACATTTTGAAACTCAATCACTTTTCATCCTATATAATTTCACTGATTATCAGGCAGAATTTTTCAAAAAGACAGTGGACACAAAGAAATAAATGTCACTGTGTATTGATTTCCTGTCATGATTTCTGCCTTATGAATGCATGTACACACACATGCATATATACTAATGTGATATATACATTTATATGCTGATTATAATTTAATAAAAGCTTCTCTAACACTGTACCTTGCCCTACCTTACTCATTCTAATAGTACCTACCACTTTTTTATTATTGAAGCACTGGTCTTCATTGGAAAAATATCATAGCGCATAACTATCTTGTAGTCTTCCTGCTTGGTCCCTTAACTTGAAAAGTATTTGATGTAAGACATATTGAAATTTCTAAAATGTGATCCTGTGATTATGTCATTTCTAGTTTAAAATTCTCTCCATGTCTTTTGGTAAGTCTCTAAGTAGCCATGTCTAGCCATGCCACTAGAAGCATATTAAAAACTACTTGAAGGGCTGGGGATTTAGCTCAGCGGCAAAGTGCCTGCCTGGCAAGCGCAAGGTCATGAGTTCGGTTCCTGGTACAGGAGAAAAACCAAAAAAAAAAAAAAAAAACCACTTGAATATTCCCAAGTAGACCATACTGTTTACACTGACCCATACACTGTATGTTCTTAGTGAAGTGCCCGTCCTGTTGTGGTTTAATTTTAATCATCTTTCAAACAAAGACCAAAGATCACCTCTTCTGGAAAGCTTTTTCTGACATTGTATCTAACATAAGTCTGTTCTACTGTGTTTTGTGGTACCCCTGAACAGACCTTCTACAAACACTGTCCTGACATAGCTTTTTGAAAAAAAAAAAAAATTGTTGACTACTCTGTCTTTCTCTAAAGCTAGTTGTTAATATATTCCCAGACTATATCATACAGTAACCACTGAATGTTTTGAATAATTGAGTACCATGTTTGTTGGTTAAAGAAATAAATGAAAAGAAAAAAAAAGAAATAAATGAAAAGTAGTTATAGACATTAACAAAATTCCATTAATTTGACAATATTATAATGCTTTAAAATGGTATCTGGTACATTGCAAACACTCGGTAACTGTTAGTTCATTTAGTTGTTCATTGATTCAATGTGAGGTATTGTATAGGAAGTACATTTATAGTTGCTAAGAATAGATTAATGACTAGCCCAGACAATAATCCCTCACAAAACCCCAATTTAATCTGGAATACAGAGAATAAATAAAATAGCAAAGTAAAAATAATTAGAGTGTTCTATGCTGACAAATACAACAGTGATGGTTAAAGTTGTGGGTGTATCCAGGAGCTCCTACGTGGTGAGGAACAGTTCTAAAAAGTAAGATCAGTGGAGAAAATATTTGAACAAAACTGAAGGAGGCAAGAGGATGCACTTCAGATACTCAGGGAGGGGTGGCCCAGTGACCGTGAAGAGCAAGCTAAAGCCCTGCTGACAGAGACTGGGCCCTGTGCAGAAAGACAGAAAATGTTGCCACTGTGGAGTGGACCGAACCTGGAGGGAGTGTAGGAGACAAAGTCAGAGGGAAGAATGAGCTGAGCGGGCCGGGGCCCCAACTCATGAAAGACCTGTACCACGGTAAGAATTCTGCTTTCTACTTTATGCTATAGTTTGGATCCGAAATTTTCCCCAAAGGCCAATGGTTAAAGGGTTGGTTCTCAGCTTCAGACTAGTGGAAAGTGGTGGGAAACTGTAAATGACAAGTCCTAGTGGGAGGATTAAATTCAGTGAGGGCATGCTCTGCGGAGGACTGACCTCTTCCATCTCATTCTGTGGACTGGCGGATCCCCTGACGCTGCTCCCCTGACATGCCAAGGTAAGCCCCTCGCTTGCTGTGTGCTCCCTGCCACAGGTCCTGCCACGAACCTGAAAGCAGCAGAGCCAACAGACAATGACCTCCAAAACGGTGAATAAAAATAAACTTTTCACTTTTTAAGTATTTGTCTCAAGTATTTTATTGCAATAACAGAAAATGAAGTCACACATTTATAAAAAAAAAGGAAACATGAATGCAAAGAAGCAACAGCATTGTCATTTTAAAACACCCTACATATGACTTTAGAAGTACTATTATTAGCAGCATGTGAGTCAATAATATTTTTTCTCCTTGATGATTAACTCCCCTGTTTTCTCTTTAAACATTTACTTGATATTGCTCTTTATTTATAGTTGGGAGATAATGGGATATAGTGAGACAGATCTTTCCGAAATGGCAAAGGGATTAAGCAAAGGATAAAGGGGGAGAGGACAAATGGAAAGGATTGAAAGCAGAACTAAGGTGTATTATGTACAAACTTCACACGCAGAATGGAAACAATACGTCCTGCAAACACGTACTAATAAAAAAGTTACTGCATATCACAGCTGTTATGAGACAAAATATTGGTGATTCCATCTCTAAATTTTTTTGTTAGCAAAATTTCAATGAATATAACGCAATCTTTTTTCTTCAGTAGCTCTTCGCTTTGTATCTGACTATTCCCTCTTATGTTGCCTGCAATTAATTTTCCATTGCTATAACTATTATATGTGATAATATAAGTATACAATGAAAAGGGAACTATTTCTGTGGGGACTATGTAAGATTAAACTATTATAGTCAATCTTAATAAGAAAATTCAATTTCCTTATTAAAATATTTTTCCATTTTTCATATTAAAGAATAATTATATTTTAATTTAATCTTAATTTTATTGCTAAAATATAGTACAAATAGTTTCTGATTTAAGGACGTGAAACAATATTCAATATCCTCTATGGAACTTGCCTTAGACTCACTTGTATCTCATGGGAGAGAGATGGAGGATGGTTGGTTCAACTTGAAAAAAATATGTGTAGTTTGCTGTTTTTCAGGGAATTAAAACATAAGATTACTATGGTCATATTTAGTCAGACAAAGCACTAGATATAAATTATGGAAGGTGACAAACAAGCAACAATCTTAAGTCATCTCCAGCAGGAATGACCAGAGGCAATGCCTTTTTCATTAATTTATTCCTTTGATAAGTATTCATTGCGTTCTAGAACTTGCCAAGATCCAACTCTTCTACATTCTGAGAATATTTTTCAAGGGAGATGTATCTGTCTTCTTGAAGCTAATATTTTAGTTGGGGAGATTGGCAGCAAACAAATAAATATATGACAGGACTTGAAAATATTGTAGGTTCTAAGAAAAAAAATGAGACAGCCTAAAAACATACAGTGTTATGGGGTAAGGATTGGAGATGATTACTGTAAAAAGGCAGACAGAGAATTCTTGACATGATATTTGAAACAACTGGGTGAAGGGAGGAAATGAGATTTGTAGACAGTCTGTGGAAAAGGACTTCCTGTTAGAGAAAGTAACAAGAGAAAGCTCTCTATAGAAACTCTTAGTTTGGCATTTTGCACTGTAGTGAAAAAGGATACAGCTAGGCGACATGGAGCTAGGAATAGCATGGTAGGCACTGGGGTTCTATATGGTGACTTGAGCAGATAAGGGACATAAGTCAGACACTTTGAAAGATCTCCCTGGCTTCCATACTAGGGGCTGTCAAGGGGCAAGACTGAAGTTGCCCATAATATTGATGTCTGTGTTAGTCAGCTTTCTATCACTGGTACCAAAAAACCTAACAAAGCAAGCTGTAAAGGAAAAAGAATTATTGTGACATAAGATTTCAGAGATTTAAGCCCATGGTCAGCCAGTTCCCCTGCTTTGGGTCTGTGGTGCTGCAGAAACAGCAAAGCTAAAGGGTGTGACTGACAGGGGAAATCTGCTCACCTACTGCCAGCCTGGAAATTGGAGGAAAGAAAAGAGAGGCCGAAAGGAAGGTCTCAGAACAAGATTTGGTTCCCAAAGTCATGTGTCCAAGACCCATTCCCTTCAGCTAGGCCGTCCCCTTTGCATTACCTCCCAATAATGCTGTCAAATCTTCATTTCATCTGTGAATTAATCCACTGATGATGTTACAGTCTTCATGATCCAATCACTTCCCTCTAGCTCATCAACAAGCAGATATTTGGCACGTGACTTGGGACCACATTTCCAACCCAAGCCATCACAATGCCTATGCACAAGCTTCATTCACATTATTGCTTCACTTATATGTGGTTTGATAGTTTCTGTTAGTGAAACATTTACACTGAACTTAATTCTGAAAGTTATTTTCTCAGGAATCAGATACAGAGAGTATTTTACCAGGTAATTTTCTCTGGAACAAATTGCACAAAAGTATCGCTGAGAATTTCATAAGGTTGAGAGACTGTGGTTAAGAGCACATGTACCAGAAAGAGGAATGAATCAATTTCTGAAATGATACTTGAATTGAAAATATCTAGTGCCTCTTACATGTACATACATTCATTAATGGAATGATAATTCTCTTCACTTTAAAATGCAATTGAATTTATAAAGAAGTACTCAGATATCAAACTATTAAGAAAATATCATAGGCTATTGTTTGTCATTTCAGACCTGAAGATACATCACCTTCTTTTGTGGTGTCTTATTGAATATGGGAATGTAACTATAAGATAGTGTCACTAACTTCTATTAGTTCAATCAAAAATGTCAATAAAAGACATTTTCCCCAACTTTTCAAGAAATTGAAGAATATTTTTAAATAAGGTGATTCTGATGTTAACTTTGCAGGTAAGTGAGGAGAGGCATTTACTGAATAATAATATATAAATGATGAATCCAAAGACAGACTCAGTCATCTTATGCGGTCCCATTGTACTTGACTATATGTAAAAGCAGAAGTGTACATAGGTTCAAATAATTTCATATATTTTCTAGTTAATTAATTTGAAGACATCACTACTTTTTTTCTATATTTCTTTTGATTTTTAGATTTTATTGCTGCTGAAAGAAATTTGCACCAGGCAATGTGGCATATAACCAAGGCTACTTGTGATATAAAAAGTCAAGTGCCCTAATCAATTTTTAGAAGGCTGGGTTCATTTCATTTTTGCTGTTGTTGTTTATAAATACTTATGCATGTATACCATATCCTCCACCATTGCTTTGGGTTTCAATGAATAAATTCATTGAAATAATATCGATTCTTTAACCTTACAGACACTGATTTTCTTTCTAAACATGTAGTAGTGAGCAAAAGCTAAATAAGCAGATCAAAAGCCTGAAAATATCCCTGTCACTCAAAAACAGTAAAGTCTACTGGAGGAGGCAAATATCAATCAATTAGTCACATGACTACCTAATAAATACAAGATAGCAATTCCATTTAGTGACATGAAGAAATAATTGGAATCAAAAAGAATTAAATACACTAGGAACTGAGGCAGGTATGGACAGCCATTAAGAAAATGAAAGGAAGTTGATATTTATAAACAGAGATAATTGGGGGAAATGGAATAAAAAACAGCTAATGAAGGAGAATGATTTTAGAAGACACTATGCTATATGTTTCAAGAAGTGAATTAGTACTAGCACAGCTCAAAATCAGAGAGCAAGGAATGACATAGTAAGGCAGGAGATGTAAGCAGGGTCAGTGCCTGGAGAACCCTGTATGCCTTCCACAGTAGTGCTTTTAAAATAGAAAAATACTTGTTTACATCCACATGATAAGCTTGTCACCTAGGACATAGTGAACAGAAGAAAAGAAAGCCAGAATAGTTTGAGAGCAGCCAAAGCAAGGAAACAATGAATAGACAAAGGAGGTAGGAAAAGGCAATAAATTGGACACATGTAAGGAAAGTAAAGGTAGGAGGATTTAGTGGTGGATTAGATGGTAAATGGTTAGAAAAATATGAAGGATAACTAAACTTCCATCCAAAATAATTGTGTGCACCATTCAGTAAGACCATGATGTCAGTTATGGATGTGTCAAATTGGAGATTATTTCAAGGCAGAAATAGAAATTAAAGAAAGTGATTGGGTATGGTTCTGGATATCACACAAGAAGCATGGACTGGAGTTATGCAAGCTATCAGTAAGATGCCCATGGAAGCTACAAGCAGTCATATCTGTAGAGGAGTAGACAATGAGAAGAAATCAAGGCTGTGTTTGAGATTAGCAGAAATCCAGCTCACTAGTGATCAGAAGTACCAGGTGCCCTGAAATGCGGCAAGTGGACAGAGCTAAAGATCAACATCAAGCACAGTTTTAGAAGCCCCATTAAAATATGAAGGAAAAGGGCATTATGTCATCTTGGGCTGCTGTAACAATACCATTGACTGAGGGGCAAAAACACAGACATTAACTTTCCAAACGTTTGAGGGGCTGTAAATTGGAGTGGGCTGTGAGAAATGGTGAGGGTGCGCTTCCTGACTTGTAGATGGCTTCCTTTCTGCAGTATCCTCACATGCTGGAAAGAAAGTGATTCTCTCTCTCTCTCTCTCTTGTTACTATTATTATAAAGCCATTAAACACCTCATCAGGACCCAAACTCATGATCTCATGAAGCACTTGTTACTGTCTAAAGATCCTACCTACAAACATGTCCACAAAGAGGATTAAGGCCTCAACAGATGAATTTTAGTGGGTCACAATCCAATTCACAGCATGAGTTTCCCAATAAGGAAATTTCAATATTTTTAGTGCTCATGAGAGGTTAAGTAAAACAAGATCTAGCTACATGTGAGTAGATGATGACATTGGTAAGAAGAGTGGTTAGGCTTGCAGAACAAGCAGGAGACCAGACATGGGGACAGGAAGCATAGAAAGCCATTTAGAAATGGGTCCCTTGGTGAGAGCAGAGATCAGATGACTTCAAATATAAGCGACTATTTTTTTCTTTTGTCTTTTCTTCCAGTACCAGGAATCGAACTCATGACCTTGCGCTTGCCAGGCAAGCACTTTGCCACTGAGCTAAATCCCCAGCCCCATGACTATTGTATTTGTAGGAAAATAGCTAAGAGGTGGCTTGGAAAGTTATGTGGTACTTTCTAAAATTTGATTCACTCTAAAATTCTCATACTCTGAGTTCTACAATGAAATGAAACTTTGCTCTTTGTACTGAGTTTCATAAGCTAACAGGATTTGGCAAATTTGCTTTGCCTTCGGTACTACACCAGAACCAAAGGGCCACAGATTTAGAGAGCGTAAGTAGTGAAAACTTAAAGCTTACGGGTGTTAAATAACCGGTTCAAATTTAAGGCACTTGAATATGGTTCTGGCGTTCAGTTACTTGGCTTTAGCCTAGGCTTCCAGTATTGAGCACATGGCTCCCTATCTGGCTTCCTCGTCATTTTTTCACTTCCGTGGCTCCCTGAATAGTGCTGACTTTCTAGTTTCTTGAGCACTCTGAGCATTCTGCTTCAGCACTTTTGTACTTGCTCGCTCCCTTTCCTGGAGTTCCTTTTGGCTCTCTGTCCACGTGGTAGCCTTATTCACTTCCTTTAAATTCTTCATGCAACATTATCATGTGAGCAGTGTTTCAGTTATTTCACCACCCTCATTCATTCTATACTTTGTTTTCCCCCACACTATTTATTAGCCTGTAGTAGATTATACCATGATCTTTCATTATTGTTTAGCGTCTTGGCCATATGTTACACGAATGTTTTTCATGCCTTAGACTCCTAATGCTCTGGATGAGGCTGCTTTCCACACTCTGCACTGCCATTTTTCATCTCAACACGTATGACATGGCAGGCCACATTCTTTCTCTTATGTGTTATTTATATATTACATGGATGCTCAAATCATCACATTGCTAAAACAATTACTTCTAAACAAACTTTACCAGTGGAATTTTTAAAAAGTATTTTTCACTGAATTACCATGGTTTTCATACACTTGAAATAAGTGAATGATTGAAGCCGGGTGTGGTGTCACACGCCTTTGATCCCAGCACTCGAGAGGCTGAAGCAGGAGGATTGTTACAAGTTCAAGACCAGCCTGAACTTTGTAGCTCAGCCAACCTGAACTGCATAGTGAGACCCTGCCTCAAAAAGACAAAACTGCATAGCAAGACCATGCCTCAAAAAGACAAAAAAGAATTGAAATAAAAGTAGCCCTGAAATACTGACTTCAGTGCTATTAGGAGTGTAAAACCAATGCTTACCATTCTGACTGGTGCTAGGAATATTGATAGCTAATGAAAACAATTATATAAAGATTTAAAACAGAAGGACTCAACTATTCATCTTTATTATGGACTCGATTCAATGAGGAAATTTAGAAGATAGGTTCTTAATTTTCAAAGAACTTTTAGATCTAGGACGAAAGAATTGAAAGGTTAATACATTATTAATAAATGAATAAATAAAGCAGTATGTTTTAACATATTGCAGCAAATTTAAGCAGAGAATTCTGTCATAAGCACATTTATGAATGTGTTTCATTCTTGCCAGACACGTTGCACCACACCCTCCGCAGAACTCTGCTCTCACTGGTCTAGTTTGGTGAGAATGGACATACTACAACAAACATTCAGCTTCTCACAGGTTTAGTAATGTGCATTCTTGTGAATAAATATATCTGATCAAGTGATGATATATAGCCATGTTTATAAAAACAGATTTTACTGTTGGTAATTTTTTTACTATTTAACAAGGTAGAGTGCAGTATAAAAACTTCTTGGTTGGTTTACTGAATATAATTGTCAATGAATTTCTTTAAATATTAAAACTCTATAACAGCATTTTGTACACACATAAAATCTAAATTAACCAACATGATTGTTTTAAGATTTGGGAGAATTTTAATTCAATTGCAAGTACATAGCACATTGTCTCTCTTTAAGACATAGGACAGGAATCAACATTTGAATTGTTTTCATTTGGAGAATCCTCTGTTTCCCCTAAATTTGTCTAAATGAACAATTATTACTATGGCTATAATGATGATTAGGGTAGTGAGGACCAGAGTCTTTGCCATGGATTAGAGGAGTGGTTTTCATGACATTAGGATTCCTAACTCTCTGCATACGGCTGCTTTGAGCACTCTGGACTACTGTACAACACAGCAGACTCTATTATTTCTTTGATGATATTTCTGTATTACATTGAGCTTCAAGTCATCACATTACCAAAAACATAAATAGAATAAATACCGTGTCTGGTAGTGTATAAGTATTGTTTCAAAGATCAGTATACTTGCTTATTAACTGTGGTGGGGCTTAGAGGATGTCAATTAAATATGTGATCTGAGGAAGTGTCGCTCGGTTTAATGAAGCGCCACCACAGGTGGAGGAAGAGGTCCAGCACAGCCCACTGATATCAGAGCATCAGAGCTGCCTGAGGTCATGGAAGAGCAGGAGGAGCCACATCCTTTAGAGGAAACATATGGGAAGCCTGCTGCTGAGGTCTGGAGCCATGTTGTGAAGCAGCATTTCCAGGACCATCTGTGTCCATATGTTTCAAGATTATGTCCCTGTGATTCTATAGAAAGGTTTGTGGAAATCAAATGGCAAAGCGCAGAAACAGAAAACTCTACAAAGCACAGCACATATCTGTATCACCATCTCACAGATAATGCTACAGTATATGCTTTGTGTTGGATTTTTGGTAGCACTTTAGTTTCTTTCTCGTGAAAGAAAAAATGCATATAAATAAGTAAAACCCTTGTATGGATTAAATTATTTAAACAGGAGACTCTGGTGAAAGAATAAATGCATATAAATAAATAAAATTCTTGTATGAGTTAAATTATTTAAATAGTAGAAGATGCTTGACCATAGGAAAATATAACAGTATGAACTATTCAGAATGCCATAAAGGGTTTTATTTCACTTTGTTAAATTCAAGAGGTACCAATTTTTAAAAATATTCAGGAGATGACATATTAAGGGGATTTTTCAACTGCAGGAAAGAGTAAGATAGATGTAGCCACGGGTAGAAATTGTTAACATCAACAACCAGCAGAGCAAGAAGCCCTTTTTGTCTTAACACCAGTTTCACAAGACCCTAAAAGTGAGTTGTAATTCTATACATATAAATGATGTTCAAAAAAATAGGAGTAAGTTTTCTGTGTTATAATTTCAAGTGTAGCTCACTGATTCAAAGGTTAGAGTTTCCAAAAACTTGGCCCTCCAGAATTCAGACACAAAGTGTTGGGAAAAATTCTTCAGGACATAACATTCATCACTTTTTCTCTATAGTAGGAGAAGATGCAGATTAAATAAAAGCATATTCCCTTCAATCTCATTTTTCTGATGTGTCATTACATACTAACTTACACAGTGAGTGTTAACAATAAAACTCATGTACAAGACCATATAGGATAAATAAATGAATCAGTCTGAAAAATAAAAGGGGGTAGAAGGAAGCGAGAAAAAGAAGGAAATTGAAATCTATCATGTAAAATCGCCATTTCAGAGACTAAAAATACAAACTAAAATAGGAAAATGTATTGACTAATCAATGCTAACAAATTCACCAACTGAAACCACAATTATACAATGAAGATAATTTTGACGTTGGAGGTAGAACAATATGTAAACATGTTCTCCAACCCGAATGAAGATAATTCTTGAGCTGCACTTTCAAATTATATAACAATAACACTGCAAGTGGTGACCAGACAAATAAAAATCTTATGAAGTGTCATATTACAGCCTAGTTGCATTAGACCTCCTGAGATGTTTAAAACAAGCCGGAGGCAGGAAAGAAGAAAAATTAAGCCATTCATCTTTGGACTAATTTGCTGGTGAAACAGACAGGTAGATATAGGATTCCTTTCAAATAAAATACACTCAATGCTTTCCTAGTGTCCAAAGTTATTTAAATCTACATATTTCTGTTTCATAATTGTCAAATTACATTTTATTTAAAAGATGTTCTATTGAGGAACAAACTTACGTTAGAAATTTGTCTGTTTTCAATGATAACTTCCAAAATACTCACAAATTGTGTTGAAACATAAAAATTGTGCATATTTATGGAATACTATGTGGTGTTTCAATACACATATACATTGCTTTGTGATCTTTGGGCTAAGAGCCAGTGCAGTGTCTGTAGTATCAATGCACACATAATTTCAGTAGTGTTCAAATCATTGTAAGCATATCTGTCTCCTTAAACATTTATCATTTGATTGTGGTAACAACTTTCAAAACACACAAGAGCTTTAAAGTCAAATCTACACAATATTTACTGTTTTACCTCCCAGGATTAGGATTTATCTCTGTCTTAACTGCTATAAAATACAATCTGAAACACAATACATCATATACACACATGTCACTACTTATATTTCTAGAATTCTAACTATAGAAATAAGTCTCTATGCACATAAAATTTGGGACAAAAAATAATGGACAAACTGCCAAAAATGTGCTTTTGATCTAATTTTGCTCAGTAAATCCTATTGGTTATCAACCAATAAAGGGAGAAAAATAAACACAAAGAGATATCACTTTATACGCCTAGGGTATCTATTAGTACAAAAATGGAAAATAATATGCTGGAAAAGATCTGAAGAAATTAAAATCCTGTTACTGCTGGTAAAAATATAAAAGAGTATAGCTCCTGTAGAAAGTAACATAAATAACAAAGACTCCTCAATTATTTAGTAATTAAAATACTATATATGTATCCAAAACAAGGGTAAATGGGGAATGTGGACAGATATTTGTATACCCGTGTACATACCAGCATTATTGTTACAAACTAAAATGTAGATGCAACACAAGTTTTCACTGCTAGATGGATGGACAAACAAAATGTGGTATAAACATTTCATGGAATATTATTTGGGCAAGCAAAATATGGTATACAGTGTGGTTAATATATGGTAAATATTTAACTTTTAAAAATTATTGTGATAAAAGACACATTGCTATTAATCTTCCACAAAATACTACCCTTGGCTCAATCTCTCTTATCCTGCCATTCTTGTCACTCTCTGAAACAGTTTTGAAAGTTCTTTTGGGAGGAATTTTATGAAGTCTGATCAAATCTTAGTGAACACTCCTGCCAAATGCCACTTAGTAAAAACCAGGCTCTTAAAGACATTGTGGTGTATTCTCATTCACCTTACATCAGATCTGACACTGTACAACTTCTGTCTCTTCCTTAAAGTCAAAGGGACCATGAAAGGCAAATGTTTTACATCTATTCAGGACATCACGGTAGCCATGACAATAACATTTAAGACACTCACAAAAGAGCACTTCCAGAACTGCTTTAAAATCTAACTAGAATGATGGATAAATGCATTTGAAGTGAGAGGAGAGCAATTTGAGAGAGATTAATGCCAATGAAAATTTTACTATAATACCTGTTTTTGTACTTAAGTAATCACTCATATTTTCATTGTATCTCATATACAGCCAATGGAATATTATTCAGCCTTAAAGAAGAAGGAGATTCTGGTACAATGTGACAATATGAATGAATAATGAAAACATTATGCTAAGCGAAATAAATTAGTCACTAAAAGTCAAATATTATAACATTCTTCTCATGAAGTTTCTAGAATTTTTAAATTAATACAAACAGAAAGCACAGTAGTAATAGCCAGAAAATAAGCAGAGGGAAGACAGTAAAATTAGTGTTTAATAAATACAGAGTCTCAATAAAGGGTGGGGAAAAAATTCTGGACATGCACGGTAGTAATAATTTTACAATACTATGAATGTGCTTATGGCTATGGCCATTGAATTGTATACTTAAAAGGGCTTAAAATGGTAAACTTTTCTGTCATGTTTGTTTTGCCAGGAATGAGAAAGAGTGAGAGAGAAAGAAAGAAAGAGAGAGAGACAGAGAAAGAGAGAGACAGAGAGAAAGAAGGAGGGAGGGGGAGAGAGAGAGGAAATAAAGTATAAATGAATTTGAAAATGCAGCCAGAAAACTACAAACTGATAACAAAGCCAGACTTTTAGATTATTTTGTTAAAAATTCAGCAGCAAAATATTTCCCTCTGTTCATTAATACAAGGAAACTTTATTCGTTTCTGTTGTTTTATTCCTTTTAGGTGACAAATTGTGTTTGCCAGGTGAGGTTTACAGCTTTGATCTGCTAAGATTCTGGTTCTCCTTGAAGCACGTTTGTGAATATCCCCTTAGCATCAGTGTTCAGGGCATCAGACAGAGCACAGGTGAAAGATCTTGTCCATTGAAAAAATAAGTTCAGCTGTCTGCTCCAAATTAGTCTGTGTTGCTGGAAGTGGTGGCACACGCTTGTAATCCCAGCAGTTGAGAGGCTGAGGGAGAAGAATTGCTGTGAGTTTGAGGCCAGCCTTGGCTACACAGAGTTTGAGGCTGGCCTGGACTACATGGTGAGACCCTGTCTCAAAAAACAAAACAAAACAAAAAATTAACGAAATTAGTCTATATAGATAGAGTTCTTGCTCTCTTCCTAAAATTTATCTTCTCATTTTCCAAGTAGATAATTTTACCTGCTTGACTTCAGAAGTATATTTGATATCACTCTAATTTATAGTTTGAAGAACCAAAAGGAAAAATATTGCAAGGTAGACAATTCTTTTCCTGCATGGGCATATTTTATTGCCTGTAACATGAAAAGGAAGACCTATCTTTTTCTTCCCAGCACATCTGATTTTTCTACATATTATGTATAACTAATTCTACATAAATAAACATGCACCAGAATATTTGACTTTCTCCATTTCCCACCAGATATGAACTATGCTTTTAATTTTCTCTATTCCTTATTCATCTTTTAATATAAATGTTCAGATGGGATTTAAATTCTTTTCCCAAGATTCTTTTTCATCATGTTTCTAATTACTTAGACTAATTGCTCCAAACCTGTAAGAGCTTGTGATTATTTCAATTGTTTTCTTAATTATGACTCTGCAATGAAGAAAATATTGTTAAACAAAAGTTAAAAATAAACATTGAATATATGTTGCAAGAGATAAAAGGAAAGATAAAGTATTTCTTTTAAAATAGGGTTTTAGAAATCTGATTTTTGTAAAATCTTTTATAGGTTATATAACACTGTAACTTAAGATTCCTCATGATCCAATTGATCTTATAGGAAGATTCTTATAACACATTTTTTTATTTTAAAGATAAAAGAATGAAAACATATGAACAAGCACACATATATTTACAAAATAACACAAAAACAATACAAGCAATACAGAATTTCAGACAAGGTGATAGAAAATTAACAATGGTTGCTGTATTATATATTGATGTCTTCAAATTGGTGCAATCTTAAAACATATAAATCCTACATTTACATTTTCATATCTATACAAGAGGACAGTATAAAACAGTATGCAAAGATTATTTTATGTTTCAGTTAGGTATTCTCTACCCTTTCTCTGTATACAAATTAGGAACTCTAACTCAGATATCAAGATGAAAAAAAAGTTATTGTCAGCACAAAGGTATGACCCATGCCTTTCCGGTAGCTAAGTTTATATCAAATGAAATCAAAATTATAAAATAAAATATTGAAAACCTTATAAAAATGACATTGAGGAAAAGTATTATTGTTTACATTTGTTTTTTTAGTGATTTTTAATTCATAAACATATATTTTAATAATTATTTCATCCATTATGCCAGGAAAACTCTAGACTGAAGACTAAGACATAGAACCTAGAGTTTGGGTTCTATATCTTACATTTCTTAATTTGGTTATGAAAAGGGCATACACTGAAAAGATCTATTTATTTCTAAGGGTTCTAATAAAGCCTGAAGGACACATGTGAAAAAATATATGTGATCATGTTGCTCTAGGAATCACTATTTAGGAGTGGGAGACCAAAAGGTAAAGAAACAGAATATGAATCCAAGCAAAAATGCAGAATGAAAACTGGCTAGAATGTAAAAGACATATGGCAGAATGAGATTGTCTGAGATGTTACAGTTGGTTAGCAACCAGCATACTAAGATGTTTGATAAAGAAATTGAGAAGAGAGGGCACTATCTGCTAGTTAAGATCCAGGGATCAGATTCCATTATGACGGACCACATGGGCTCAAGACAGGCCAAAGAAGAAAAACATAGAGAGCCAGCAAAACTAACAAGCAACCAAGGGCCACATAGGTACTAACAAGTAGACAAACTAGTGTCAAAAATATCTGCTGAAAGGTAATGCCTACATAAATCTACAAACTTGGGGTACTTAAAAGACTGCCACAGGAGACTGACTCAACCCTGCCAGCTATGGACCATAAGGGAATTCTGATCTCTCATTAGTTGTGAAGCTGCTTGCCTGAAAATTACCTTTACGGGACACAGCAAAGTGAGCCTTCTCTCAGCAGAAAACACCCACTGCTGCATAGCTAAAAAGAATGTGGAAACGTCCTTCAAAACAAAACCATTCAACCTCCCTTTTTTAGGCACACTTATCTCCATAGTGGTTTGGCAGTGGCCACACAAGCTCTGTCCACCTCCCACATGAGTACTTGCTCTAGGATTTGGTGCAGCACCATCAGCTGTCCGACTGCACACAGCATCCCTGCCTCATGTCAAGTCCTTAGAAGGTGATGTACAGATGGGATCAGCAGAAAGAAGTCCATCTTCAGTTCTGTGCATGTTTACTGCAATACCCACTGAACACCAAACCTGTCCCAAGACTGTTTTGGGCTGTGCTCTAAGACTTATTCAGATCAAGTACCACTTCTGGCACAAGAACAAAGGTTAAACAAGCTGAAAAGGACAGGTGATAAGACATACTCTTCATCTATTTAGCATCATCGGTAATACATAACATACACAGAAATGCATTTCTAGGAAAACATAAACCTTGGCTCTTGAAAGATAAAATTTTAGCATTTTATCAATTTGGGATGGAACTTTTAAACCAAAGAGTAAACATCCTTACATTTAAGCTGTGTTTTAATCACTTCTTGTTAGCTAAGATAACATAAATTACTGTAAAGTAGGCTTTGCTATCTCAGGGGTTGCTTAGCTACCATACTTAATGTGCTTATACCTTCATAGCTGCTCTGTCTGCCCCTCTCCAGGTCTATAGTTCTCTCAGGTCATACATTCTATTGGTCTAGTGTCTAGATGGGAGTTAACATTTATGTAGTCCTTACCACAGGACAGGCACCAAAACTTGGCAATTTACCTGTAGAAACATAATTAATTCTTTGAACATCTTAAGTAATAACCACTATTGTCATTCCAATTTACAGTTGAGGGACATAATGGCAAAGGGGGATATATGGCGGCTTTAAAGTGATAGAGACTGAAGCCCAGATAACCTATCATCAAAAACCTGTAGACAGTAAAAATTTTATCCAAATGTCAACTGTATAAAACATATATTAAGCATATCAATTCTGAGATGCTTCATTTGAAAAAAAAGTATCAGATGGGCAGAGCAGAAACCCAGATTTCCAAGTATTCTTTCTTACCCTTCCAAATTCTCCCATCCTAAAGAGAAGTGATTATAACCCACCCAGAACAATTTCTCAATTAGTTCTAGTTTTTTTTCAAGTTCCCATATTTCGAGTCTGTGACTTCAGAGAGCACACATGCTCAAATTTGCTAAGAAGTATGTTATTATCTTTTCTATATAACAAGAAGTAAAAAATAATAAAATTATATTTTACAGAAAAAAAGATATATTTGGAGACTCTCCTTGTCAAAAGGCAGGATGGATATTATTCTGCAGTTGTGCTTGTTCTATTGTAATTACTTTCTCAGCAGTGTATTAATTAGTCACCTCCAGTAGTCTAGAACTCTTTGATGGTAGGTAATGAGATTAATAATAGATTTCTATCAACCCTCAGGAAGCTACAACAGGCATCAAGTACTTCCAATCTTTATTGCTTAGACTCAGAAATGAAAAAACCCTTCAGGTGTCCAGGAAAACCTGCGGCCCTCATGGTCTGCACATCACAATGTATAGTGCCTCCCAGAGCAGCAGCCATGAGAGCAGCAAGCCAGTGTTTCAGTCCACACCTGGTGTAGAACTGATTGGCCTAATCATATATATAAAGTTGCAAGTGCTCTCTCCATAGGAGTAAGCTGATGCTAGCTGATGCCTGCTGGGTAGTAGCCTCCAAGAGTCACAAAGCCTGGATGTTAGGAGGCACTAAACAAAGAGCAGATGATGGCTACTGAGAAATAGCTATTGAAAAACACAAAAAGCCAAGATTTCTCTTCTTGAGGCTCTGGTAATTTTCTGAAGCGAAGACTTTTGTGAAGATGATAATGAGTCATAGAACTGTTAGCTAGAATTTAAAATTGGACTGTATATATGACACATTTCTAAATTACACACAGATCTGGAGACACTCCCATCCTTGTCTGTATTTACATTCTCCATGCTGTGGCTCAGGTACATTTGTTTTCTCTTTTAGAATGCACGCTTTCAGCCTGAGAGAGTGGGCTGCCCTGTGTTTACTGATATGCGTGGACTTCTAATTGACCTGCCTGAAAGCCCAAAGGCTCACTGTCTTGGTTACTTTCCTCTTGTTGCGGGGACAAAATACCTGATGCCCAAAATTAAGGAAGGAAAGGTTTATTTCGCTTACAGTTTGTGGAGGTTTCAGTCCATACTTGGCAGATTACAAGGCAAAGTGGCGCATGGCAGAGGGCTACAGCTCATGGCGGCTGAACACAGCGAAAGCAACAAGCACAAAAACCAGGAAATGGCCTCAAGTGCCTCTTGCTCTCCCTTACATATGCAAACTATCCACCCCAGGGTGGGTGCAGCTCTCACACCCATATTCAATCAAACTCTAAAAGCCTGCCCCATGACCGCATGAGGCTTTGTGGGGACACACAGACACAACCATAACACTCACCCTTGTTGCTTCCTCTCTGCATACTGGATTTTTGTTTCATAATTTCTTAGAACATGGCATTATGAAAATGAATTGTAAAGCTTTTTCCTTTTCTTTTCTTAACAAGATGTGGGGACTTATATGTTCTGGCAGTTCTGTCTATATAATGTCCCTGGGTAAAAATATGTGCAGGAATATATACATTGATCTATATTTATAGATGTATTGACCAATCATATACATTGACCAACTCATTAATTTTAGACACTAGCCTCATCCCATAAGACTGCTAGATTTCTTTAAGAGATTTTATGATCAAAAATTGTTAATATGCTAAACATTTTCTTGCTTGTAAGAAAAGGAAGACACAAAAATTGTATCAACTATTATCCTTAAATACATAAGAAAACCTCTAAAAAGTTCTCTCAGAAGAATAAAGTTTACTTTTGCACCAGAGCAAACAGATCATAGTTCATGAGCTTTATAGAAAAATGTTTCCATCTATGTTGTTTATTAACACTTACACTAAAGATAAGACAAGATCTTCCTATGAGACTTTCTCAAAAGTGCTAAATCAGTCATGCCAAACCTACTTTCTGTATGTTAGCTGTGTCCCAGGAGAGACTGAAGAAGATTCAAAATATTCCCCTGTGCTGACCTCAGTACTATGCCTATGAAAGCAATTAGCTCCAGAAAAGCATCTGAAGTCCTTATGTTTAACATATGAATATTGTATACAATTTTTTTATTTAAACATCAAAAATCAACACATAACTCTATTCAGTCTTTGTATCCTTTGTTAATTTAAAATTTATTTCAAATAAACAAACAAAAGTAGGGCTATACCAAAGAAGAGAATGACAGCTTAAGCCAGTGCGTAATACACAATAATAGGTTCAAAATGATAATAAAATTCTCTTTAAGTTGCCTGGATCCTAGCCAGGAGCTGTGGACCCTGACATACACATGTGACTAGATATACGTGGTCACTGTATAAGCTTATGCAAGGTGTTATGTTACTGTGATCGGAGTTCCTTCACTCCAATGTGTGTGTAGATAATGGAGTTTAAGATAATCCTCAAATGAGAGACAGTGCTACTGCCATTTCCTACATCTTCCCTTTTCTATAGTAGTCGAGTTACTGTCATGCAGGATTAAATTAATAGAATTAAATTAACAAGAAATCTGAGGTCACAGTTTTTCAGATCTGACTTCTGAGCTTATTCTGTGTATTAGTACAGTCTTCTGAATGTCTGATAGATTTCCAAGTAAGAAAAAAGGAACTTAAGAAACTTTCCAAGCTGTGGCATTTTAAGTGCAGCCCCAGATGGACTTTTTCTTCTAAGTCATACTCTTGAATTACATGGAGAAGGATCCTCTTGAATAGCAACTCTATCTCATTCATATAGTTCTCTTTCATAAAATTTGTTTTTGTTGAATTCTCAGCAGGAACAATGATCCCTGGTGTCAAGGACTCTCTTTGCCTGCCATCTTGGAATACCTCAAGGGTCCTTATTCACCTGACTCGTGTGTTTACCAATCTTCGGTGTTGTGCCTGGGATGTCTTGGATGTGTTATAAGGTTGTAATACAATTTCAGAGCCAGGAAGATGTAGTACTCTTTGCAATCCTGTCTATCAGTGGCTGCTTTTATTAATTAGATTTAGTTATTTATTTTAAGGCAACGCCAAGAAAAGTTTTACATTTAAAATCACCAAAAGAAATATTTACTCTGCTTGACAATCAACCTTGGCTAGGGGAATAATTTTATCTGGACATGGTCTGAAAAGCACATTCTAATGCGCAATAAAAAGTACTCTGATCCCACATGTGACTATGCAAATCTGGAGCATGTTTGAGCAGGTACTTGGCTTATGGACACTGAAGAATTAGGTGGGTTATCTCTATGTGCTTTGTTGGTATTTATTTTGTTTTGTTTTTGTTTTGTTTTGTTTTATTTTTTTGGTTTTTCTCCGGTACCGGGAACCGAACTCACGACCTTGCGCTTGCCAGGCAGGAGCTTTTGCCGCTGAGCTAAATCCCCAGCCCCGTATTTTGATTATTTTACTTTGTATTAGTGTTTTTACATTATGCCAATGTAAAAAGTATAAACCTAGGCATGGTGGTGTGCATTAGAATCCCAGCACTCTGGGAGCAGCTAACGGAGTAGGTTACTATAACTAATAAGGTTATTTTCCATTTGTCCTTCCAAACCCAGTCTTCTCCCATATCCTACTTTACAGAGACTGGCGAGCACAGGGGAAGGCTCCTGCTGGCCAGTGGCTTCCATCACACAACGCCTTCCACTATCCTCTAGCTTTAAAGTAGATTCCGTGAAAGTGAAACAGCAGAGCTACCCACAGCCAGGAGAAGAGGGAAATATGGGAATTATTTCCCTGGCTTGCTTGAATTCTTCAGGTATCTAAGTCTCCTGTAAAACCACAACTCTTATCCAGCAGTACTCAAGTATAGCTTCAGCTACTGGTTGAGGACCTCCGTAACTGCCCCCACTTGCCCCACTGACTCTCAGGCTCGTACCATTCTCACCTGTTGCTTCGCCATAGCTTGACCACAGCTATTTCCAATTAAAGTTCATCTGTAGCCATTTAGTAGCTGTCCTTGGTTACCCCATCTGAGCCTGCCAGCTGTTCCTGCCAGGACACTGAGGAAGCAGCTTAGTGGATGTGAAAGACACACTGCACTCTCTTAATGAGACCAAGTAAAAATGTCAGCATTACCTGACCAGAATATGTGATTTACAATAATACATTGCCTCTTTCCTATTACTCTGTATTAAATCTGATAGTGCCTTAAATAGATGCTACAATCGATGAGTAATTAGTGAGTAGATATCTCACAATACCTTTAAAAGATATTCATCTGCTAGATTTGATGCTTTTATCTTCTAAACATAATTGTAGGTTGCTGTAAGGAATCAGAAAGGCAGAATTAATGTTAGCATTTCTTCATTCATATGGTCTCAAAAGGTTTTCTTGCTCAGCCTCACCCCATTTATCTCTCTTTTTCATACAGAGAGTTTAAAGGAATCCAAAAATTGAGAAAAGCAAAATCTTGGCTAAGAACACATAATGTGTATTAAATATTGTTAACTTCTACTTATATCGCATTGCAGTTTCTTGAAATTACAGCTGATAAATATTACATCGTGAATTGTATGAGCTAATAAACTAACACAATCAAATACAACAAAAAAAGACTTAGCGATTTCACTCATACATAATTCCTCTATCAAATTCCAAAGTTTTAAAGTTGTGCTTTTCACTAATAATTTGGCAATATATTTAGCTAAATAGCTATAAAATTTATAATTGTACCTCTGCTGCCATCTAGACTTTAAGGAAAATAGTTGCATGCCAACCTCTTGCTACTACGTCTGTTGATGCTTAAAAAGAAACCACGCATAAGCAAATTATCCAACAGTATTTGGTGCATTAATTTTGACATAATATTGCCAGAATTTTCATAGGAAATTTATAAATGTATACATTTTAATAACTACACATTGTAGTATACTCAAATAATTTATTAGTTAACTTTTAATAGAAAAGGAAAAATAAAGGAAACAAATAAGTGAAATAATGATGTAACAATACAGGATTTCAAGAAATTTTCAATAGCATTAGTTACTGTAATTTAACCTAATCAATCAAGGTTTACAACAGGTGCATTTCCTCTTCTAACATTGATCTTTCCGATTAAAATTAATCTACAGCCATTGATTGCTGTTTTATAATTTATCCACCTCTGACTATTAAATATTCATAAATCTCGTTGGGAGGCAGTCGAGGGAAGCTGTTAAATGTCAGGTTCTGGAGAGAATCCATATAAGCTTCAAATCCCAGTCCTGACACTTACTGAGTATGTGAACTTGGGCAAGTTGTTCAACCTCTCCATGTGTCATGTTCCTCAGAAGTAACAAGCAGATAATAATATTAGCCAGAGAGTTTTGCTTTGAAAGTTAAATCGAGGACGTGATATCTGGGTCTGACATGATGTTCAGGATACTTTGCTGTACTCTCTCTCAGCAATGAAGTGAGGATTCTCAATGAACAGCTTACAGCCTTTCCCTAATCAAGCAAAAATATGTACTTAATATTTAGTATTATTTCTTGTTTTATTTCCTTAATCAGAAACTTGATCCTCACTGAAACTTCAACATTCAAAAACTGTGAAATATATACGTATATTATCTGTTCCCCACCGCTCTATCCTTTCATCATCCTAAGACAAAATCTACTGCTCAAAGCACAAGGCATAGTGGTCTCATTATTGTATTTTCTTTTGCTATGCATCTACTTGCCAAGATTTCATTACTTTTACACCAACAAGATCATTCTATGCATTTTATTGTAAGCTGACTCTTAACTGTAGCTCCCTCAGCTGAATTCCGCTCAGGTTGACACTTATTCCAGCATGTCTTCACATCTGAAAATTCAATTTCACTTAAGAAATATTCTAAAACAATGCAAAATATTGCTATAATTTTCCTAGAGAAGTAGAGATATTCCTGAAGTACCACTTCCACTTTAAAATGTTGCTTTTCTTTCCTTTTTCTCTGTCCCACAAACCTTTCTCATGACCCAGGTTTCACTACCCCTTCCCCTACACACCACTCACAAGTCTCCCCATTACCCACAAACCCTTTCCTTCCTTACAGAAATGTAGCTCTGTTTTGGTTGATCTCATACAAAGAGATTTTCTCTTTTTTTCCCCTCAGAATGACTGAGAACACTAAAGGGTGGAGTTGCATAATCATAAGTAATTTTCTTTTTTTACAGTACTACTTCTCAAAGATATTTCACTTCAGATATTCGCTAGATGTCATATTATCCAGGCATGCGCAGAAAGAAGCATGTTCTGGGGCCAGAAATAAGGCTCCAGGGCGCTTGCCTTTCTGTGGCTCACTGCGTGCCTCTGCTGCCTGCAGACAAACCGGCTCTTTCAGGTGTGCAGCTTGTGCCACGTTTGGCGAGTTTAACTTACCTGGACGCTTTAAAATTGGCAACAAGGGAAAAAAAAATAAAGGCCTGGTCTTCCTTAAGGTGGCTCTGGAACATGTGTCTCATCCTTTACCTATCTGTGTGTCTTAGTTTATATCCTGTGTCTTGAATTCAACATAAATTGTAACTAACAGATTTCTAGGGAAAGCTCTTACTTGGTGACCAATTCATTTCTCTCCAGTCTTTGACTCCAATTTGATAGACTTTTCTGTCACTAGGCAGCCACTTGTGTGGAAGCCAAATCATTATTCAACAGAGTTATTTGGAGTTCTTTTCATATTTAAAAATGTTTTAAATGACTCATAGTAATTGTACAGTATACTGTGATGTTTTGATGCAAATTAGATCAGAATAATCTCCTCTACATTTATCATTTCTCTGTGCCTGGGACATTCAAAAATCTTTTTACTAGCTATTTTGAAATATACAATTAATTACTGTAAACCATTAGTACCCTATTATGTTACAGAATATTAGAAGTTTAGTTTAGTTTTGTTTTGGTCCTGAGGAATGAGCCTGGGACCATTATTTCTTATTTCAAGATATGGTCCTGCTAAGTTGCTCATTTGTCCAGCCTAACCGTGAACTTGCGTTGCTCCTGCAGCAGCCTCCCAGAGAGCTATAACTACAGGCATGCACCATCACACCTACTTTATGAGATCAAGTGTTTTCGCTTCCACATATAAGTGAGAATTTGTAGCATTTTTCTGTCCTTTCCAATTTTGCTAAACACAATATTCAGTAGTTTGATCTATGTTGCCTCAAATGACAAGATGTCATTCTTTTCTGTGGTTGAATAATATTCTCTTGTGCATGTACAACATATACCCTTTATCCGTTCCTTCATTTATCTACCCTTAGGCTCCTTTCATTTCATAGTTAGTGTGAGTGGTGCTGCAATACATATAGAAGTACTGATGTTTCTTGGACCTACTGCTTCCTTTTTCTGTGAATATGAATCTCAGCAATGGGATTACTAGATCATATGGTAATCCTATTTGTAATATTTTGAGTAACTTTCTCCATAATGACTGTACTAATTTATATTTCCTCCAAGACTATATCAACTTTCTCTTCTCCACAACCTTGTCAGCATTTATCTTTTGTCTTCTGTATAACAGACCCTGCAACCAGAGGGAGAAGTTGTCTCACTGTGGTTTGTTTTGCATGCCCTGAATAATTATTCATACAAAGTGGAGTTGTTTTTTTTTTTCCCCTCTTGCTTAAAGATTTGTTTTTCTAAGGTTCCTACTAAATGCAGATGTTTTGCCAGGATCCGGGAAATGACTTTGCTGCTGCCACTTCTACCTATTCCACTATCTTTAAAAAATTGAACTTCAGGGTTGCAGATGCAGACAGGTATGGGACTTCTGTGACATAGCCAGTGACACACACGGTGAGATGAGGATTCTGAAACTTAGGATAGTGACCTGAGGGTGTCAAAGAAAGAAATTTACAAATAATATCAGAGTGAAATGAGCTTCCTAATGTATTGTTTTAGGTACTTTGCTCTCATTGGTGAGACAAAATACCCGATGCCCAAAATGAAGGGAGGAAATGTTCATTTAGCTCAATTTGTGGAGGTTTCAGTTTGTAATTAGCTGGTTCCAAGGCAGAGTGACATGGCAAGGGGCAACAGTTCAAGGTGGCAGAAGACAACAAAATCAGCAAGAGTAAAAAGTGGGGAGTTTGCTTTTCTCCCTTTATTGTAAGCAGGCTATGCCACTCCCAGAGCAGATGTAGCACACATACCACCTCCACACCTTCCTCTTGAACAGAATACGGATGTTTACAAAGTAAGGACCCTGGGTCCTTGCTGAGTCACTTAGACAAACTTCTAAACTTCTCAAGTTGACACAGTATATCAACTGTTACCAATCCACTCCTTGTCAATTTGGCAACCAGGCATTTCTTTAAACCAGTTTCCAGATACAAAGACGTGCTTATTCTTAACATTTCATACCTTGCACATTATAACATAGGTTTAATAATCCTTAAGAGCCAATATTAAGTCTATCAACATTGTATTACATTAGAACCATAACATTCTGTCTTTGGCCCCCCACAAAGACTGATGCACACCCCTTTATGTAAAAGGCACTTAGTCGATCTCTAAGACTTTCCAAAGATCTAATAGTTTCAGCATTGTTGGAAAGCCCAAGTCCCAAGTCTCCACTACATTTTAGGCTTCTCACTCACAGCTTTACACTCTGCCCTCTCAAGGGCACACTGCCAGGCCTCCCAGGCCTTCTGAAATTGAGGTGGAAGCCTTTTAGCCCCATAACTCTTGCATTTTTCATGCACCTAAAACCAGCAACACATGAATGATACCATGGTTTGCTGCCAGTAGCCAGGTCTGCTGGAGCAGTAGCCAGGCTCCCCTTTCTCTTAGCTGTAGGGGTTGAGTGCCTGGACTTTTGGGACACTCTGAAACAAATTCTGAGGAACACATTTTCTATGCTGCCACCATTCTGGAATATGGTGCTCTGCAGCTTTCTTCTAAAAGCAAAGTCTTTCACTTTTGCAGTTTTGAGGCTGCAGAGGGTGGAGACTTGCTGCTGCTAGTGATGCACTCAGGCCATACTTCGTATTCTGTTTCTTCTCAGCAAACAATATATCCTCAGCTCTATCTTTGTAGCTTTACTGGAATTTCCTTTCTGTCCAGACTCACAACTTTTTAAATCACCCTGCTGGGCTCTTCGCTCTTAATTCTCAACATAAATGTGGCTAAAAGCCACAAACAATAACCATCCCACCGCCTCAACATTTGACTGCCTTGAAATTTCTTCTGCAAGATTAATTAGGCTGCTGCCCTTCTTCTCAATCTCAGGCAAAGTCTCTGGACACGAGCAAAATGCAGACAAACTTTCTGCCCAGCCATAACATACATCAGCTGGAGTCTAGCACCCAATGCAGTCTTTCTTCCCAGCAGAAACCTCCAAAGCCTAGGCTTTACTGTAGGATTTCTATCAACCTTCTGGTCTTCTGAGCTCTGACCAGAATCTCCCATATAGAACAGTCAAGTGTGTTCCAGCTCTACGCTTTTCAGCAACATCTCCAAACCCTTCCAAATAAGTCCCACAAGTCATTCCCAAAGGCTCTTGAACCACATGGTCAGGTATAGTCACAGCAAGGACCCTACTTCTCTGATACAAAATTCTCTCTTGGTTACTTTTCTCTTATTGCTGATATAAAATACTCTATGCCCAAAATTAAGGGAGGAAAGGTTTATTTAGCTCACTGTTTGGACCAACTGACATGACTTTAGCAGCTTAAGTATTCCATACCCTTTTAGTGCATATGTAGCATCACAAGTCTTAATATTCAAACCAAACTCTTCTTACAGATCCATCATTGTATCTTTGCACAAGAGTGTAAAGAGAATACAGCTATCTTTTAGTCTCTCTGTGTCTCTGTCTCTGTCTCTGACTCTCTCTCTGTCTCTCTGTCTCTCTCTCTCTCTCTCTCTCTCTCTCTCTCTCTCTCTCTCTGTTTGCTTTTGCTTTTGGAGACTGTGTCTTCCTATATACAATTCAGGTTGGACTTGAACTCACTATGTAACCCAGGCTGCCCTCAAACTTGCAGTAATCACCCTGTCTGAGCTTCACAAGTGCTGAGATAATTGACATGTACCACCATGCCCAGCTTTTGTCTCATTTTTTCTGCATTTTAATATAGTTAAATAACTTAGACATTGAAGTTAGACAGTCATAGCTTTTGTTTCTAACACTGCCAACTAAGCATTGAGCACACTGCTTAACCTGCCTCAGTCTAGTTTTATGATAAACAACTAGCACTGATATGAAATATGTACTCATGTAAATAAGGAAAGATTAAAGTATTTTCCCATTTATATGTTTTATTTTTGCATTTGTATCAGTCTTATAGCTTGATCTTTTATGCAGAGATGGGCAATATTTCAACACTAATTGTAATGGTTGATACACTGTCAACTTGAGAAGTTTAGAAGCTTAACTAAGTGACTCAGCAGGGGGCAGGGTCCTCACTTTGTGAACATTCTCATCCTGTGCAAGAGGAGGTCACTGAGATTGTGCGACCGCAACACCTGCCCTAGGGTGAGTAGCCTGGTTACAATATAAGGGAGGAAAAGAGGCTTGCTCTCCCACCTTGTTGCTCTTGTTGTTTTTGCTGTTTTCTACCACAACAAGCAGTTGCCCATCAGCCACGCCACCGTACCTTGGCGCCTTCTGACTACAGACTGAAGCCTGCACACACTGTGAGCTAAATAAACCTTTTCTCCTTTAACTTTGGGTGTTATGTATTTTGTCTTAGCACTGTGAGAAAAGCAACTAAGACACTAATTTAAGAAAGATTTCAGGCTGGGAAGATAGCTCAGTGTTACAAGAGCCTGCCTGGCAAGTGCAAGGTTCTGCATTCGATTCCCAGCGCAAAAAAAAAAAAAAGAAAAAAAAGATTTCATGGGACCAATAATCTTATCTTCACATGATCATCAACCTTTAACATTTTTTTTTACTTTCCAGCATCTACACTACCTTAAGTGCTCTTTTTCATTATTTACAGGATGAGTTAATAATTTATGTGACTTCTTTTCAGTCCAAAACCCCAAAATTTTTTTTATGTTTTCACAATAATAATTTTATAACAATAATTCTCAAAAATTATACATTGAAGGAAGGACAATGTAATGGTGCTGGGAAAACTGAATACCTATATGAAAAAGATTGAAAATTCACTTGTATCTCTCATTTTGCACAAAACTTAATTCTATATTAAGCAAAGACTTAAGTGTATATAAGTTCTGAAACTATAGAACTACTAGCAGAAATACTTTAAGACAGATAAAACAATGATTCTTTTTATTGGATTCCAAAACAAGAAACTAAAGCAAGTGCAGAAAAATGAAATTAAATCAAACTAAAAAGCTTTTATGCAATGAGGAAACACCTGGCAGGATGCAAAGACAACTTACATAATGGTAAAAAATATCTGTCAACTATTCATCAACAATGGCTTAATTTCCACAATATATAAAGAGTTCATAAAACTTCACAAATATAATTCAATTAATAATAGGCAAATTATCCAAAAGACAATTCTTAAAAGAAGAAATACAAATGGTCAACAAATAAATGAAAACCTGATCAATATCATTAGCTGTCAGGGAAAAGCAAATCAAAATTTTAAAGAGATATTATCTTGCCACATTTCAAAAGGCTGTTACCCGAAAGAAAAGGAGAGAGACAGAAAGAAGTAAAACTCTGTCATGGATGTCAAGAATACAGCACAAAACAAAGTCTTATAAACTATTACTGAAAATGTAAATTAATACAACCATAAGGGAAAAAATTATGAATGTTTCTCCAAAACTAAAAGTTATACCTACCATGTGATATAGCTATCTTTTTCTTTTGTACTTATCTCAATAAAATGAAATCAACCTACCGAAAAACACATGCATACCCATTGCATAAAGACTAGCATATATTAAGCAAGAGACAGCAGTTATAAGCTCCTGCACATGCTTCTGAAAATAAATGTAAGATGTCAATGCTCCTTGGTGCAAGAGTGGTAACACCCATGGAAGAGCATTACTTATGAGGTCTCCCACTTTTTCTCCTAGGATACTGCATTTCAATACTGTGATGAGGATTCTTCCATGTGCACATATCAAAAATGCAAGATTAATGTAGTTTCCTCATTCATACATTGTATATAAGAAGGATTTGACACAATAAGAAATTAAAATACCTAAGAATGTTCAAACTAGAAATAGTTAAGAATGATTATTGTGACCATAGCACATAATAGGATGGTTTTAAAACATGCTTGCAAGTGCTTTCATAGGACTCCCTTCAAGAAATGGAAACTAATTTTCCTCTCCTTGCACATAGAATGGGTTTAGCAACTGAGTTTAAGTAAATAGAATTCAGTAAAATAATGCTAGGTCACTAACGAAATGGGTTTACATAAAAATACTGTAGCTTTAGTCGGGTTAGTCTGCTTCCTCTCAGATTTTTTGCTCAGGGAAAATCAATTTCCATATTACATTATGGAGCCTTTAAATAGACTCATGTATGTGCAATTAAAGTTTTTACAAATAGCCAGCAAGAAACTTGAAAATCGTAATATGAATGAAGTTGAAAGAATACAAGTACATAAGTACTTGATGCTTCGAATTCGACAAGACCTGATACCGTTTTCATGAGAAAACATAAGCCTCAGTCACCCAGCATAGTGAGATCCTGATTTTAGACCCACAGAAAATGGAAAATAATAAATTTTTGTTATTTTCATCTTCTAAAATATGGAGATATATCTTGCAACATAGAACTATATAACTAAAATATATAGACCTTATATTATTGTTTAATTTAAGTATAATATAAAAAGGAAGTAGAATTAGCAAGAGTATCTAGAAAAGACCTTTCATGAGAGGTTGGAAATAATCGGCATTTATCACAATCACTATCAGAAAAGGTTATTAGTAAACAAATTAATCGTAGTGTCTGATTAGATGAAGTAGAAATACAAAGGTTAAACATTTGAGTAAAGAATAAAATTCAAATTACAGATCCAACTTAAATTTAAATAATCACAACAGTTCACACTTTCACATTTTGCTGAACAAGAGGCTCCAGTAATTGGGACAAAAACCTCATTAATTTGTAAGAATAGTATCATACATAACAAATTGCATCTATGAATTTGTGAACAAACATAGGTCATATAATAATGAAATTTTGGTATAGCTCATAGATGAGGGTCATTTTTCACAGATTTACTGAGGTAAACTTTTTGTGTACTTTTAAAGACAACTGTACTGAATATTAGATGACAAAGAACTTGCCATATGTGAAAGTTATAAAAAATTCAAAATTTAATGAGTATGGTGAAAAATTTAGATTCTGTCAGAACTTGTATGGTAACCTGACACCATTTTTCCTTCATTTCTTATTTTTTTCCTTTCCTTTCCCTCTCCTCCTTCCGAGTTCCTCTTCCCATTTGGACATGTTCTTCCTATTTCACAATATCTATTATACATAGTAGTCCTTATTTACACTTAGTCACCTTATCTTTGACATAGGTGCCAAACACCTTCACTGGAAGAAAGATAGCCTCTGTAATAAATGGTGCTGGAAAACTGGCTTTCCACATGCTGAAGACTAGAACTAGAACCATATCTATCACCTTGCATTAAAATAAAATTGAAATGGATCAAAGTCCTAAATATTAAAACAGAAACATTAAATCTGCAGTAAAATAGAATAAGCAGAATTTTTGAAGACGTTGGTGTAGGCAAAAACTTTATGAACAAAACTCCAATTGCACAGGAACTGTTACAAAGAATCAACAACTGGAATCTCATCTTATCAAAAAGCATTTTCACAGCAAAAGAATACACCAAGAGTGAAGAGACTACCCACAGTGGGAAAAAAAAATTGCCAGCTATTCCTCAGACAAAGGACTTCATATATAGACTACAAGACTTTACATATGTAGAATATATTAGAAACTCAAAAAAATCAGATCCCTCCAAATTTAAATATCCTATCAAAAATGTGCATCTAAAATAGACACTTCTCAGATGAAGATGTAGAAATGGAAATAAATATGAAAAAATGTTCAACGTCACTGGTCATTTGAGAAATACAAATTAAACAATGCTGAGGTTCCACCTCACCCCAGAAAGAATGGCTTTTATTAAGAAATCAACCAATAACAAATGCTGGTGGGAGTATTAGGAAAAAGGAATGCTGCTCCACCATTGGTGGGAGTGTAGGCTTCTGCAACCACTGTGGAAATCAGTTTGGTGATCCCTCAGAAAAGTAGGACTAGAGGTTCTGTTCAGCATAGCTATTCCCCTTGTATCTTCCTGAAAGAATTAAAAGTACCACACCACAGTGATATATGTTCACCCATGTTTATACTGGCACAGTTTCTAATAACTAAATCCTGGAAACAGCCTCAAAGCCCAGCAATTGATGAATGGAGAAATAAGAAGGGTGTCTTTTTATACAATAGAGTACTACTCAGCCATAAAGAAGTCAGGGATTGTGATATCACTTGCCTTGCCTTTGTGTCCCAGAGTTGTTTTGGTATTCTAAGTCTCTTCTGGTTCCAAATCAATTTTAGGGTTGTTTTCTCTAACTTGGTGAGATATGCTGTTGGAATTTTGAACAAGATTGCATCAAATGTGTATAACAATTTTTTAAGTATGATGATTTTCACTATATTGGTTTTTCCTACCCAAGAGCAAGGGATTTATTTCCATTTTCTGATACTCTCTTCAATCTCCTTTTTTTTTTTTTTTTTTTGGTACCAGGAATTGAACTCAGGACCTTGAGCTTGTCAAGCAAAGCTATGTGCTGCTGAACTATATCTTTGTCCCTTTTTATTAGAGTATTGTAGTTTTCAATATAGAGGTCTTTTACTTCATTAGATTGATGGCCAATTTTTGCAGGTTGATTGTGTATCTTGCACCTGAATTCATTTATTAGTTATAACAATATTTTTCATTAAATCTTTAGGATTTTGTATGTGCATGATCCTCTCATCTGCAAATAGATCAATTTTTCTTCTTTCCACTTGGATTCTTTTATTTTAAATTAACTTTCTTCCTCTTGCTCTGGCCAGAACTTCTAATATTATGCAGAAAACAAGTGGTAGGCCTTGAACTGGATCTCTGAGGCAATTTGTTGTTTTTTTTTCAGTTGATTAGCTATGGAGTTTTCACATTTAATGAAAGATTTAAAAAATTTCCAAGAAATTCCAGGATAAGATTATTTCATCTGTGAATATTACCACAAATTAAAAAAAAATAATAATGCTGTTCTTTCTTAACCTCCTTCAATAAGTAGAAAGAGAATGCTCCCAAACTCATTGCATGGGGCTGGGGATTTAGCTCAGCGGCAAAGCGCCTGCCTGGCAAGCGCAAGGTCGTGAGTTCAGTTCCTGGTACCGGAGAAAAACCAAAAAAACAAAACAAACAAACCAAACTCATTGCATGGATAGCATAACCTTGGCAAGAAAAGGAGACAAACATACCCCAAGGTAAAAAATGTGGCCCATTGTCCCTAATGAGCATAGGTGCACAAATTCTCAAGACTATATTGGCAAACTGCATTCAGTAGTACATAAAATGATTTCACACAAGGACCAAAGTGCACTTATCCCTGGGATGAAAAAATGTTTCAACATGTTCAAATAAATGAATGCAGTAAAACACCTTAAGGAAATGAAGAAAATACTGCAAAATCGTATCAATAGGTGCAGAAAACGAATTTTCCAAAATTCAAAATCTATTCAAGATTAAATTCTCAAAAATGTAAGTATAATAGGCAGTTAATGTAATAAAAAAGCAATATATTAAAATAATTTAGTTTAATGCATTCTGTAGTGGTGTTTTCTCAACTTTACAACTTTATTTCTGAATGTATTTCCTGAAAATGGATGTTTTGTAATAATGCTACTAGTTGTCATGTAATCAATGTGATCATTTACCTTGGATAAATTTGGTCATATATTTCACTATAAAATGACATGTGAACTCTTTCAATCACAACAGAACTTACTGATAAGAAGGGTATAGAAACCTAGAATAATGTCCTGGAAGGCCTACCTCACATTCTAGACATTATAAAAGCATACTGTTGTATTTTATTTTTTTGTTTGGCTTAATATCTGCTTCCCATTAAGAAATATAATAAATACCTTCAATGTAAAATACTTTTTTATTCATCTTCTTGAGCAGTTAAGAATATCTTTAGTACTGGTGTTGGATGGAAATTTTAAAATGTATTTTAAGGGGAGAAAAAATATCAAAAGATATAAGAAATGGTTTAGACACTGAACAATG
This sequence comes from Chinchilla lanigera, assembly GCF_000276665.1. NCBI lineage: Eukaryota > Metazoa > Chordata > Mammalia > Rodentia > Chinchillidae > Chinchilla > Chinchilla lanigera. The sequence continues at coordinate 25,999,829 of NW_004955406.1, read as the reverse complement.
GTATATCAATTTGTGTCTTTGGAGCACATAACAAAAAGACAAAAAAGGTGAAGCATATATGAAATGTTTTAGTTTACCCATTTCTGTTGAGACTAGATAAATATGCAGATAATCTTAAACATCTTCAGACATTCTAATATAAATTGTTCTCATCTTTTCAATAGAAGTACCAAGAATATTCACCACAATGGATTATTTAGATTATTTGAGAAGAATTTACCATGATCTAGCAATTAGCATATTGTTGACATAACTTCTGTGTTATCTATTTTATTGCCAGTAGGAGTAGAATTTGTTAGAATGAAACCTTTTGCCAAGTTAGACTTAGCATAGTTTGCTTTAATAAAGAACAATGCTTTTATTGGTCAGTACTCAGAACCAGAGGGCTTCACAGAGCTCCTCCCAGCAATATAAAGATAAGCTGTCATATGCCAGATGAGGAAGCAGAGGAATCTCAACACTGACTATCCCTGTTTATCAACCTTACCTGAGAAGAGCACGATGAGGCATTTGCTTTACTAGAGCATGGTGTGACAAGTTGGCATGTTCAGGATGCAGCTTGTTACATTGGAATTCAAGGTACATAGGCATCCTCAGGCCCAATTTAATTTCATTTAACAAATTAGTACTCTTATGGCCAGTAATATAAAATAGATATTATTGTGGGTTTTTAAAAATTTTAAACAAATTTTATTTTAAATGACATATAATTGCACATAGGTATGGAGTATGGTCTGTGATATTTCTGTACACAGGGACAAAGGTAACGATTAGACCAGGGTAAGTTGCATAACCTTTAAAAATATTTGTAAATAACCTCAAATGCTGAGAAATTAAACAAGGTCGTGGGAGAACGGTGATGTGATCTCAAACCCATATTCGTTTTGTGCACCATAGTACTTCTTTCTCTCTTTTTAAAGTACAATTCATCAATTCATCAGTATCACACAGCCTCCATAGGTTGATCATGAGATTGTCAGAACGGATATAAATTACCACGACAGTCATCCTTTAAGACATAGATTTCAAATTACCCTGAAGTTTGACCAGAGCATCAAAGCAGGAATGAATGTTGCATGTATGTGTGTGGGGGTGCATGCCTCGCATCAAAATGAATGACAAGCCAGATATGTCAATTGCTGCAATGACAGAATAGATAGTATTATGAAGACTTAAAATTCCAGCATATATAAGAATCTTTTTCACCATCTGTCTCCAGAGTGTCAGACTTGCTTAAGCGTCTGACACATACAGCTGGTGATAGGCTGCTGCGATTCATCTGTATGTATGTCACATGCCAGTTGCTTGGCTGATGCTAATTTGAAGAGCCTGATTTGTAGAAATAGTCACGCAGTGGTATAGAAGTATTTTCCACTGGTATGTCTGAATGTGTTGCATGCATGTGTATGCACGTGTATGTGTTCGAATGTCTTACGTTTTGCATTAACTCTCACTTTCCAAAGATGAAAGTTAAGCTGATCTACATCCCTCGCACACTTCCAAATATGTCCTTGTTTAAAATTTATCACAATTTTAGACCATGTTACTGCTATTCCAAAATTAGGTAGAGTAATTTTTAATGGGATTGTCATTATTGACTTTAAACTGTATTTAACTTTGAACATTTAATGTAAAACAAAGTTTGCTCAAGTAGAATAATGAGAGAATTGCCTTTACACAGCTTACATTATCAAAACAAGTAATAAAAAACTCAATTATTAGAAATGAAAAATAAACTAGACCATGAGAATAAATGAAGTAGTTAGTAAAAAGATAGATGCATGCAATGAATATGGGAAGATAAAAATGTGAAACAGCTCCAGTAGGGGAATCAGAAGGGCTGGGGTGTAAGTCTTCATTCCTATGACTTGTAGAATATTTATAGATCCTGCAAACACAATTTTCTCATTTGTAAAACAGTAATAAACTCATCGATGTATTATTGTATTCTCCCTTCAGTAGGACTTGACTTTCATAGTGTAAAACACACACCATCCTACGAGGCCACTCCGGCCCACTCCCTTTCTCATTAAAAATAAATATAGAACTGCAAATATTTTTATTTTTGTATTATGTCAATATATTGTGCAATTTTAGAATGATCACATCCCCCTTTTATAGTGACAAGTACAACTTAATAAAATGCTACTTAATTCAAAAAACCCTATCCTATCAAAGAGACAATATCAGAAATGCTGTATTCTAAAGCTATTTTAAGAAAAGTGAAGATACTGATTTCTGAATTCCCACATTCTGGTTCTTAAATGAGTACGAGTGTCTGGTCCCAGTGTAATGAGTAATCCAAAGGCAGCAGGACGTGCACACGTGTATATGTTCTCATTTTGCTCCACTGAATGTTCATTCATCTTCGGCTTGAGTGAAGAGGAAACACCAATTTTTTTGCCACCAGAAAATGAAAGGAAATTTTTGACTGTCTTTGTTGTTTCTGACATACAATAAAATGAGTTGTTTTTCCTGATGTACTGCTTAGCAATTACACACAGTGACAGGTTGTTTCTTGAGGTTGTTTCCAGGTGATGCCCCTGACACAATAAAAGAAATCCAAAGAATGTGCAAGTTTCATTTTTTTATAATGGTTATGTGAACCAAAAGAGTAAAACATCTTAAATCCAATGCACTGCTTACCCTTCCCAGACAGAAACTAAGGCAGTTCATTCATGACATATTTTTCTTTATTCAAAAAGAAATATGTATTCACCAAAAGCAAAGGTAAACTATTTTGAAAATATCATTTTTAAAAAGACAAGAATGGGGCTGGGGATTTAGTTCCATGGCATAGCACCTGCCTGGCAAGCACTAGGTCGTGAGTTCGATTCCCGGTACCGGAAAAAAAAAAAAAAAAAAAAAAGACAACAACAGAAAGCACTGTCTTTCAGCAAAAATAATTGCATTAGTGCAGCTAAGATCGAGGGGTCTAAAGTTTATAGTCATTGAAAGCAAAAATGTCAAGCCATGATGTGAGGAAATGCTATGTCAGCAAGAATTAGAAAAACTTTATGGAAAATTTAAGATAGGTGATACAGAATTCTATATACACGTACACCCAGACACTATATACACAAATGGATATGCAAATATATATACACTCACTTTCTTGATTTGAACATATACAGACATATGGTAAATAAATATTTTTATATATGTGTGTGCATGGTATTCCTTCATTAGTATTAATAAAGAATAGTAAGATGAATTTATGAAATTCATCATTTTGTAATCCCTAGTTTCATCAAATGATTTTTAATTCTGTTCATGCAATATATTACATTGACTAATTTTCTTATGTTCTTATGTTCAAGAATAAATCTAATTTACTTAAGATATATAACATTTTACTTTGTTACTGAATTCAGTTTGGATTTTGTTGAGGATTTTTGCATCAATATTCCTAAGGAAATTTAATCTAATTTTCCCCTATAGTAGTTCTGTTGGCATGAAAACAAAGGAAAGGAAAATCAACCTAGAATTTTCCTTCATATAAAAAATGAAATTCCTATATATTCTAAATTTCAATGTAAAAACTTTCAATAGCTTCACAGAAGATAAAAAGAGAGCAATTAAATGACCTTGAATGGCCAACTGTTATTTAGGCATGACACAAAAAAAAACTATGTAAAGGACATAATTTAAATTCTGAAATTAAGGGGCTGGGGATTTAGCTCAGCGGCAAAAGTGCCTGCCTGGCAAGCACAAGGTTGTGAGTTCAGTTCCCGGTTCCAGAGAAAAACCAACCAAAAAAAAAAAAAAAAAATTCTGAAATTAAAAATAGCATATATTCTGGACAATAAAATAACTATAAGTAAAATTAAAAGGCAAACTAACTGTAGATAAATATATTCAAAATATGAGTATCTGGGAAACAATCTGTCCTCAAAATATGGGGAGAACTTTTAAAAGCTGGTAACAAAAGACAGAACAACAAAGCATAGGCAAATATCTTTAGCAGATACATTTGTAAAAAGACTTCACGTGGATGCTTGAATGACTCAAATAAAAATGACAGCGTAACAGCTTGGTAAAAATATGCAGCAGATAATCACACATTGCTGGTAGTGGCAAAATATGGTTCAACAATTTTGGAGAACAGTTTGAAAGTTCATTTAAAAATTTGTTTTATCTCTACCATAACCTTGCAATTTCTGCCCTATGTTTGTACTCAAGAAAAAATAAAAACATGCAAACAGAAAGGTTGGAACATAACAGCCGTGTTATTAAGACCTTCAAACTGGAATGGTCTAGATTTCTATCATCGTGAAAATGGATAAAGTGTGACTTTTTTTTTGGTCTTTTGAGACATGGTTCCACTACGCAATTTCGGCTGCCCTTGAACTCACTTTGTAGCAAGTGAAACTTGCAATAATCCTCCTACCTCAACCTCCCTAGTGCAGGGATTACAGGTGTGCTCCAATGAGCCTGGCTTTATTTCATTTTAATACTCTTCAGTTATCAAAAATCAAATAATACATACAATATGAATGAATCTCATAGGAGCTGAACAAAAGAACCCAAACATAAAATAACACACTGAATTATTTCAATGTTATGATTTATAGAAAAGATAAAACCGATTTATGACAGTAAAGTAAGAAAATGGATACTTCTAGCTTGATGTTGAAGTAAGAATGAGAGACTGAAAGAAAAAAGACAGTGAAAATTTTCAGAATGTTATAAAAAATTTCTTGATTTAGGTCAGGATTACCTGGACATACCTAACTGTCCAAATTCATAAAGTCAAACATTTGGAGTATTTGTACGCTCAGAAGGAAGACACTGAATGTGGCACAAATAAGTATTTGAAAAATAATGGGGTAAATTTAAATGCTCAGGAAGTATTGTTAATCCAAACTAGAATAGATTAAAACAAAGACATATCTAGGGATAAAGGAGGTACTGATGTGAACAGATGTGGAATTTCTATCAGAAATCAAAAGGCAAAGAATTTTTAAAATTTAAAATTCTCACCTCATGCTCAAAAGTCTAAGCAAACAGAAAATGAAGAAATTTCTCCATTCTGACAAAAGCTATCTACAAAATACATAATGATTAATATTACGTACCTCTCTCCTCCAGCACAAGACTGGCTGATGTCACCCTGTGAACTTAATATCATAGTATGTGTGCTGGCCCCTGTAATTATGCAAGGGAAAGAAATACAATTCCAAGCAGTAACGTGATTACCTGTACAACCCAATCACCTCTCCGAGAGTCCTTAGTCCAGGGAAATTTATATTCAAGATTAACCAGCATATTTGGAGAGAAATGAGCCTCAATCCCATCTTCACATTATATACATAATTAACTCAAAATGAGTCATCACCAGGTGATTTTTTTAAAGAGGAAACTATTATGGAATACTCAAGTTGCCACAGTATAATCACAGGATCCTAAAATGTAGAAGCCAGAACGTAAATGTCTCTGTCTGAATGACGCATTGTATGGGGAAAAAATTGACCATCTACTGCTGACTTTGAAGATTAAGGGCGTACAAAGTGAAACACTGTACGCCTTCTCCTTTAAAAGATGTTACAGACAGCAAGCAGGCTCTCCCCGAGAGACTGCAAAAGAAAGTGACCCTGGAAATACTGTAGTTTTGGCAAGTGAGAACCATTTCTACTTCTGAGTTTGAAACTACATGAGAATAAATTTGTTTAAAAAGGATCATAAGATTAATGTAAAAGGTAATACTGTAAAGCTTTTACAAGAAAATGTAGCAGAAAACATTTTTAATCTTGAGATGAGTACAATTTGGCAGTGCATACCTGTAATGCCAGCAATCAGGAGGCTGAGGCAAAAGGATCACTGAGAGTTTGAGACCAGCCTGGGCTACAAAGTGAGCTCAAGGCTAGCCTGAACTGCAGAGCAAGACCCTATCTCAAAAAGACAAAAAAGAACTTCAGATAGACAAACATTTTAACACAGAAATAATCTAGAGAAAAACAGCATTGCATATACTATATGTTTTTTTCATATATACATACATATTTCTGGAATTGTTAGAAGATGAAGAAAGTAGATAAAAAATTGGGAAAACATGAAAACAATGAAAAAAGTTTTGCACCATTAAGTATTATAACTCACATAAAGATAGGAAGGCAAGACTTGCAAAAATCTCCCGACACCAAGTCAAGACAATGAACAGAAAACACTAACACATAGCCATGAGGTTGAAGATCAAAGTCTGCATGAACTGAGTCTGCAGTAAGTAGGACAGCAGCAGTCACAGTGCCTGTGCTGGCTGTCATGTTTTATATGTAGTTCTGTGCTCCCATCTGCTGCTGACAGTGAATCACTCTGGCAAATAAAATAAATTTTGATGAGTTTTTAAGTGCATGTTGTACTTTTTGAAAACCCTGCGCATAGTGTTCCATGAAGTAATATGCTTTGGGAGAAGCATATGTCTTTAAAGTGGCAATTTCAACAAGTAGTTTTCTACTTAATGTTATTAAACTCACTATGAGATCAAAATATTACATTACTCAAATATTATCCAATAAAGCCCTCCGGTGGTTGTTATCATTTGAATACTCACTACCTGATACAATTCTTTGTAAATATTTTAAAAGAAAATATTACAAAAGTAAAACGTAGATGTTATACACTGACATTAAATTGAAAAAGTGCTTTAAATTCTAAATTATCAAAGTAGTATTACTTTTAATGGCAAGGCCCAGCCATGGCAACCCTACAACATAGTTTCACCATTTAAATAGGAAATAAGCTTGTGTGTTCGTTTCTCATGTATCTGCATGTTTCCACATTAGTGATCCATTTATCCCAAATGGTGTTTTCATGGACGTTTGTGGAAGCAAGCAGTCAGGAAAATAACACATCTCATCAAAAAGAAAAAAAGAAAAACATGGCATACACTCCAGGATTTTGAAAGTAAAAGTGCTCTTCTGTGAACAGATTTTCATAAATTCCAGAGTAATGAAAACAACTTGCCTCTCATTGCTGTCTATGTGCATACGTGCTTACGTTTCAGAGTGATAGCAAAGGTCGTGTCTCTCCAGAAGGGAAAATGGGCAGACTGGCCAACAGCTTCCTATGTAAATGTCTGCTTCCTGATATCAGTGACTCTCTGGTATAACACAGTCCCCCGTGTGTATAAAGAAATGGGCGGACTTTATCACATCGCTTGTTACAATAATCAACACAACAGTGGGGCCCTTGGCTGCTGCTCTTGCTTAAAATAACTAGCGTTCTTTCATATCAGAGCCCGAATCCTCTTGTCTTCTGACATATACAGATCAGTGTCAAGCTAATTCATTAGATCGCAACCCAGTCTCAAACTTTTCAGTTTCTACCTTAACATTAAACATGGTGTAATGGATTTTTTAATCTGTAAAAAGAGAGAATTTCAAAACTGAGAAAGGATAGCTAGTGAAGTAGGAGTTCTGCCAGTTCAAAGTAGTGTCCTACAAACATCAAATTCGAGTTTCACTGTGTACAATGTTGTTTACAAATAAGTACAATGTAGGTGGAGATGTGACCCCAGAGTTAACACTATGGAGGTGATTAGTGACTTTGGCAAGAGCTCTCACAGTGGAGTAGTGAAAATGAAAGCCTAGCCGGGGATATAGCTCAGCAGCACAAATGCCTGCTTGACAAGTTTCAGGTCCTGAGTTTGATTCCTGCACCAAAAAAAAAAGAAAAAAAAACAAAACAACAACAACAAGAAAGCACCTGAAAGCCTATCCAGTGTGGGTTCAAGAGAACAGAGTAGATGAAAGGAGAGGACAGGAAAAAAATACCCTTACTTTAGAGTTGGGCGTTCTTGGGGCCATTAAATTTAGAAAAATTTCACCTATAAAGCCTTATTGGAAAGCAGTGACACTGAGAATATCTGGTCATGTTGACACCCTCCCACTCTCAGTTCACTACAGCACGCGCCTACCACACAGGTTAGACCTATCACGGTCTTAATTGTCTTGACAGATGAGAATTTGGAAGTCATTTGTGAATTAATAGCACTCTTCGGAATTATGATTGAGATGGACTTTACATTGGCTAGCTGTACTTTTGTGCTAATGAAGATATATTAGATTTAAAGTGGTGGCTAGGTGATTTCCATTTCGATGGACTCTGGGAATTTAGGGTTACTGCCCAGGGAAAACATTAATTCTCATATATTGTGATTGACTACTCTTTTGTTAGGAGGATGTAATTTGATTTTAGCCAGGTCTTACAGCAGAATTTAGGTTTTTTTCCTCCTCACATTTTAATGACAGGAGTATTTATTTTGGTCCTTGCATAATTATGGGCCAAAATGGCCAGGGCATACCAGACAGCTGCTCTTCAATCCCAGTGAATTTTGGCTAAAGCAGCATCTGCCTGGTCTGTCTTGCATTTGCCCCTGTATTAATACCCAGCTTAATCCAGCTCACAGAATCTCTCAAGCACATAACGAATAAGTTCCGATGACTTAGAATCTTCTGCTTCAGCTAATACAAGGCTTTTTTGCTGTTTTGTTTTTCCCTTTTGGCTAATTTTAAATTCACATTTTCTCAGAAAACCTCGAATAATTAAAATTATCATATCTTTAAAAGACAATTGTTTCTTTTCTCCAAAATGCTTTAGCTTTCTCTTTTATATAAAAAAAAAACTAACTGCTTTAGAAATAATTTCATGGATATGTATATTAGTTATGTGTTAAGTTATTTCATTAAAAATAATTTCATTTCACAGTAAACTGGATAGACTTTATTGGTCATTGTAAAAATCACTGTGAATTTTGTGAATGCTATCATATTATATTTTAAGTATACACCTTTTTATTATACACTTTGAAATAATTCAAAACTTAAAAATTATAAAGTGTGATTTACCTCAGAGAAAATTATATCTAAAGAAATACGTAGAAACTAAACAAAGATGAATAGAAAAGAGCACTGAATTTAATCTTCTATGACACAGATTCCTTATAAAGACTGTATATTTAGATATATGCAAAAGTAAATAATACTAATATTTTAGAACAATTTGGGGCATATTCACTTCGGCTTTGATTTTTTTTTATTTATAATTTTCTTTCCTGCTCTAAGAATTCAGTCAACCACATAGAAATCCTCTGTGACAGTTTTTGCTATAGGTCAAAAGCCAGAGTTACCAGTAGATAATCTGGCAATCTGGCTTTTGCATTTCAGTTTTTTCTGTGTCTTTATGAGATTATGTTAGACTAGAGAGGTACATGACTGAGCCACTCAGAAAGAAGGAAATCCATCTTCTATCTAGAGGTTGAATGTGTAAGATTTCTTGGATAGCAAGGACTGATAGGTGCCTGCCTTTCCAGCTCCCTAATTTATGGTGGGTCCTCCTGGACGTATGTGAAGAAAATGTGAAGCACAGTACAAATGGAAGGCTAAGTACTAGCCTCCAGCTCAGGGAAGATCATCAGATGTTAGAGTGAAAAACAGCACTTGAAATTTTGGTTGGAGAAATTAGATAAGAGAAAATCATGGAAGGGATACAAATAGGAGAAAAAATCTCAAATTATTCATATTTGCAAACAATAGAATACCATACTTAGAATACCCTAAAGACATTACCAAAAAATTTTAGACTTGATAAATAAATTCAACAAAATAGCAAGATCTAAAATCACCATTAAATTAAGGAATGAACTCAGAAAGAAATCAGGAAAACAATTGTATTCAAAATAGTTTCCAAAAATTAAAATGCCTACATATCAATTAACCAAGGAGGTTAAAAAAATGTCTACAGTGAAAATTTCAGAGCACTAAAGAAAAAAATTGAAGAGACTGTAGAAGAGGGAAGATTTCTCATGGTTATTAACCAGCAGAATTAATATTGTTAAAATGGCCACAGTACCAAAAGCAACATATACAGTCAGTACCACCTCTATCAAAATACCAATGACATTCTTCACAGAACTAGAAAAAGCAATCCTTAAATTGATATCGAAAAATAAAATACCTGGAATAAAAAAGCAAGCCTAAGCAAAAAGTGCAAGGATGGAGACATCACATTAATTTTTCAAATTATAGTACAAAGTCATATTAATAAAAACATTTTGGTACTGCCACGAAAATATACATGTGGATTACTAACACAAAGTACAGGACCTGGAAACAACCCCATACAACCACAGTCACCTGAAATTGAAGAGAGAAATGCTGGAGAAAAAACAGCGTCCTTAACAAAGAGAAAACTGAGAATCTATATGCAGAAGAGTGAAACTAGATCCTTGTCTCTCATCCTGTACAAAAATCAATTCAAAATAGTCCAGAGACCTAGTACAGGACTTGAAACTTTGAAAATGCTAAAAGAATACATAATGAAAACACTGAGAGCTGTAGGCACAGGGAAAGAGTATAAATAAGACTTAAATAGCTCAGAAAATCAACAAATAGGCCTATATCAAAGTTCAGTGTCTCTGCACAACAAGAGAACAATGAAGAGAGTAAAGAGACAGCCTACTAAAAAGGAGAAAGTCTTTTCCACCAACTCTTCCAATGGAGAATTGACATCTAGTATATAAAGAACTCAAGAAACTTCATATCAAAACTCAAATAGCCCAATCAATAAATGGGCTTCAATGTGAATTGAAGGGGCATTTCTCAAAAGAGAAAGAATAAAGGACCAATAAGTACATAAAAATGTTCAAATTCTTTGGCCATTGCAGAAATGCAAATCAAAACTACACTGAGACTCCATCACACCCCAATCAGTACGGCTGCCATCAAGAATACAAAAACAAAAAGAACAACAAAATAAAACAGTAAATGCTGGTGAGGAGATGGTGAAAAGGAATCCTTGAATATTGTTCATGATAATGTAAATTAGGATGGCCATAATGGTACACAAAACTTCCTCAAAAACTACAAAAAAAAATACCCTTTGATCTAATCATCTAATTATTCTATTCCTTGGTATATATGAAAGTAGTTGAAGTCAGCATACTATCTGAATTCTGCTTATCCATATTTTCTGCAGCACAGTTCACAAAACCCAAGATATTCCACAGGTTAGGATAAAGAAAATGTATTACTTAGCCATAATTAAGAATGAAATTCTGTCATGTGTAGGAACATGGATGGAACATGAGATTCTCATGTTACTCAAGCTATATCAGACAAAGAGAGTTACATATTACATGGTTTCCCTGATATGATAAATCTAAAATATAAATAAATGTGTGGAATAAAGGAAAGATGGTAGGAAACAAGAAGTTTCCTGTTTTAGAGATAGAGAAGGGATCAGGGCACAAAGTCCGCTATTTTAGAGATAGGAAAGTAAAGGAATCAAAAATGATGAAAACATGCTCTATACATGTATCATTTCCCCAAGACTGAACACCATTAGTGTGAATTGCAAATATGCACTAATAAAAATATTTCATTCTAATGCCATGTAAGCTTCACAATAATCATAGATAAATCATTCTCTTTTAAAGTATTCATAGAATTATACTCAAAAATTTTGGAGTTAGAAATAAAGCTTAGCAATACAGGACATGCCAAGCATGTCCAACCCTGGATTCAATATCCAGCATCTCCCAAACAAACAAAGAAGTGAAATACCTGTCCAAGAAGTGAAAAAATAAGATTCAATGCTATTCATTTTCAATGTCTTCCCATTACATGCTATGATTCCACTTATTTTGGGCAGTACCAACTATGTGTCATTTCCTAGTGTGAGTTTTCAGATGGAGTAATAAGACTGTCTTTTCTTTGACTATTTTCTCCTCTGTTGTCCACAGGAGGAGGCATTCTGTTTGGTTTTTGAGCTATCAGCCTCTCCATAGACCACATGCAAAGTTTTGCTATACCAAACTTTATGATAAAAGATTCAACTGTTAAGAAAACCTGCAGTCTTTCTACTATGCCTCAACTAAATGGCAGTCTTAATTTTTTGCGCATAATTAGGTAGTCTACATTCCTTCTGTCAGGGTTGTTGACTATTTGTGTGCTTTTTTCAGCAATATAGCTAATATTTTATCTCTGTCTTGCAAACACATGTCTATCTGTGGGGAGCAGCTGAGCTGAAGTTCAACCACACATTCAAGGCTAGAGCAAAGCCAGCCCTGAGAAGATGGGACACAGAGGTGAGCCTTGTGAACAAGCTGGGAGTAGAGCAAAGCCAATCCCAGGGACCCAGGCATGTACACAAGATGACCTCTGGCCCAGTGGCATATGAACAGATGTCCTCCTTGCTAACTGCAGCACAGAAAGCTCTGAAAATGCTTCCCTTTCCATGTTCTCAGCAAAAGACTGAGACATTGCATTTTCGACCCCGCCACACACTTCTGCCTTTTATAGTGTATAAATAAAGATGCAGATCACACTGAGCTGTCACTGTCTCTCCATCAGAGAGGTTGCGTCCCACCCAGTCCCAGCTTTCCTTTTATTATGTGTCCTGCATTTTCTTAAGCTCCAGTTGCCCCCTCTCAGGACCCCACTGGCTGCATGGGTCTCACCATTCTTCTCTCAATTGGTTCCGAATTCATGGTGCCGTCAAAACCTACCAGCTGTGCCTCAGTACCAACTTTCAAATTCCTGTGTGGAAACTTATTCACTAGCTCTTCATGAGAACTTGTTCAGCTACCAAAGATAAAAATCTGAGCCTAAATCTAGCCTTGGCTATGAAAATGTGGTTAATCAATCATCTCATAAGACAGACTGGGTTGCAAGCAGGCATCAAGAACACTGAAATCATGAACTTTAATCATGAACTTTCTAATTCCTCTTGGTTTAATTATTCTTACTGTATGCTGATTTTCTCCACGTGGTGGAAAATCTAACCACAATACTCACGCAGGCATCCACATTCCCGCCGTATAGGTCGTGCAGAGTAGTTAAATGTTTAAAAAAAATCCCAGGAAAGAATTCTGATTGTTAATATGTTTTCCTTCTTTTATTTTTTAAAATGAAAAAAGAATTCTGCTTGAATTTCAGTCAAATATCTGTTAGAAGTAATTAATTGTAACTCTCCAAAATAGAGTTTTGTCAAAACACAGCCATGAGTTAGGTGGCAGCCATGAATATGAGGAGAAATAGATATTTCAAAAATAAATAAAAAAAAAATCCATCATACAGTTTCCTTTCTCTTACATGCTACCCCCACGAAGAGCTCTCTGTGTTTCTGTCTCTATCTCTCTCTCACACACACACACACAATCATTGTTTCTAAAATGATAACAGTGTTCTGGTAATGAAGAGAGGAGGGTTTGCAAATAACTTGTGCTTATACTTTTCAGTGTGCCAAAGGGTTTGAAGGCAGCAATTCTTTTAGTCCTTACAACCTGCTTGTAAGGTGTTTTCTGCAAAGATGGACAAAGTATGTGACTTGACCATTTTTATCAGAGTTCATGAAGTGAGGTAGTGTTAGAAATCAATTTAAAATTTGACCTGAGTTGACTTGCTAACCCACTACTTTTACTGCCTCTCCTGATTCTAGACTTATTCTGTTAATTTGATAAACATTATAAAATTAAAAATATCAGACATTTTCTTTTTTTCTACCCACTTTAAACTTAATGTGCATATAATCCTTCACTGCATGAACCACTGAAATTAAAACTAAATGTCATCTGTAGCTGCACATATGATCTAGTTTAACTTTAAAAGATAATATTTGGCAAGGAGGGCCCTGTTTTTCTCATTGCATTTTTAATGAAAAATCAGTTCAGGTAGAGGGATTTTAAAATTTTATTTCTCAAGATTTAATTTCTTACCAAATAGGTATAGTTGTTTCCTAGATAAGCCACTGGTCTAGGATATAAAAGTTTTCTGTCTAAAGCTGGAACCCATGTAAGCCAAACGTGTTCAGTGGAAATATCACAGTGTATCACTTGTATGCCTGATATTCCATGAGGTTCAGGTTGGCAGACTGGAGTTTGGGCTTGCAATCCATGGCAAGAGGGCAAGGCTTTTTCTCTGCAGAACAACCAAAACAGCAAACGTAACTGTCACTACTCCTATGTGGTGACCACGAGGAAAATTAGCCTTGGGATGAATCCAATATGCAAAATAATTAATAAGATCAAAAACAGATAATTGCTTAGTGGCATCATTGAATCATTTTGAATAGTCACTCAACCTTTCATATTTTAAACATGAAAGATAACAAGAGTTTTACTGTGTAAGTCAGTTTCTTTTCAGATTATCATTTAAGCACATGTGCGGTAGACTTGCCTGATCATATCAGTTACAGTTTACTAGGGAAACAGATATAACACAGGAGACACAAATGTATAAGTAATTACAAGATTAGCTTATGACGGTCAGCCACAGAGTTGGATGAGGAAGCACGCAGAGGGTGTCTGCACACTGGAGACCAAAGAATTAGTCCAAGGTCTGGAGCTCACTGCAGTGTCCTATGCAAGTCCAAAGCAGGAGGTTAATGGGTCTGCAACGGAAGGCTGAGGAGTCTACACCAGAGCTCTGAAGGATCCAACCAATAGCCAAAGAGTCTGGGCAAGAAGCCAGGAGATAACATCCAAGCTGAGGGTGAAGACTAGAGCTCCTCCAAAGAATGCAACACCCTCTGTCCTTCCTCATTTCCCTTTATATCATCTAGGTGATGATCCACCCTACAGTGGCTCCTCTACTCCCTAGGGTGTAGAATTACTGAGCCAAGTTTAGTTAAGCTTTTAAACTTCTCAAGTTGACAAAATCAATCAAACACTACACTGCTCTTTCAGCCAATAGGTCCTTTGCCCATCTACATATTATTTTTCTCTGCTGAAACTAATTCCCTTTCCTGTCTAACACTAATTGGCTCTGTCTGGTCAGCCAGACAGTTTCTGAAAATGTTCCCTCCAGAACTGAAAACAATATTTTTTAATTTACTTAAAAAATTCACAAATTCAAATATTTTTGATGGCAAGTCAGGTAATAAAACATGAGATGCTTGCAAAGTGAGAGTTTAGGTCATATTTCCCTACATCAAGTTTGGTGCAGTGAGCCACAGGCAGTACTTTTTAAATACAAAACAAAACTGTATAAGTACATTAAAATAAGAAGAAAATATCAGAACATATTATGAATATAGTAAGGGAAAATATGTTCTTATTTAGGGGGTAATATACAAATGTGTTTTTCACTGTGAGTAGCTTTCACAAATTGAACAATATTAAAGTCAGTAGTATATGCTTACAAGGTGACAAGGAATTAACAATGGTTATTGTATTACATGTTGATAACTTCAAAGTGGTTACTCAAGAAAACAAATTCAGACATGCAAGATTGATCAAATAATCATTAACTGTTCTTTTCAATAAAGTAATATGTCAGTAGTACAGCTATGTTAGCTATCCTGTATATACATATATACATAATTTTTCCCTTCTTTCTTTTCTCTTTTCCCTCATCCCAGTTGCTCTTTACTTTTGAGCAGATTCCTTTTGTTTCACAATGTTTATCATACCTCCTAATTTTAATTCAGTCTTTCAGGTTCTTACACTAGTGAGACAATATGCTGCTTACACATGCAGGTCTGATTTATTTCACTTATGAGTATTGTAGTTCAGTGTTGCTTGTACTGTTCTTGCGCTACTTTGTAAATGATTGTCTGTTTGTTAATATGTTTTGGTTCTTTTACTTTTAAAATAAAAAATATAGGGCTGGGGATTTAGCTCAGTGGCACAGCACCTGCCTGGCAAGCTCAAGGTTGTGAGTTCAATTCCCGGTACCAGAAAAAAAACAAAAAAATAAAAAAAAGAATTAAATTAAATTCAAAAAAAATGCTTAATTTGGAATAATCAATATAAAAACAAAAGAAATAAAATGCTACTCTAACCAAACAAACTAAATATGCAGGTGAAACTTGGCCTACTTCAAATCATCTCGTAATTCCCAAATCAAACTCTTCATGTAAAATCTCACTTATTTTCTAAATAAAAGACGGTAAAAATGCATAAGTTAGACTTACTTTCTTCACTCTCATTCAACACAGTCAACTTGTCCATAAGTAATCCTAAAAAAAAATGTAGCTTGCTTTAATTTGAAATACTTTTTATGACCATTAAAAATTCTAAATTCTCAATCAATGCCGATAGAAGCACCCTAAACTGACTTTACAAGTTTTATCGCCCCTATTACTTTCTCTTTTCAACTCCAAGTTCTCAAAGCTCCCTCCTGGAAATACCATTGAGAGAATATAGTCCCCTATTTTATTTGTAACCTGAGAATCTGAGATAGTGACACCAAGAATTTTGCTTGAGGCCATCAGCCTCTGAAGCTTTGGGAGAGCTCCTCTTCAGCATCTTTTAACTTTGCAACCAATGAATAAAAATTCTCCGACTCCTCATCAGTCTCCTCACCCTTCATCATTCAGTTCATGTGCTTCTTCTGAACCACATCCACTGAATAAGGGGTCTCTCATCACTACCATCAAGTCCTTCATCTCCCCAGTTCTTGATTTTCAGTTTTTGTTATACCTCCTTCTCCCCACACCCCAGCAATCCCAAAGTGTCCAGGTCCAGTAGGTTTGTGGTGATCACTGAATCATGATCTCTTTTCCTTTTCTTAGTGAATTCCTTCAGCCAGTAGTTGTTTGATAGTCAGTCTCACCTTGCAGAGCCCAACATGATGTCCTGGTTCATCAACGTCAAGTTCTAATTTTTTTTTACTTCTCGCTTGAAAAAATGGTGTATGCGAGGGGCCAGGAAGTTCTTAAATCACTTATGTGAAAGACATCCCTTTCCTGCTAAAACTTTCAGAAAATGCTATTATCTTCAGCTTTAGCTTAAATAGCATCTTCTCCAATCCCACAGACACAGCCCATCTCAGTTCATTTGCTGATATTTCTCTTCTCAGTGGGATCCCTTTCATCTTCCTCACATCACTCTTCCACCAGTGTGTTTGGCCTCCTTTGCTGCTGCTTGCACTCTTCACTGTGTCACTGTTCACTGGGATCCTGTCTCGGTCTTCCTCAGGTCCCTGCAAGATAAAGAGTTAATGTTACTTCTTAAAGAACATGCTTCTCATGGACCTGACAGTAGGTGTGTGGTGATTTGGGATGTGGGCTTTGTTGAGCCAAGTCTCATTCATGGGTTAATCACAGACCACAGAGTTAGAAAGCAGGCTTCCGGTGAAACTGTTGAATTTCAGGGTGGACACAGGTTACAACCAGATAGTGATCCTGAAATGCAGTGACTCATGTCTTTGAGCTTTGGGTGCCAAAGATGTGTCTGCTGTTTAGGGTTTTTGGACTGTAAAAAGTTGTAGACCTGCCATCAGGAAATGAGCCGCTCCTCTTCTGGGTGCTTACATCTCCCTAATGTCCTTCTAGATATCAATTTCCAGTAAATCAGTTGAACTCCTTTTAATTTATCTAATTAGGCTTTGAGAGGCCAGTGCTTCTTGGACCTTCTCCTGAACTATATCTGGTCTGGGAGGGATCCTCAGATGATGTTCCTGGAAACAGTGCAAACAAAATTCTTCAAAGGAGGAGTGACAGTGTATGTGCGGCCAGTGTGGTGCAGTGGTTTATGGAATTGCAGTGGTTTCTAGTGAGGGCCCCATGCACTGTCACTTCCAAAGCTAGGAATCTCGGTCTGTGCTCTCCAGTAATTACATAAGTGAGGGTTTACAAGGTAGGATCTGTTCCCTTTAGATGAGGTTCTCTATGAGTGTATCACTTAGACTCTATCAACAAACCACCTTTAGAATGTTTGATGATGGTTTCCGATTATGTTAACCACAGAATTGAACCATTTTATTCTTTTTCCATTATTCGTTCTGTGAACTGTTGCCCGACTCATTTAGTAATTTATCATAAAGCCAAAGTTTGAAATATTGTCCTTTATTGCCGTATCCCAGATAGTATAAAAAGAAAACATTCAAAAAACATAATTTCATCTAGATTATATCAAACCTCTAGTATGTCTTTGGAGAAGTTTCCTGTTTCTTTTTGCTAGTGGAAAAAAATGGGCCAAATCATTTTTTCTTAAAATAAAATGTCTTCTAAAACACAGGAATTTGTTTATGTGATAAAAGGTTAGAATTATTCAACATTATAATTTAAGTATCTATTTCATTTTAAATACCTTTGGAGCTTACTTAACTTATTTGATCCAACAGGCTTGACTGCACTGTATAATCAGTGTATTCTGTCTACAGAAGCTAAGTGTCCTAATATTTTATCAGTATCTTTGCAAATGGATTTAGTTGAAATTCTTCCTATGTTGACTGACAATATAAAATAATAAGATGATTTTCTCTCTGACCATGGTGTGTGGCTTTGGGGGCTATGTGGGCTGCCACAAGGGTTGCTTTTTTGCCAGATTCCATAGATTTTATTATTTCAATCTATAGATTTATGAATGTTCATGCATTAGCATAAATATGAAATAGATGTAAGTACATCTCTGTGTACCATAAAAAGATAATCATAAAAATACAGTTTAAAATAATTGGAAAATAAGAACTATCTGTACTTTAGCAATATAGATATTTTGAAAAGAAAATAAGACAACAGAACAGTGCATGTGTACTCACGTGGTAACTGGCTTACTGCAGGCATTTGGGTCCAGCAAGGATTATTACAGATTAAAGCTACTAAAGCTGGCATAACAGAATGCAGTTTTTGAGGTGAGCTTTTCTGTGCCCAAGACTCATAGGATAAAGAAGGGTATTTTTGATGAAAAGCACAAGCAGAGTGAAAAAAGCAGAGTTTAGAACAGCACTCTGTACCGGAACTATAATATCAGGTACAAATGCAAGACCTATTTACATTTTCTATGGCCACATTAAGAAAAGTGGAAGGAAATAAGTGAAATTAAAATTAATAGTATATTTTCTATAACCCAGCATATTAAAAATAGTACCATTTGAATATGTAATTAATATAAAACTAGCAATGAGATATTGTAAACTTTTATAATGTGTTTCTAAAAACCTATATATGTTTATACATATAGTTCTTCTCAAATTGGACTAACCCTATCCCCAGTGTTCCTTGTCCATGTAAGGCTGCGGCTGGTCCTTCAGAATCGGCTACTCTCCATGGGTTCTTCTGGCTGGGCATTTTGTTTTCTTTATTTTTGCATGTGCAGGATTGAATCCCTGGTCTCTTACATGCTAGGCAAGAACTCTACCGCTAAGCTAGATCCACAGCCCTGGCTGTGCTTATGCACCAGTGAAAACTTTCATGCTGGATGATACAATGTGTTTAGTAGGGAATGAGAAAAAAATCCTGATAGTGAAGAACAATTTATAAGTGGTACAAAGACCTAATCCATCGTATGTTTTGGCCCCCATTTATGGTGCATTAGTCACTTTATATTATCTCTTCCTTCTTACAACTAAAGGCTGACGCATTCTCTCTTATTTCGCTGAGAGCACACCTGGGTGACCTGCTTGGAGCCTCCTTCTCTACTCTTCAGTGCTGTGATCTACTGTTCTCTTTTTTGACATCCACTTTGTTTCATTACACAAGTTCTCTTATCCAAGGATATCCCGGTCTCCAATACATGCAGATGTCACTGTAATCTCTAGGTCTCATACCTCTTACAAAAATTCCCCTAAGTCCACCATCCTTTTCCTATGCATTTTTGGTCCACATTTCATGTTGTGTCACCATGGTCACTCCAATTAGAAACCTACCAGTGAGCCTCAACTATTCCCGCTTCTGTGCTAATCTGCAAATCCTATTGTTTTCATCAACCAAATGTATATCTATATCGCTACTTCCTTTTCACTGTTTCCATTGAAGCTCTTTCAATTTACTTGCCTGCTTTCTTTTTCTTGTGATGGGGCAAAATATTTGTAAAATCTCTGTTCTGCTACTCATGTGCTCTCCAAACCATTCCTCCAAGCTCTAACAAAGCAGTGTCAACTGAAAGATTGATCATGTTTCTTTTCTTTCTTAGAACAGCTCAGTAGCTAACATTCAAGTAAAAGGTCCAAGTTTGCTAAACCTCTTTACTGCATTCTTCTTTAATTTTATTCCTCAACCGTTTTCTGAGTTGAACACCCTGACAATACAAAACTTCATGTAGTTTAGCCCAATCATCAGGCAGTGTGTGCATGCTGAACAGTGTGACTCACGCTTGCACAATTCCCGCTCCCCTTCACTTTCTTCGGCTCTAGACTTTTACCCATGCAAGTGCCCAGGTATGCATCACCACATTTCTTCAAAGTGCCACACATTCACCACCATTGAAGGCTGCTTCCAACATGCCTGGATTCTCCTTTAGTGTAAACACATCTCTGTCCCAGTGTCTGATCTCTTTATTGAGTTATCTACATCTCTGTTACCCAGTTATACATACTGAGAGGTAATCAATCAGCTATGTCATATTTATCTTCATATCTGCTAAACTAGCGCCATTGTTCATAAACATTTGTTGCATTCAACTATAATCAATTAGAAACACAACTATCTGGTGTGTATGTGTACAAGCACACACACACATGCATGTACTCACACACACATTAAAAACATTTAGACATACTCAAGCAGAGTCAGATTTCCAATTTGGATACTTGTGAACAGTGCACATATATCCCACAAAACCTGATTATGTTTATAATGTCTTATTTGAAAAAAATATGTAACACCTTCAACGTTAACATTTCTTGTCAATACCTGAACACAGAAAAAATTAAAACAAGTACTGTTGAATATTATCACATAATACATGGTACCAATTCAGCTCTCTCTCCCTCAGTTTTCTCATCTGCAAAATGAGATCAGACCTTCTGGAGCTAAGATTCTATAATTCAGTGCTCTGACTTTATGAGAGAGCAGGTATAGAGTGAGACAAAATAAAGCATAATCCATTTACATCTCAGTACATGTCATTAATACACATAATTTTTATTAAAATAGTTTCATGAGTTTAAATTTTTCAAAATTCTTGAGTATTTATATTACATTATAGAAATACATAGTAATATAGAAATGTGAATAGATTTTATTCTTTAAATGTCTAATAATCTCTATAAAACAATGTCTATAAATATTAATGATCTTAGCTTGATTATTCTTCTTCTAAGAAAAAGTTCTTTAAGATAATGTTGACTCTGTAACAAATTTAATTATTTATGTGATCATGCCCAAATAATCAAGGAGATAAAGTCAAAATGTCAGCAGATTTTCATTTTGTCAGACATGTCATTAAAAACTTAAAGTCTGCATATTTTTCTAGTGAATTTCTGATATGGATTAATTATGGCCTTACATATTGTTGTGTACATTGTTGTTGGTATGCAAAAACTGATTGTTTATTGACATTACAAGCAAGCACACCAGTACAACTATGCTCCCTAGAGCAGAATGGCATAGCATCAGAAACAACATCAATGACCAAGAATATATCGAAGGCCAAGATGATGATGTTAGCAGGTGTGCTGTCTGCCATTTGTGTGACTCTGTCTATGAACATTAGTTTGATTTATTTGTCTTCTATATAAAGACATGTTTTTTGAAAAAGTACAGCATAGCATGAATAAAATAAAAATAGAATGTCACTATTTTTTCAATACATATCCAAAATACCTTTCTAGATGCAAGTGCTGCCAACAACCCAGTACATGAAAGATCTATGTATAGTCGATGTGCCATAGGATGTCGAGTAGAACGTTTCCTGTTCTGAAAAGGTTAGATATCTGAACTAAGGGCAAAAAGATATGCTAGCAAGTAGAGAAAATTCCTCTGCTTCTGTGAACTTCAGCATCTTTTTGCACAGAATGAGAAAAACAATAAATTTTCTTCATAACTAGTATATTTTTAACTGATGTAACACAAGCAAAATACTCTATAATTATAAATTGTTTAATGATCAAAATATTATCTTAAAACCCATAGAATAAAGAAAAACTTTAAACAGTGTAATGTCAAAAATAAGGACTTCTTAGTCCTATGAAAACATCCTAACAAGTACAGAAATTAATTTGATTGTAAAGTATTTGATATTCTAAGTCAAAGTGATGTTGCTCACTTAGTGTTCATGAAACAAAAATGTGAATTCTACTTATTACAAAATTGCTATTAAAATGGATCATGATATTTTCCTTTGTTCTGAAATAATCTGTTAGGTGAACTTCAGAATCTGATATTCTACCTGTGACTATTCAAGCATAAACAGTATGGAAAAATAAAGAAAATATATGTCTAAAATGAAAATAGTTATAATTGGTTTGTAAAACTATCATTTTTCAATGCTGCACATTTTGCTATAACTTTTCAGTTTTTAAAAACATGGAGCAAAAAGAAAGGGTACAGAGAAAATCAGAGGTGCAGCAGTTACTTCCTTGCCATAAAATAAATTAGGAAATTAAAATCTCTACATATATATCTATAGAAGAACTTTATCTTAAAGGAAATGTATGTGTTTTAGCACCTCTGGACTGCTATCACAAAATGCCATAAACTGAACACTCTGTAACTCACAAAAGTTTCTTTTTGGAGGCTGAGAAGTCCTAAAAGTCAAGACCCAGCACCTTCCATGTCTGGGGAAGATTTGATCTTGGACTTATAGGTGATTATTTTTGCCTGCATCTTCACACACTAAGAGGTGCCGGCAAGGTCCCTGGAGTCTCTTTTGTAAGGGCACAGACTCCCATGGTAGAGCCCTGATGATCTAATAATCTCCCAATGGCTCCATCTGCTAACACCATGGTTTTCTATGAATACAAACATTCATCTGTAGTGGTTCTATAGCAGCTCATCTTTAGCAACAGTTGATAATGATGGGGACAGAGATCATTTCCCACTGCTTTTGAATTCACTAATAATGTTTGCTTGTTTGCGCTAGCTTTTAATATTATTTCTTTAGAGCCAGAAGCTTACAGTGGCTTGAAGTTCAGTGAAATCTTGCTCAGACCGTCCTAATTTTGGGCACTTAAATGCTTTCTGGTTTTGTGAGAATCTTTGTGGTTAGAGAAAGTGTTTGGAGAGAACTGTATCTGCAAGTGTGGCTGCTTTGCCATGACTCCGCTGCTTTGAGCCAGGGACTCAGGCCTTGACTACCAGAAAGACCAGTCTGCTGGATAAGTCAGAAGACAGACACCAGCATTGTCACCCCGGGTAACAGTAGATGAGATGAAGGTGACTCACATGTACCATGGAAACTTGAGAAAGAGCCTAGGGTGGGAGGCAGGGAAGGGTCTTCATGAGAGCTGGAGAATAGTGACATCTCTATCTAGCAAAGAATACTGTCTTCAAAGCATGGAAGCTAGATAGGCTTCCTTCTGTAAGCATCTGAGATGGTACCAGCTACAATGAACTGGAGCCAGGACAAGATAGCATGATAAAAGTTGAGAACAAACAGTTGAACAAAGCCTGCAGCAGAGCATCCAAGAGTTTCTGGTTCTCCTGTGGGAAGTAAGGAGGTTTGTGATGGCTGAAACAAGGGCTTACCCGGCAGCCACAGAGACCAGGGCAAAGAGGAGGAAGTGACATCCACAAATAAAACTAAGATCGTAGGGTTTGAACAGCACCAAGTCCTGCTACTAATGTGGTTATGTAGCTGCTGATGGTCCTGGGACAACTAAGGACTGGCCTGGTCATATGGAGATTGTGTGGGGTCAGAACAGATGCAAAGTAACAACGAGAGTATTATTTTGATCCACTGCTGTCACTTCTTTTCCTTCTCCTATCTTCATAACTCCACAGGGGCACCCTTACGTATCTGCTGTCCCCTGCCTACCCCGACCTTCCCTGGCCTCACAATGCCACTCTCATCAGTACCTCCACAGCACAGGACAGAAAATATGCCACCTGTAGTGGTCAAAGGTGGGTTTCTGGTCTTACTTAGATTGAGCAGGAGAAAGCTACAGCAGCCCAGGATCCATCTCCAAGGACAGCCCTGTGTAGCCCACTTCTCCAGCCACAGGCAGGGTCAGCAGGTCCTGAGGAGGGCAAAAGAGGTACAGTGGCCCACAGGGCTCACACAGGGGTCAGCAGGCCCACAGGCTGCCATGCTACTGCTGACGTGTGACTGCCCCACCTCCACTGAGCACTGTCCACCGGCGCTGTTTGCAATTATTTTCAATCAAACTGAACATTTGAAATGGAGGGCTAGTATTTATCAGTATGTGTGATGTCACAGTTTATAGTTTAATATATAAAAATACACCTGCTTAATTCCTAAAACTGCCATTTTAAGTAGAGCCAAATATTCTCAAGATGCATAAAAAACTAAAAATATTATTGTTCAAATACAGCCACCATTGACAAATATGATGCATAAAATAGCTTCCCAAAGTTCTTAAAAACATGCCTTTACTCAGATAATCTTACTTTATAAAATTGACCTTGAAGTCTGATCTTTTTAATTCGCCTAATTTTAAATATGGTAATGTTAGTCACTAGGCCGAGAAAAAATCATTGTGACTAATAATTCCAAAATCAGCCTGTGACCCACCACACCTCAGTGGATTTAGCAGCTTGATTTTTTTCTCATCTGGTAAACCCCACCATTCTGGTTCATTGAATTCTTCCAATTTTAATTTTAAAAAG
The DNA here is from genome assembly GCF_000276665.1 of Chinchilla lanigera. Lineage (NCBI taxonomy): Eukaryota > Metazoa > Chordata > Mammalia > Rodentia > Chinchillidae > Chinchilla > Chinchilla lanigera. Next base: position 25,975,379 of record NW_004955406.1, on the reverse strand, counting down.
AGCAGGAGAATCTAAAATCATGCAGCCAGTGAAAATCCCTTTATAGTCTGCAACACAATGAACGCCAGCTTGAGACACTGAAGAAAATTTTTGTTTAAGCGTGAATATGATCCAAGAAAATTTGTTTTTGTGAGCCACCATTTTGAAGGTAAAACTTTAGAGATCTTTTGTTTTGTTGCGCTCCATCAAAATCAAGTATCTGAAAATTCTGTGCATCCTACATGCAGTGCTATCCTTTTTTGCCTTTTGTTTTCTTTTTACAGACAGAATCTTGCTGTGCAGTTCATGCTGGCCTTGAAATCGCTGTGTAGCCCACACTGGACTTGAACTTTTGGCGATCCTCCCTCAGACTCCCAGTGCTGGGATTTCAGGCATGTGTGACCATGCCTGGATCCAACATACCCGCTCTTTTATCTAGTACTTTCTCCCTTCCATGGCTCAAGATTGTTAAAGTTGCTCTGGTGTGGTGTCAGACTGACAAACTTACACTGCAGTTTTCACTGAATACATGGATATTTTAATAATGCAGCAAATATGACAATTTTGCTGTGTGTTTTTTAAAGGCCAATGAACCTTCTAGAAATCTTCTACCATACAAAAGTGGTATTTTTGTAATATAACTCTAACCTAAATTAGGATCTGGAGATTAATAAAAATGAAACATAATACCTAGCCTGCTATTCTACATATAAGATGCAATCAATAAATATTTCATTCATGAATAGATGAAATGTTAAGTAAGTGAGTGAAGAAAATATTTGGGGATGTGGAAAATAAATTAAAGGAATTTTTTATAGTGGAAATAGTTCTGGAAAATAAATTGAAAAAAAATTGTTTCATAATTTCTATACTTTCCACTGATACAGGGTCTGAAACTCTGCTTCTTCACTTGAGAGTGAAAAATAAATTCTATGGGTATATGTATTCGATTAAATTAAATATTTCCTGAACAAATACAATCATAGATTATCACAACAAAGAATTTGGATTCATAGAGCGAATCTTCTAGAAAACCAAGTGGTCCCTGGAAGCGTGAAAAACTACAGGTGGGAAAAATACAAAGTCAAACTCTGGCTTGGTCACTTTCTCATTGCTGGGACAAAACCCGGACACCCACAGCTTAAATGAGGAGAGGTGTATTTTGGCTCCCAGTCTGTAGAGGTTTCCATCCTTAGGCTGCTGGCTAAGGCAGGGTGGCGTGGCACAGGCACATGGCCAAGAAATAGTTGCTCACCTCACAGCAGACAGGAAGCAGAAAAGGTCCAGCGAGGAGTCAGGGAAGGAGATGTAACCTTCTGGTTCATGGCCACAATTGACCTGTCTTTCCCAAGCAAGTCCCTCCTTCAAACAGGAGGTCAGATATGGTACTCCTACAATCCAGTCACCTTCTCCAAATTGCGTCTATGATAGCGTGAAGCTTTAGGGGAATTTCCAGATGTAAACCATACCGAACTATAAATACAAGAACAAGTGCATATATATATTATCTGCTCATCCAGGGTTCCCTCAGCCACTTATTCCGAGAAGGACACCTTAGCACAATTCCCTTCCGTGTCCTGATATCACACATCCCTTCCCCTTCTCTGCTGCTTTATAATCCCCAGTGAAGACCCACTGAGGTGTTAACCCCACTGTTCCTCAAGATCCTCTACTTTATGTCTGCTGAAGCTTCTGATCATTCATCCCCAGTGCTTGACAGCACCTTTTGTCCTGCTCAGATGCAAGGTAACATAGGCCTTCTTCAGGAACTACTGTCCATGTCCGCGATGCCAACCTTGGGATGTAGCGGTGTCTGGTGATGTGCCTGTAGTCTCTTGAATATTTAAAAGATACGTATGGTTACTGAAATCAGTAAGTGTACCCAGTGTCATTTAAAAACTAGCTAAATAAACCTTTCAAAACCTTGGGCTGTTAGGATTACTAAAATAAAAATGCCTAAATTGTGGGTTAAAAGTTGCTTTTGTTATTCTTTCATCCATCAGTGTACAGTCATAATACTAGAAGTATGCTGTTTGTAGAATTTATCAGGTCCTGCACATCTTTTCTGTATTTCTATTCATCACTAACTGTATTCAAAGTGTAGCCAGAGAATATCCTCTTGGTTATCATTAGTGGACCAAATGCTCCAAAGAACGTTCCATACATTACCTATGGTTGTTCTCATAATCAGAACCCTATCATATTAGAGTTCCAGTATTATCCTCAATTGGGTCAGAGAAAAGCTAAGTAACTCATCGAAGGCCACACTGTAAATGGCTGAAGAGGAACATGAAATCAAGCAGTGTAACGGCAGGCCCAATGCTGTTCAGCATTTTACCCTCTACAGTTTTGTTTCCTCTATGTCCTGGTCCTCTTGGTAGCTCAGCTGAACTGGATAAACTCGTCTGTTAATAAATAGTTTCTGGGGCTGGGGATTTAGCTCAGCGGCAAAAGCGCCTGCCTGGCAAGCGCAAGGTCATGAGTTCGGTTCCCGGTACCAGA